>NW_027468564.1:58430159-58976406 GCF_046254945.1 Alosa pseudoharengus
TCGTGTAGAGTGGACAAAGAGCATGCACAGTATGCTGAGATCCAAAGTAGGTGGCTGAGGAAGAGAGGAGAGGACTGAAGGAATTGTTTTGCAGAGAGACTTTTGACTTTGAAGTTTCCTTTATTATCAGTCTAAAAGAAATGAACTAGCAGAGGGACAAACTTAGGAAGAGGGAAAAGTGCACAGGATGTCACAATCAAGAGAAGGTTGTGAAAATTGTGTCTTGTTCTCTTAAACTTAATACATACAATTCATCTCTCTCTCTTTTTCTTTCTCTCTCTCTCTCTCTCTCTCTCTCTCTCTCACTCTCGCTCTCTCTCTCTCTCTCATTCTGTCTCTCTCTGCTTGCTTGGCCCTTTTTCCATCTGATACCCATGTTTACCAAAAGAGGGGATCTTTTCCCCATCTGCTGAGATTAGTTGTCCAAGGCTACCCTCCTGCCTGCATAATATAAGAGTTGACCAAGGAGAGTGAAAGAGACGAGCATCCTTTTGGTTTGCCTTCATCTCTCCATGTCTCTAGCCCTTAGCCCTTGTACTGGCTCTGTTAATGTTCTGAGCCATGTTCTACAGTAACTGCTTTTACCGTCTGGAAGGGGTGTATCGTAAGTACTCAAACTGAAAAGCAGTGAGAACGTCACTGATTTGTTTTTTGTTTCCATGTCTACCGACTCAGGTTCACCTGTGTGTTTAGCAGTAGCAGATGTTGTTGTAAACCTGTAGACAGTAGAAGAGAAATGTAAACGCATTTGAAGTGTTTTTGGTGGTCTCATCTTCTTTTTCTTTTCTTTTTTTCCGCGTGTCTCTATCTGTAAATCTCTAGAGGGCTCCCTTCACTCAAACGACTCGGTGTCCGACTCCAGTCCCCCTCCCTCTGTGGTGCAGACCAGTGTGCCCACCCAGGTAGTGCAGCAGGTGCAGACGGCCCAGGTAAGAGCAGACACACACACACACATCTGCTTCACAGTACAGTCCAGATTCAAGCAATGTTCTAAGCAATTGAGCTGTTCAGTTGTAGACATTGCTACACAAAAATGAACTTCACAGAGTAGAATTGCACTAGATTGTCATACATTTTGTCATCAATGTGTTTATGTTGCCTAAAGAGGTCAATATTGTAGTAGCATTATATATGCTAGCATATCTTGATTGTGATGCTAGCCACACACCTAAACACACAGCCACACAGATGTACACACACACAAACAGGATTAATACTCAACTCAGCTCTATTGAAGGCTCATGATTAAGGCGATTATGTATTTTAGACCAGTAGGTCTAGTATTTAGACCAGTATTGAGGTAGTAAGGTTAAGTTCAGAAAAACATGTGGCTTGTAAGTTCACTTTAGATTGATAGATAGATAGACAGATTACTTTATTCATTCCCAAGGGGAAAATAGGTGTTACAGCAACAATTAATAATAATAATATATAGCACACATATACACAATTCAAAAATAGATAAATAGAATGCAGGATATGAAGTCTCTGTGCAATTGTATGTAAACTGTGCATTGTCTCCCAGATTATGATTCTCCTCTCCCGGCACATAGGCAGGGGAGTCATTGTGAGCTGTTATAGCAATGGGCAGGAATGGCTTGCTATAACGCTCCTCATTACAGCCAAATTGAGGCATTCTCCAGCTGAAAACACTCTGTTGTCTGATCAGTAGTTCATGCAGCAGATGTGAGGTGATGTCCATAATGCTAAGCAGTTTTTGCAACATCCTTCTCTCAACATCCAACTTTAGGGGCTCCAGTGAACTTCCAAGCACAGAGCCAGCTCTTTTAATCAGCTTGTTCAGTTGAGGCATCATTTGTTTCATCAGTGTTTTAATGCACCTTAGTCACTCTAAATGTGTGCTTAACCATCTACTCTGTAATAATACATGACCTGACATGTATTTACTAAATAGATTTCTGAAATGTGCAAGAGCATGTCCACTACTTCCAGTAGGCTAGACTTCAAAACACGCAAACCAAAATCATCAGTTTGTTTATGTGCCATCAGCAGCACCACTACAGTCCTCTCATTTGGTCTTCTCCCAAATATCCACTCAATTAGTCACCAAACACAATGTCACCAAAAGAAGTGACAAGCAAGTTGGACAGGACACACACTAAAACCATCACCAGGAAACATCATACAGAAGGATGATTTGCATGACCTCTCATTGTGTGTCCTTGTTTTCTTGTCATTCTAATTTTTGTGCAAACAAGTTGGCATGCTCTGTACATAACCTGTGCCAAATGGGTAAAACCAGCCATGGAAGTTGTGAGTGTGACGTGTGGTGTGTGTGTAGTTGCAGGTGCAGGTGCAGGCTAGCGCTCTGCAGCAGAGCGGTGAGCTAGTGACAGGCAGAGAGAGGCACTCCGGCAGATGGAGCAGAGAGGAAGCAGGGACAGCAAAGAGAGCATGGACGCCGAGCAGGCAGGCGCAGCAGTGGCTGGCCGCAGCGGCAGGCGACTGGGCTTTCCACTCGGCCGCTGACCGCTCTCGTTTCCCGCCCTTCGTGCCCGTCCCCGTGTCGCTCTCGTACCCCGTGTCCTTCCCCGTGTCCGGCTCGGTGCTGGCCATGGAGGGCTGGGAGGCAGAGCGGCCGGTCGTCGTGCAGACTCAGACTCTGCCCCCGGTGCTCAGAGTAGGTCCCAGCACAGGAGCAGAGGGAGGGGGACAGCACACAATGAGCATGGTGTTAATACGTGTGTGTGTGTGTGTGTGTGTGTGTGTGTGTGTGTGTGTGTGTGTGTGTGTGTGTGTGTGTGTGTGTGTGTGTGTGTGTGCGTGCGTGCGTGCGTGCGTGCGTGCGTGCGTGCGTGCGTGCGTGCGTGCGTGCGTGCGTGCGTGCGTGCGTGCGTGCGTGCGTGTGACAGGTGCAGCAGCAGATCCAGCAGGGCTCAGTGCCGCATGTGTACTCCAGTCAGGTGCAGTATGTGGAGGGCAGAGAGGCCAACTACAGCGGCACCATGTGAGTCTCTTCTCTTCTTCTCTCCCTCCCTCTTCCTGCTTCTGCCCGTGTCTCTCCATGCACGATACAGCAACACATGCACTGAATGAACGGGTGGTGCTTTGAAAAAACAGTCAAATAGTCTTTAAAAAGACTCTCTCTCTATCTCTCGCTCTCTTTCTGTCTTTCTTGCTTTCTTTCTCTCTCTCTCTCACTCTCTCTCTCTCTCTGTCTTTCTTGCTTTCTCTCTCTCTCTTTCTGTCTTTCTTGCTTTTTCTCTCTCTCTCTCTCTCTCTTTCTCTCTCTCTCTCTTTCTGTCTTTCTTGCTTTCTCTCTCTCTCTCTCTCTCTCTCTCTTTCTCTGCTCAGACGTTCAGGGAGTTACCCATACTCAGAGAGCTCTCTGTACTCCCAGAGCACACCCACTGGCTCCTACTATGAGACCACGCCCTCCACGGGCTCTCAGGTGAGGCCTGCTCCTTCTCACACCTCTTTATTTCCACACAGCTACAAGGCAGTGGGTGGCTTCATCCTATTTCCTTTTTGGGCAGATCGTGACCAATAGCAGCAGTGGGGCGGGCTCTGGTGTCACCGTAGTAACCGCTGGGAGCGCGGGCAGCTCAGGTGGGGCAGGAGCCGAAGGCACCGGAGGAGGATCAGGAAGTTACGTCATCCAGGGCGGCTACATGCTGGGGGGAGGGAGCAACAGCAACCAGGGCTACACGCATACCACCCGCGCCTCCCCAGCCACCGTGAGTGCACACACACACTCCACACTCCTGCAGCACAAGAGACCTGCATAGAGGATACTGCCATTGCATGGGCTTCTCTCTCTGGTGTGTGGGATGCCTCTCCATATGTGTGTGCGTGTGTGTTGTTGCTCAGGTGGAGTGGCTGCTGGATAACTACGAGACGGCGGAGGGGGTGAGTCTGCCGCGCTGCACGCTCTACTGCCACTACCTGCTGCACTGCCAGGAGGCCAAGCTAGAGCCCGTCAACGCCGCCTCCTTTGGTAAACTCATCAGATCTGTGTTCATGGGCCTGAGGACACGGCGCCTAGGCACACGGTACACACACACACACACACACACACACACACACACACACATTTGGATATATATACGTACACACATACTTATACATGCACGCACACACACACATACACTTACACATGCCTTAACAAGCACATGACTTAGGATTACCTAGTGAATGTCAGGCCTTTTGTTTGGTATATGTTTGGTATGTACCTAGTCAAAGCATTTTTTATTTTTGGAAGTTAATTTTTGTAACTAAGTGAATCTCTGTAATCCTTCTGAAATGCCAGTGGGTGTGTTTAGAGGCCATGATAAAGCAGCCATATCCCCATATGCCCCACATGGAGTGATGGCCTGACTTTCACTTTCACCTCAGTAGAGATCGAGACTTAGACAACAGCTGCAATTATATCATGACAGCATTGCTAATGTATCTTGCATAATGTGATGATTCTTATCACGTAATCCTCATCTATGAATCCTATCTGAATCCCTTTGGATTTCTCAGTGTTGTTCTCATATACCCCCAGGAAATGATGCAGAGGTACCACGAGTAGATTTCAGCCTTACTGCTTTTAACCAGCTTTCTACCTTACTGCTTATAATACAAGTCTCTAGCTTTTTGATTCTATCTGAATCGATTGATCAGTGGTTATTTGAATATAATGGATTATGTTATTGGATCGCCTATATGTCTGTGGGGCTCCATTTGCTCAGATCGTCATTTAGCGCATATGCAGTATTACTTTAGTCTCTTTTGGGTTTGATATTATGGATTGGACAACAGCAACTGAAATGTCAAATTCTCTATGAATATGCAATAATAGTTCTTTTGTTCAGTCAACACATGCACACCCTTTCAACAAATACGGTTATTTGACACAAATCAGAGTCACATCCATTAACCCTTAAAGGAGTACCGGGAATGTTGGGAAATTAATGTTCTTAAGAATATCTGGGTTCAGTGTTAAACTTAAGAGTGGTGTCCACATGCATCATATATATATATATATATATTGTGTGTTATTTCAGAGGGAACTCAAAGTACCACTATTATGGGCTGCGGATCAAGGCTGGCTCCCCTCTGCTCCGCCTGATAGAAGATCAGCAGCACCTAGCCATGCGGCAACAGCCCTTTACCCACAAACAAAGGTGAGCGGAGGAGAGGGCTCAGAGTGTATCAGTGTGTGTTTGTGTCTTTGCAACGCATTTAAGCATGGTGATGACCTCTACCGGACTATGACTGGCTGGTCCACTAAGGCTGACATGAAGCGTTTCTTGTGCAGGATAAAGCCGGTGCAGAAGGTGGAGGGGATGACCAATGGGATGTCTCTGGGTGGCCAGCAGCAGGGTGGTGGTCTGTCCGACATCAGTGCCCAGGTGCAGCAGTACCAGCAGTTTCTGGGTGAGAAACACACACTGAACACCGGCAGAAGAAAACACACGCTCACATTCAGGGACGTCAGGCTTTAACCCGTCATCTCCTTTAACAGATGCCACCCGGACTCTCCCAGAGTTCCCCGTCGTTGAGCTGCAGGCCAAAGTGCTGGCCAATGGGATCTCTGTGGAGAACATCGCAGCCTATCAGCAGCTGTACCGTGAGCACTGCGAGGTGAGTTGTGTAGGAAGCCCCTCTTCCTCCTCAGAAAGCCTCCGAGGTTAGAGGTTAGAGGTGCACTGACACAACGGCTGGAAAACAAGAGACCGTCTGCTGTGCAGTAAACCCAACGTATCAGAGCAAAGCTCATGCTGTTAAGGACAATGAGAGTGCTCCAAGCAAGCCCTCTAGTGTTGAGAGGGAGCGTCTGGACTATTTCCAATTGTTCATGGGCAGCGCTGAGGAGGCAAAGTTTCAGATGGATGTAGATAGTGTGGACAGACTTGTTTATGAATGCTAATGTGAGCTGATGATGTGGACACGAGCTGGTCGTGGCTCTGGGCTGAAGTAGACGAGGTGTGGTGAGTGTGTGCTGATGTTTGCCGTGTTCCTGTGCAGGCCATCCTGGATGTGATGGTGAACCTGCAGTTCCCCCTGGTGGAGACTCTGTGGAAGAGCTTCTGGAGGTTCAACGAGAGCCAGACCAGTGAGCCCAGCGATGCAGCCAGTGTGTGAGTACCGCCACTCATGACAATCCTCCAGATCAGCTGAGGAGGGATCTTGCAGTACGGTTTCTGAATGTAAATGTGTGTGTGTGTGTGTGTGTGTTTGTACGTGTGTGTGTGTGTGTGTGTGTGTGTGTGTGTAGTAATGAGGAGTCTGAGAAGCGCCTGCCTAAGTCAGCCCTGGTGCTGCTGTGTAAATATGAGCCGGTGCTGAACTGGAGCCGAGACTGTGACAACATCCTGTACCAGAGTCTGGTGGAGGTGCTGATCCCCGACGTGCTGCGGCCCATCCCCAGTGAGTCTGACCACGCCGGGCTCCTCACGCACAAATGAGATTTTACACCTAGAATGACCCTTATGTCCACCCAGGCTGTGTCCAGTAAGTGTGTTGATGTGGTTCGGCCAACTCCTCATTTCTCCTCTCAGGTGCCTTAACTCAAGCCATCCGTAACTTTGGCAAAAGTGTGGAGAGCTGGCTGACCAGTGCCATGATGAACATCCCAGAGGAGATGGTCCGCATCAAGGTCCGACACTCATGAACTCTCTCAACTTTCTGTAACACATTTGAGGGCTTTGTTTGCAGGGTTCCCATGGAATTTCTGGAATATCATGGGATTTTGGAAAGTCTATTCCAGACATGGAAAGTCAGGGAATTTTATCATTTTTGGGACAAAGTCATGGAATATCAGGGAAATTTGTTTGTTTAAAATGTACTTACCAAAATACATGAATACAAATATTTCCACCCAGAATTGGAGCATATCTGGTTATTAGCTTTACTGCTTGCTTGAGTAGCACAACTTTGTTTATTCAATGCCCATTCATTCATCTCCCGCTCTAAAAAAGTAAAAGATTCTTGAACACTACGCAGGTGCTCTGAAATCATTGGTCGGTATATTGTACCATTCATTATATAGTAAGTCATGGAAATTCAGGTTTTTTTTTGTCAGAGAAAGTCAGGGAAAAGTCATGGAGTTTTACATTTGACTTAGAGTGGGAACTCTGTGTTTGGATGTATGAAGTATTATAAAGGAAAACGTGAGAACTATTATGGCCTCTGTGCTGGGCAAGGGAGGAGGGAAAGTGAGGGGAACGGTTTGCAGATGAAGTGACCGCTCATTGTGCCTCCAGGTGACTTGTGTAGGCGCGTTCGCCCAGACGCTGCGCAGGTACACCTCCCTCAACCACCTGGCCCAGGCGGCCCGCGCCGTCCTGCAGAACACCACGCAGATCAGCCAGATGCTCTCCGACCTCAACCGGGTGGACTTTGCTAACGTGCAGGTAGTTTCCGCAACCTACACACACTTGCTTTTCCTCTTTTTGTCTGATCTTTCATTTCACATCTTTTTTTTGGAGGGGTGGGGGGGGGGTTGGCTTAAGATTCAGATAGGACAGTGAAGAGTGACAGAAAGCGAGTGAGAGAGAGAGATGGGGTGGGATGGGGAGATGACCATGGGTCAGATTTGTACTCGAGTCCCCATGGGTGCTTGGACCTGAAAGTGGTATGGATGCTGCAACCGCTTGCACCACAGCTGACCAACAGTGTGTGTGTGTGTGTGTTTGTGCGTGTGTGTGTGTGTGTCTGTGTGTGTGTGTGTCTGTGTGTGTGTCTGTGTGTCTGTGTGTCTGTGTGTGTGTGTGTGTGTGTGTGTCTGTGTGTGTGTGTGTATGTGTGTGTGTGTGTGCGTGTGTGTGTGTGTATGTGTGTGTGTGTATGTGTGTGTGTATGTGTGTATGTGTGTGTCTGTCTGTGTGTGGGTGGGTGTGTGTGTGTGTGTCTGTGTGTGTGTGTGTGTGTGTGTGTGTGTGTGTGTCTCTCAGGAGCAGGCCTCGTGGGTGTGCCGCTGTGAGGACGGCGTGGTGCAGCGGCTGGAGCAGGACTTCAAGCTCACGCTGCAGCAGCAGAACTCACTGGAACATTGGGCTGCCTGGCTGGACGGCGTGGTCTCCCAGGTCCTAAAGCCCTACCAGTCTAGCCCCGCCTTTCCTAAAGCTGCCAAGCAGTTCCTGCTGAAGTGGTCTTTCTACAGGTGAGTTGTTTTGTGAGTGCATGTGTCATCCTCATTGTTCATGGTGCAGTGCTCGTTAGCAGTTAACATTTTACAACAGTGTAGCAGGGGGATAAATGCAGAGACCAAATTTCCCTCACGGGATCAAAAGAGTATATATACTTATACTTATACTTCAAACCGTCTAAGTCTGTTTCCTTCTCATGTCTTCCTCTTCTCTCAGCTCCATGGTGATCCGAGACCTCACCCTGCGCAGCGCAGCGAGCTTTGGCTCATTCCACCTGATCCGCCTGCTGTATGATGAGTACATGTACTATCTGATCGAGCACAGGGTGGCCCAGGCCAAGGGAGAGACCCCTATCGCTGTCATGGGAGAGGTACCTCTCACACCTACCACACTCACGTCAGCTCCACCTCCACATACTCTCCAAAGTCCTGAAGCCTAGAGCTCCAAAGTATCAGATTACAGGATATAGGATTATAGGAGCAGCAAATGAGCAGCTGGTAAAAGTGTGTGTTGAGGGTGTTGATGGCCAGGCGCACAGACTGCATACTGATGACTTCTCTCTCCCATCCACAGTTTTCAACCCAGAGCCGCAGTCTTAGCACACTGGACCCAGATAAAGGTAGACGGGACATCTGTCCATTTCTCAGTTCTGTCTCGTCCTTATGTGTCCTGCAGGTGATGTGTTGTGTTGCATTGTGCACTGCCCTCATGGTGTGTGTGTGTGTGTGTGTTTGGACTACAGAGGAAGAGGAGGAGGAGGAAGATGAGAGTGATGAAGAGTGTCAGGAGCTCACTTCTCACCATGCTGACACGAGTCTGGCTCTTGAGCCGCCTGCCAAACTGGCCCGCACCGATTCCAGTGTGCTCTGATAAACACAAACGCACACACACACACTGAGACAAACCGTTGGACACATTCACTCAGTCATCCACAACTACAGGGATGCCTGGTGAACTCCCAGCCCTGGCAGGTTTGTGTCTCCATAAGCAGTCAACCTCACTGTGCATACAAGTGTGCGTGTAATGGAACGCTTGTTCATTTGCCTCTATCATCTTCGTTCTATCTGCTCATCTGCAATGACCTCTTACTATGCCTAATTTTCTCACCCCAAAATATCCATACCCTGCCTGCACCTATGCCTTTTAAATGTTGTGTGCCATACTGCCCCCTACCCCCCCCCACCCCCCCATCCTATGCGTTCTTTGCACATTTGTTATTTATTTTTCAGAACAGTTAGATAGAGACCATGGATGTTTGGAAGGTGTGTGTGTGTCTGTATAATGAGATGGTGGGGCAGAGCACCACTGTAAGGATGAGAATGTGCTTATGTGTAGCACATAGAAAAGAGAACGAGGAGAGTGAGTGAGTGAGTGAGTGACCAGTAGATGGACAGAACCTTCCCTCCCCTGTAATCTCTGCACTCTAATGTACCCTGTTCCTCACCTTCACTCACTGTGACCGAGCCTCACACCATCGTTTGCCTTGTTATACCACTGCATTCCCAACCGTCATTGACTAATCCCTCACCTATGCCTTATCAAACCCTTCTCTGCCTGAAACCAGCTAGAGGTCATCAGATTACAGGATGATGAGTGACTTCACAAGTGAGAACTTGTAGGTTCTTTTATAATCTACCATGTCAGCATCTAGAGTGCCAAGCATGTGACTGAAACTGGGCATATACCAGCCTGGTTCCCTTTTTTGTTTGATGTGTTTGTGGAATTTGGACTTAAGAGT
Organism: Alosa pseudoharengus; assembly: GCF_046254945.1. Classification (NCBI taxonomy): domain Eukaryota; kingdom Metazoa; phylum Chordata; class Actinopteri; order Clupeiformes; family Clupeidae; genus Alosa; species Alosa pseudoharengus. Next base: position 58,439,997 of record NW_027468564.1, read on the forward strand.
CTCTTCTGTATTGATGTGACATATCATTCAGTAATGATCCAGTGCCACTGCCATCAGTAGGCCTACAGTTAGCAGTTTTTCTTTGCGATTTGTTTTTATTTCTATTTTCAGTGAACATTTCTTTGTGTTCTCTACCTGGCCAGCAGAGATTGTATGTTTCGTTTGAAAATATTGCTACACAAATAAACACAATTTATAAACCAAGCATTTTGCCAAAATATTTTACAACTGAATGAGTTCAGAGCCAAACAGAATAGTTTGATTGATGCCTTTCAGGAGATTTGAGTTCAGACTCTGGGGGGTGGGGGCTCTGAGCAGAGAAAGAATATGAGGCCACATCCACATCCATCAATATCATTGGCTCATTTTCATGTTTCATGTCTTGTTTCTGGCAGCATCCAAAAAGACTACAGATAGCACATGTATGTCTGACATGACTGCACATACTGTATGTCCTAGTTCATGACAATCTAGACCAGCAAAGAGAGCATCTACCTTTATTACTGATGGAGCTTAGTAAGTGCAGTGGAACCAAGGGTTTCAGAAACCTACTGTACATCTGGCAGGGAAGATCCCTTGCAAAGAAGAAAAAGAGAAACTTTTGGTAAAGATGTATGTATTTATATAGGGTATAACTTGGAGATGAATTGTTTAAATGTTATTTCCTGTTTACAAATGGCATCACTTATGTCAATTGTGACTTTGTTATGAGATATATTGCAGTAACCATATATATTGTACTGTTCATACCGTCAAGGCCTTACTTGAATTATACCTGTAGCAAACTTGGATGTTTTATGACAGATGTAGCGTTAACTGTAAAATGGACTAAAAGATTGCTTTGAAGAACTGGAAAAAAATTGAATTTATAACTAAATCCTTGTGGTTTGTTTGTTTTGTATTTGTCTCTTGAATGTTTATTGCATTGAAAATCTCAAAAATTACATCTTTTAGCGCCTTCCCTTAAAGGATAATGTTTCAGGGGCTCAAAAACTGGACTGTGTGGACTAAACACAAAAGTGTTCCAGAGTAAAACTAAAACAGAATAAAGCAGGTGCCCTCTACTTAGACTTGGGGGACATCTTGCCTTACAGCTAACAGCTCTAGCAGTCCAGAGGAATAGTTTAATAGGACTTGTTCATTTGTGTTGTGCTTCATTACTGTCACAGTGTCCTACAGATTTAGTCATTCCAAACAGAAAATGAAAAATCAACCCCAGAGTATTTTCCCTTATTTTATTTAGCTGTTAATATAAAATCAGAGTACATTAGACAACAATAAAATGTCCAAATACTTCCTTTTGAGTATTGTAATGGGGCATCCTAACTCATATACTACATATTATATTTAAAGAGGAAATCTACAAAATGATTAGGTTCTCTGCTGACAGCAAAGCCACAAATGACATGCATTAATCGTCTCTGCATGTTCACTAAGCTCTCCCACATACTGAAACAGGCTATGGAACCTCTGAATGAAGCCCTGAGATTCAGCAGCAAGTTTCTGATGTGAGATTATTTCCATGTTGTAATTGCTGTGACTGACACAGACCTATCCTGTACAAACGCATCAGACGGAGAGTGCAGAGGCCAGAGGGCTGAAACTGGGTTTCATAAAACAGACAGACTTGACACATGTTTACAGACAAGAAAGACAATGACCATGAAAACAAATGTGTAAAATCAAAGGGAATGACATTTGTCCTTCAGACATGAGAACATACATGTCCTTCCTGTAAACTTAAAGAATATATGTTCTAACGCTGGTGCAAAGAAATCTGGAGCGATGCCCCAGTACAAGTAAGAAGATGAGCAGGACCCATCAGAAGACGCCTGGCAGGTTACTATCATCTGCATATTCACGTGTGTAACGTCAGTGTGTGTGTGTGTGATGTTTTGTCCCTGGGCATCCACACACACGCCGCGGGAAACACTCCACAGCTGTGTCAGTGTTGAGTAGTGTTCCATGTATTACACTTCCTGGCGCCGTATCAGCGGGTGATCCATGTGCCTCCATCACTGTCAGCCAGCACCTGTAACGGCATACCTGCACAAGAGAGGGAGGAGAGGTTAGCAGAGGTCAGGGGGGGGCCACATGGGGAACAGCTGTGCATCTTTAGATAGAACCGCCGACAGAGCCGATGCTAGCCAGGGAGCACCCAGACCTTCACAATTACACAACTGGAAATGGGTCTAGAAGAGGTTCACTGACTTACGATTTTCAGCAGGGGCGTAACTAGCAGTGAAATTAAACTTACATTTGTACATGAAACTGTTACTACATTGTTTCAAAAGTGTAGCAATCTTGTAAACGAAGGTTTTAAATGCATTTGTTTACTCAATTCCAAAGAAATTCACGTCCATGCTGGATTAGCTAGCAATTGTATACGCGTGCCCGTGTTTTAGGGACATTGGAAATGGGCTTCAATGGCCTCTTGGCCAAACGGACCTGTAGAGCAAATCCCAAATTTGCCAAAAAGTCGTGTAGGTATTCCCCGGCTAAGGCGATGCCTTTGTAGTCCAAGAATCATCAGGGATTATTCCCAGATTAAATACAAACACAAACTGAACAAGGTTGAAAGATGTGAAATATGTAGAAACTCTGAATATTGCTATGGAGCTGGAGGAGCTAGAGTTCTCCTTATCCTTCACGTGTATTGGATCAGGCAGAAAACTGGCCCCCGGACAACAAGCTCTGGTCATGATGTTTACTTTGTCTTACTTGTCAAAATAACATACAAGATAACCAAAGTGTGTGGGCACATGTGTGTGGGTTCCTGTGTGTGTGCGCATGTGTGCATGAGACCTTTGTGCAGCGCCTCGTTAGTCATGCGGTTGATGTGGCGCGAGCTGCTCTCTGGGACCAGCCACCTCATCACCGTGTCCACGCACGACTTGCGGTAGCCGCTCCACACACTGCCACTGGAGAGAGAAGAAAGAGCGTGAGTAGGACGCCACCTGGACCGAGAGCACGGCTGCACACACGTGAAGGCGCACAGACACGAGCGAGCCCCTCACCTGGTCTGGCCCTTCATCTCCTTGAGCTCTCCCACCCCCACGGTGCAGCACACCCCAGTGTTGAGGTCCCAGCTCACCTGCAGGCTGGTGTGGAACGATTCAGGCCTGTGGAGAACCACGCATGAGGCAGATGAAGCCACTGAATAACATCCCGGTGGTTTCCTATGCAATACTTATGCTGCTCTAAATGACTATTCATCTATTATTTTAAAGCTATAAAAAAACATTTATTTAATTCTCTTAATCAAATTTAGGAAAACCTAAATGTGTGCTGTGAAATAAGGCAGCAGATAAATTGCATAGGTAGCAAGCAACCTTAAGAGCTTCTCCTCTGATGGGGGAAAAGCGAGCAGCACCAGTCCGATGTTGATGACCACGATGTTTGTTTCTGGGCACATCTGTTTCCATGGAAGCAGAGTTATAATGATCACATCACTATGACAGCGCATCTCCATTTGTTTGTATGTGTTTGTGAGAGTGGCTTAGTGAGAAAATCCAGTCACCTCAAGGATGACCACATCGTAATCACTGAAGGAGCAGAACCTGGAGGCCCACTCGGCATCGTTCCGGATAACGTCATTAATCACATACTCAAAGTCCAGTGTGAGCTGCTCCACGCACACACACTGGAAGGAGCACATAAACATGTAAGCCCACACCGCCATGGAGGTCTTACAGGGAAGCTACATCGGGCGGGGAACTGAAGTGGTCCATTCACGTTCCGTCTGCTGCAACAATTAGCCTCCACTATAATCAATGGAAGTAGCTACACCAGACGTGATAGCCGCATGTACATAAAAAAAAAAATAGACCTTCTAAAATTGCTTTTACACATCGCGAACGGAACGCTTCAGTTACGCACCCAGTGGAGCTTCCCTGTTAAGCTCAAGCATTCATGAAACATACACTAGTAGAGCAGTTCAACATCAAGATGTTCCCACAGGTGTCCTAGGGAGTGCAATCTAGTCCTACCTGTCCGTTACATGGTCCCGTCACCGGCTGCAGTGTGTTGCCGTTCAGGTCTGACACAGTGAAGGGAAGCTGGACTTTATCATCCTGATCTTCTCCCTCACCTTCTACCTCAAGAGAAGAGAGAGAGAGAGGGAGAGAGGGAGAGAGAGAGAGAGGGTGTGAGAGAGAGAGAGAGAGAGAGAGAGAGAGAGAGAGAGAGATGGATGCCTTTTTAAAGGGTGGCAGTGGCAATGAAGTTAATGTTGTCCAGAAACCAGATGACTGCTAATGTGTGCCTGGCTCCCTTGTCAAATGGTCTCCGAGCAACAATAAACTTGAGTATGACGGTAACTTTTTAGCTCAGGTGGTAAAACCATTTTAGCAATAACTTCACTAGAACACTGGGACTCACCTCCGTCTTGTTGCATGGTGCCCGGCTGCTGCAGCCAGTACTTGAGGCGTGTGTAGTTGACGTAGCCTGGCTCGGCCGGCGCTGCCTGTGGCGAGGGCGGCTCCAGCGCCTCCTCTCTCGGCTCCGTCTTAACGCAGGAGGTGTGCTTCCCGCTGGAGGGAGCCTGCTGAGGCGCCGCGCCGGCCTGCCGCTCGTCCTCGGCCCCGGCGCTCTGCTCCGTCTCTCCGTCAGTCCTGGCCCTCGGACTCCGATCCGCCCTCCTCTCCTCCTTGGGCTCCTCTCGGCTTTTCTCTCTGTCGTCGCTCTCTCTCCTCGGCGGCCTTGCCCTGTCGGCGCTGCTTGCTTGGGCCCTGCGGAAAATGTCCGCCGCAAACTCCCGTGCCCTGATCGCAGCCTGGGACTGGCTGGGTGAGAGAGGGGTGGAGGAAGGCCGGCTGGGCTCCTGGACCCTCTCAGGTGACCCCTGAGGAGTCGGGGTGGACGGCGGCCGGGCAGCGCGAGGACCAAGCACTGAGACGTGAGGTCTCCTCCTGTACAAAACCTGCTCCTTTTCACCAGGTTGCTCTCCTGGAGAGAGAAGGGCAGACAGAGCTTACAAAACTGCACACATGCTAACCCTGACATGATGGATGTGCAGGAGTTCAGTGAGTAACCGACTAAAAAGGCTTGCGGTGTCCACCCAGTACAGTACCTTGGCACAGAGAGATGGCACAAGCCACCAGGAAGTAGCTGGTGTTGAGCAGGATCACCTGCTCCTTCTTGAGCTGCAGGGCAGGCTGGAAGGTGGGGAACGGATGCACCACCTGATAGCGAGCGTTCAGCACAAAGCCAGGCTCCAGGGGCTCAGCTCCTACAGAAAGGGGACAGTGTAAACATGCAATACATACGATACTAGTCAAATGAGTTCCTGAGCAAGGACAGCACTGCAAATCCCTTGTACATCTCTGTCAGTGTGTATATATGAAGCTGAGAACTGAGACTGAGAACTGAGTGATGCAAAAGTGACTTACAGCCATTAGATGTGCATTATATTACTGTACATTAAGTATATAGTGTTTCTTTACAGTGTAATGCTGTATCCATATGTGTGGGTGTGGGTGTGTGAGGGGACATTTACCCATGGCAGCTGTAGATGGGGAAGACTTGCACTCTATGCATGGCCTAGCAGCTGGCATGGAGATGATGGTGATGTAGATGTCTCTGTTGTTCTCATCACTCATCACCATGTTCAACAGGGCTGAGCTGGAGCTGCACATACTACACACATAACAGGGCCAGACAAACTGTAAGGACCAGACAAGTATGCAGGACTACAAACACAAACACAAAGATGTTCACAAATATTCACTCACACGCAAGCACCCCACACCTATATCACTAGTGCTTACTTGAAGCCAAAGATGACTATCTTTGATTTGGCGTTATGCCATTCACAGACTGCAAGGTATAAGTCACTGTAGATGGTTTCATCTGCAAACAGGCGGATACGATGCACCTAGGAGGAGTAAGAGCAACATGGTGAGCTAGGAGCCCATGAGTCTCTATAGTATACAGCAGAGTCCTGTCTTGCTATGCTATGGGAATATTTATGTTAATTAATGACTGGTGTCATCACTGGCCATGACATCCTGATCCTGTCCTTCGTATGACTGCTGGATGACAGGATGAGTGGTAGAGTAACCAAAACATGACTGGTGGATGTGGGTGGAGCAGTCAGGGGGGAGTTTTACTGTACCTGCTTTAGACTCTTGTGCAGATTGAACTCCCACCAGTACAGGTGGTATGTGTATGTGTCATCTGCTTCCCCATAGTCACGGGTATAAGACAACACATAGCGTCCACATTTTGTAAAGCCCAAAAAGATGTGCCTGTAGGTAGACAGGGTATGAGGTGACTGAGTGGTCATTGAGCTTTCTCAAGGGCATAGTCAAAACCTTCACACACTGACTTACCCTGCTCGTAAGGTTGCCTCACTGACTATAGTCTTCAAGGGAACACGTACACGCGGGCGACGTTTCAGGAACCATCGCTGCGACAGCTGACCTGACAGCTGGATTAAAGAAGATAAGAGGTTAAACTGTCAGACAACAAATTATCGTTAGCATGAAATTAGCTTCACCATCACCGGTTAACTGAACGAACGTAACCTTTACTGTAGCCTACCCTAACGTCATCAAACGTTAATAACAGAAATTAACATAAAACTGGTTTGAATGCATGGGTGTTGTTTATAACAGATGGCTAAATTGCCATCTGTCAAATCAAATTAATGTGTAGCAGCTACCTGCCTACTTAACGTTACTACTTGCTGCAGATGGCTTCCACAAGTTAAGCTCTCGCGATTGCCAAACTAGCAACATTGTATACGTTACAATTACCAACTAAATACAGAAATTAAGATAATGAGTGACTCGGTTCTTTTGACCAGTGTTGACTCAGGTATACAACTAGCAATGGAAACATACAGCGTTAGCTGCTACTAAAGTTAAATTCTGTGTCTTGTTTGTGGATGTTAGCTAGCTAATGTTAGTGTTATTTCATTGATAACATACTGCTTTCCTCATTACTGGTCCAAATAGGCCGGTTAACAGTACAGAAACATTCGGTTCAGATGTTTATTACCTTTCCACGGTTGAGCAGTTTAACGACGTGAGAGTCTTGTTTTCTGTGTTTTTGTTTGTTATCATGTTTTCCTGATTTCGAGCTGGGCGCCATTTTCGCCCCTCAGAAAACCTGCAGCCTCACTGAAGCAGACACCCTCCTCCTGACTCAAGTCCAACCCACTTGCCATACTGATTGGATCATCGCCCTCCTCGAGAATGTTGATTGGGTAAAGTAAATATCGTAGCGTTTTAGTCCCGTCTGTCCATAGTGTTGCTGAAATGATGCTATATGATCTGACGTTGAAGAATATTAACAAAGTATCCCTATAACTTGCAGGATTTTAACTTTGATCGTCCGTCAACCTGGAAGAACAGGCTATTAAACCATACCTATTTGCTTGTCTAGTTAGAGCAGCTTGTGGATCTTTATGTGAAGCCTTGCTGCCTCTACCTTGATGTACCATTGTAAATAAAAATCTATTCCTGACTATTGCTTGACTGGGTCTTCATCCATCTATGGTATCAACATTCCAATGAATGTTTTTGCAACTTTCTCTGAATGCCTACAATTCTTTTTGAGTAACTAACACACATATTTTAAAAATCACACTATAGGTTTCTGCTACTGGAGCGTTTTGTCTCTGTTATGTAGCCTACAACTGGCAAGTAAGAATGAAACAAAGGCAGCACCTGTAGGCCTACAATCAGTGTTACTGTACCATCAGTACTACCACAAATATACTGCATATAAAATACTTTAATCAATCATGGTTAGTACATTTATATACACATAAAAACAATCTTACCAGAAAACAAAAACAATACAGTTCAAAAATGAAAGATAATACTAACATTTTAGAAATTCAGAAAGAGAAGGTTAGGTCACAATGCAAATCTCCACAGGAGAGAATTGGCTCTGTCCATTTGTCTCCTTATAGCTCAGACTTTGACTTCTTTTTCTTTTGTGGTGAATCATCAGCAGCACATCGGAAACTCAAGTTATCAGAGGCAGAATCTGGAGTGTTACCCATTCTGTAAATGAAATTGTAATACTTTAACAGGTGCATAACTGAAAATGCATAGCTTACTGCATATCTATTTCTCTGACTGATACAATTGTATCCACTTTGTTTTGTTATTTTATTTCTATCTATTTTGTTTATCAATTTTACCTTTATTAAGTTATTTGAAAGGCCATTGTTTTATGATAAGACACCACAGAGGTTATTTCTGCATTGCCTTGTTCTTTTTATGAAGTTTATTGACGCTTACTGCACAGATCTTTGTATTGCAATTTTGCACTAATGCCGCTATAAATAAAGACTGATTGATTGGTTGGTTTTTAGAATAAAAATGGCCAACATTGTTTTAAAAACTAGTAGGGCTGTCATTCAAAACCCTTGCAAAGAAATGGTCATCCAATGGTCACCTATAATGGTTCAATATATCAACTATCTTTCCCAGCATCAGGGAAGTTGCTCAAGCATTATGTTCATGTGTGCAGTCCAAACTGAATGAATTCTATGCTCATTCAGTATTTCTAGTAAACCTAAAAATGTGTACACTGACTTCAATGACATTGTGTAAGGTGAATTCAGTGTGTCTTAGAATAAACCCTTCTTAATCCTTCCAAAATCAACCCTTCAGAGAACAGAAAGTGAGCAATTACCTAGTGGTCACCCGAGCCTTGTGATTGGCTGAGCCATCAGCTGTGTCAATCCAAGAGGCCCCACGCAAAACATACATAACCTGAGCTCCATGAAAGCGTGTGCCTGTCCATTCCCATGCATTCCCAAACATGTCATACAGTCCTTGACAAGAAACACAGAATTGCATAAACTTCCAAACTTATCAACAGAAAGCTTAACATCACAACAAAGTAAATGTAATTATTATTCTCATCAGGGATTACCATAACTATTCTGGGGGATAAATGCATTGACGGGTGAAATGCCATGGTAACCATCTTCAGCTGAATCTCCATCTGGAAATGCCCCCTGAGCAAAACGTCATACATTCTTTCACTCATTCAATACACTGTGCAGTACACAATTACCACATGTGCCAGTTCATGCTTGACTAGCTCGGAAAATCTAGATCCCAGCTTTTACTGAAATACTGACCTGCCATAGGTTGGTTCGATTGATCATGAATTTGTTGCCCCATGGGTAGGCCCTCCCTGAAAAAAAGAGACAACCACATCACTGGAATACTTAAACAAGGGGTCTGCAAACCACTTGCCAAATAAAGCTTTACTCACCATCTAGACCCCCACGAGCAGCAAACTCCCACTCCTCCTCAGTAGGCAGTCGCTTCTTCCTCCATTTGCAATAGGCTTGGGCATCATTCCAGCTTACCTGCACCACGGGGTGCTCCAATCGCTCTTTAATGCCAGAGCCTGGCCCAGCTGGCTGAAACATGGCAACATCAAACAATGGAATGTGCAGACTCAAAAACATTTTCACAGCAAAACAGATAAATAAATGGGGCTCCTTCACTTAAAACAGTGAAAATGTACTGTCACTATTGTTTGTCTATTTTCAGGAAGAAAAAGAAGACAACATACAATAGGGATCCAGCAGCTTTACTGCTTGGACCCCTAGACATTTATCTATAAATTACAGTCTGTCTGTTCGTGGGATTGATTTAAAACATGGCAGGTGTCTTGCTACGGGAACGATTAAGTGCAGTGAACCCTATAGAACACCTTTGGGATGAATTAGAGCGGAGACTGAGAGCCAGGCCTTCTCGTCCAACATTAGTGCACCTCACAATACGCTTCTGGAACAATGGTCAAAAATTCTCATAAACACACTCTTAAACCTTGTGGAAAGCCTTCCCAGAAGAGTTGAAGCTGTTATAGCTGTAAAGGGTGACTGACGCCATATTAAACCCTATAGATTAAGAATGGGATGTCACTTAAGTTCATATGCGAGTCAAGGCAGGTGACCCAATACTTCTGGCAATATAGTGTGTATATCATAAAATATATAGTAAAGGAAGGACACATTGGCTTTTGCTGCTCTACTGTAGCCCCTGTCTCACACAGCACTGTAGGCTCCAGTACCAGAGAGGATAGAAGTGGGACTTTGGCAGAACTGAGTGTAGGCTACACGAGTAAAAAGTTAAGAGAGTGCAAGGATGATTATCATGTCTGACCTCAACAATAAAGACCCCCTGTATGTGGTTTGATTGCATAAAATGATTCCGTGAAATCAACATGTCAATAAACACAGGTATGTAGTGGCTATTCAAAGCGACATAAAAAAAAAATGGTGTGGAATAAACTAGACTTTGAATAAACAAACGACAATTCCGACTGCAATGTCCCAAATTGAATGAGACAACAACAACGAGTGGCAGACAGAGCCTGATGTCACTTAAAGGCTACCAGAGACTGTTTTTGAATTACATCGTTGATGTAATGATGATGCATCATTCCACAAAATGGTTTGCTTCTCTATAATGAAGTTATTCAATAGGTTAAACATATAGCCTTGACTCAAAACAGCTGTTAGGCTTATGCCAATTTGATGTGTAAAAAATGTCACATGCAGCCATGCATAAATTCTGCTCACTGCACATTTATTGTATTAGAATATAATATTCAATATTCATTGAATGCTTAGCTGGGATGATATTTTCCCTATCATCCTATTTTTAAAGCAGGCATACCTGCGAGCATGTAACTGGGCTACAGGTTTTCTACAGGGATAGCATGTTTGAACAGGCACTGCACTAGTAATAAAATATGTTGGAGTTAACTGCAAAAAAAATGAAGATTAGCAACACAAACTAAAGTGTTAAGGATAGACATACCTGTCTCCAAAACACCTTCTCTATAGGTATCCACCAAGGTGCTGACTGTTCAAAAGACACGAGATTGGAGATTTGATCAAAATATTGAAACAGCCAATGCATTTTTACTGGCACTGCATTGTTGTCTTCTACTAACCTCTATTTTCTGCGTGACTTTGTTCTTCATCTCCACAGACACAAAATCCTGAAACACAAAACTCCATCCAAAAGTCTCTGCCTCTGTTTTGTACTTTTGTTCCTTGATGAATTTCCTGTAGACAGAAAATGAATTACCTTTATGGTATTAACACACATGCTTGCAGAATTGACAAATGATACTTTGCCTACCTGAAATCAGAGTTGGTGACTGGATATGTATCCAGTTTAAAAGGTTTCACTGTCACACTTCGGACAGGCGACTCTCCATCTCGTCCATCAGCCGCATTGGTTCCCATTTTGAAACTAGCGCCATGTATGTGTACCATGCCATCATCGTCTGTTGAGGTGTTTCAAAGAATGATCATATCAGTGTTATATAACATTTTTCTTTGTCTGTTGTCTTCTCCATTTAGCTTTAACGTTACGCTGTAGACTTTTCATTCTGTCAGACCCAGAGGTCTTCAGGACAAATCAAAAAAGCTTTTAAAATAGTTTGATGGCTCTTGAACCCTACCTTGAGAACAGGACACAGCACACAGTGACAGAAAGAAAATATTTCCTAATCGCATGGCTTTGACTTGTCCAGGGATGCGTGCAAATCAGGTGCAAATAAGAAGTCATTTAAAAACTTGGCTTCCTCAAAACGCTCTTCTGTGCTCTTCCTGCAGTCAGTCTGCCTCCCGGTGAACTACCGCCACCAAATGGGCTGGAGGCTGCTGCTAGTGGTTGCTGCATGTTAAATGGTTCAAGATTGGGGTGATACTGAGCACTATAATTGAATTATTGAAATATTACAATGACAGAAACTTCAGCAAACATTTTTTTTACAACACAGTTGTAAATTATATAATCTGAAATTGTTTTGACAGGGGCTGATGTCATATAAGGTTAATAGGATGGGATCACACTTCAGACCAGGGTTCCCACTTTGTCAAATGTAAAATTCCATGACATTTCCCTGACAAAAAAACTGAATTTCCATGACTTACTATATAATAGGAATAGTACAATATACCGACCAATGATTTCAGAGCACCCGCATAGCAGTCAAGAATCTTAACTTTTTTAGAGCGGGAGATGAATAAATAGGCATTGAATAAACACAGTTGGGCTGCTCAAGCAAGCCGTAAAGCTAACCAGATATACACCAACTCTGCTGTATATTTGTATTAATGTATTTTGGCAAGTACATAAACTGCTACAGCAAAATTCCCTGATATTCCATGACTTTGCCCCCAAAAAGATACAATTCCTTGACTTTCCAAGACTTCTCTTCAGAATGCCAGACAAGTGTCTGGCTCGTTTGCACCTTGACTACTATGCCGAAACGCCTTAGTGCAAAAGACGTTTGAATAATGCCAAGTGTGAGCTTGTCTTGTCACACAAAGTTAATATTCCATCATTGCACCCCTGAGGTTCTGAATCAATCGTTTCTTATAGATAGGAAATTAAACAAAGACACACAGATCAGCCAAAACATTTTAATGAGTACAAACAAAGACTGACGATGAAGACCATCAACAATCTGAACAATCGGACTTGAGGAGCATACTATTTAGGGAGCGAGGACTCATATGGGGCAAAACATCTTCTACGAATCAACAAAAGCCTTAGTGGTGTGCCTGAGAGTTGGAGGTCTCGTGCAAGCCTTCCAGGATGGTGACACTGCTCATCAACCCTGTAGATGTCATGGTGAAATCAGCAATCTTCTTGAAGAACTTAATCAACCCTTCAGTGAGGACATGCCAGCCCTCATGATTTCATCCACCAACAGAATGTTGCTGGCAATGACCGTACTGTGTGGGAGATAAAAAAATATTTGAAAACATGTTTCTTTACTGTACTTTCCCTAGCCAGCCACATTTCTGGAGAAAGATAAACAGGTGAACACGGGTGTCCTTCGAAAAACAGTGTCTTACCATGAATGAAGGAGCTGTTTCTTGACACTGTAGTTGTCCCAAATACCTGCTTCAGCAGGAACCATAGGCTCACCTAAACATGGAAAAGCACATGGTTCAAAACACATTTTTCACCCCAAAGGTAATAAAGTAGACATCATTTAATTTCATTATAGAGGAAGCACAATTTTAAGGAGCGTAGTCATACCTGTGTTCAAGTCCACCCCGACAATCTCCCCAGATTCTTTATTTTCAGTCTGTAACTTGACCAGAGTCTCCTGTGGGTCATAGCCGGAGTTCTGAGCCAACACCTGAGTACAAAACAGTGTTTGGAGTGCAGTTGGATTAGACAAACAATGACTTTCCTTTATTCATAGGAAAAACTGAAACAGAAAAAAAAAAAGACTCCAACAAGATGGTCATCATAACAGAATTACCATGGACTAGAGTTGGGTCATTTACACCGTGCTAAGACCAAGTGACCCACACATACCTTTGGAATGATTAACAAAGCATCGGCGAAGGCCTGCACCCCAAGCTGAGCTCTGCCCTTCACTCCCCGCTTGTGCTGGACCAGAGCGTCGGCCACCACCACCTCAAACGCCCCGGCCCCTGGCACCACACAGCCTGCAACACACATGGGAGAGACAGCAGGCTCAGAAACGTGGACACATCACTGCAGACGCCTAAGTGCCAACTAAGGGGTCTCGCACATCGTACCGTCTTCAATGGCGTTTTTGACCGCCCGCAGGCCATCGCGCACAGCGTCTTTGATCTGAGTGAGGGTGTGCTTGTTGGGGCCTTTGATCAGGAGTGTCACTGAGCGGGGGTTGCTACAGTCCTCAATGAAGGTGTATTTCTCCTCCCCCTGTCAGTCATGGAAAACAAAAGAAAGAAAAAAAAGCCACATCAGATGCATGTATGGGCAATAAGACTGTTATTGTAGTCATATGAAGGGAAATTAGAGGATAAAGACAATCAACAATTATGCAGAAATGTCTGTATGATAAGGAAAAGTTTGCATAACTAACCAAGGTGTGTTCATAGACGAGACCAGCATTACCCAAACATTCAGGTGTGAGGTCATCCACAGAGTTCATGGCAATTCCACCACAGGCTAAGGTGAGCCTAGGTAAACAAGCAGGTGTGAAGGATGTTTACCTTAGTAAAGTTCACAATTGCAACATTTGATGAAAACATTTGATTCAACTCAACTGAAGTTGAGGCAATTACCTTTCCATATTCCTCCTCTTTGCCCTGCGCAGAGCCACAATTCCTTCTTTTGCCAGAGCATCCAAAGAATATGGATCAATACCCTACAAACCAGAGGAGAGTTAAAGGCACTACAACGGCAGCATAACATGAACGTAAATAGCAAAGTATGATGCACATGTTATCTTTCAGACTGAGGAGGCCCATGAGAACTACATAAGAACCTATTAAGAATGAGGAGATTCGTCATGGTAGCTTGCCGTCACGTGACAATTTGGGAGGCATCAGAGCCGTACACCAAAAAAATAATAAAGTTTGGGTACACAGATTATGTATCTGACAACGAAAAAATAAATGAACAGCAGTCTGCACTGTCTGCAACGCGCAAATTAGCAACATAACCACCACCACGTCGAATTTCATCCGTCGGAAGTTAGCCGTGATAGAGACCTAAACGTCAAGTTTGAGGCATATTAAGAGTTTCTTTGAATCGTTTATGCTTTTTGAAAATGTTTTCTTGTCTAAGCATAATCCTGATTTGTATCCTAGCAAAAACATTGGCAATTAAAGCTAAAGTAAGCCATCTCTTTCTCCCTTGCTCAAACACGTCCCTGTTCCATAAGTTACAGTAGTAGTAAGTCAGTACATAAACTGCCACCAATCGGCATAGAAATGTTTTACATGTTGGGCTTGTGCATAATATTATATATTATATATGCAAGCGTTGAGGGTCCTAAAATCTCTTCCCCCTTTGCTTATGCAGCTCTAAGGTTATGCCGTCGCACTTGTCAAAGTTTGGCAGACATCGACCGCAGCCTCATCTTTTTCCATGTGGGGAAACAAACAAAAAAAGCAACCCATGGCTTCTAAAAGGTTTCCACGACAATCGTGTGACACACTGGAGCAGTTTTTGCACAGAGCAGTGTCTTTCAGGCATCAACTACCTCCACTGCTAACACAAACAATGTGAACACGTTCTGGTGGGTATCCTCTTAAAATGACGGATGTTGTCCTCGGGGGCGGGGCGCTGTGTTGTGACGACGTCTCCTCATTCTCAATATGTGTTCAATATACAAAAGCATCAGCAAAGCTACACTGAATGGCCTCAACTGTTGACTGCATATCATTTCAACAGATCCAAGCTGACTGAACAATGATTTTCAGTACCTTCTGATTGATGACCACAAAGCCTTTGGAAGCATCTGTGCACACTTTGTCCTTGAGGGCAATGATCTTCTTAACACGCTCCTCAATGAACTTCCTCTCAGCTTTGACCAGTTTGTCCCTCTCCTCCGCACTCTTATAGAAGAACCCAGAGTTCACCTCTCTGTGGACACAGAAACACATTAGAACACACATACACACAGACTGCTCCAATCACGCCAAGTGATTGGCTACAACCAGAATGAACATTCTACAAACCACTGTGCATCTTTACAAATGTAGTAAGGTCATCACATTCGTATGTGGAACACTTCAAATTACAGCATCTACACCTACTGTAACTAAGAAAAGTGTAGCTATACGCTTGATTTACGCCACCTATTGCATGTGAGTGAGCATTTCAACAAGATCTTTTTAGGTAATTTGCATAAAATCTTGCAAGTTAAATGGAGTTAAATGCAAGTTAAATGAATTTTGCTATTTGCTTTAAATACACGGAATAGCACCCAATCCACAATGTGACAAAGGTTGATGGCTTATTCACATAATCACTGCACCATTCGCACAATTTCTCTGCCTTTCATTAGAGTTCCCACAGCTGTTCACAACTCCTCACAGGGGTGTCCATTTTAAGTTTGCACAACACAGCTGACGGAAACTAGCCTAGTATAACCAGACCAGAAGATTGGTTCTTGGGTTTTTGGTGATTCAGATATCGCCAAAAGAGACTGACCTATAGAGCAACTTGTAATGCACTCACAGATTTGTCTGGATTCACCCAGGATAATAATAATAATACTCATTATTCTGCTAATGCAGAAGTGTCGGATCATTCACACCAGGAAGACTTGACATTCAACAGTTAAATCTTTTTAAGTCAGTCTTTGGAAAGTGAAAAACAATGTTTCAAGACTTGTAGTGCTGGCTGAGTGCAAAAGTATTTTTCTTACAAAATGTACCTGTTTAGCTTTAGAATACATTGCAAGTCTACATATTGACCCCAATATCTACACACACATCTAGCATCCTGAATATTTACTGCTGGTCTATACATCATGCACATCATCACATTCCAGTCACACTAACTAGAACAGAAACAGAAGCGCTCCACCTACGTTTTCTCATATTCCAATGACACATTACAAGTGAGGATGTAGGCATCTTCCACTCTCTTCTTCATGTCGGGGTGCCTGGCTCCATGATCCAGCACCAACCCCCTGATCAATCTGAACAGAGAGGGGCCACAGAAACATGAATGGCAGATCACTTACCCAAAACACTGTAAAAAAGGAACAATTAAGGCCACCATTTCTGAGACCAATCTGAAAGGTATACTCACACTGTGTCGCTTTCTGTCTTATGCTTCATCTCCATGATCTCGACCATGTAGAGGTCAATCGGCTCATTGGGCTTACGGATAGCCAGCACTGCATCCACCACAGCCTGTTAACAAAACATGAAACCCATTAATATATAATGTGGGCAAACTGAGGAAGTACCAAAGAAGCACCGGGACACAACCATCTAATTTCCAAATGAAACAACATTTTCCCTTGTTTCTTGCTGGTAAGTTGCTAATACCAAGAAATGCTATGGCTGTTACATGCATGTACAAAAGTAGTCTTAAGTTCTGCGTTACCTCAGTAAGAAGATCCGCAAGTTCAGCATGAACCTTTGTCCGAAGGGATGTTCTAGCAACATTGATTAGAGTCTCTCTGTCCATCTCTTTAGTCACCTTCAGCTTATCAAGAACTTCAAGAGCCTTATCTTTAGCAGTTTCAAAGCCTTCTGCAATGATTCTAGGATGGACCCCCTGTTTAGGAACAAACACAAACATGTGAAATATTGGACAGGGGTTAAATACAACTTGAAGTGATTTAATGACACTTTACCTTAAGGGGAGTACTAACCTCAGAGACATAAAGATCTGCCTGTTTCAGGAGTTCACCAATGATAAGCACATTGGAGGTGGTTCCATCACCTGTGATGTCATCTTGAGCTGTTGCGACCTTTGCAATCAGGGATGCTGTGGGATGTTGAATTTGCTATGGAAAAAAGTCCTTTGTTATATTTCACACAGCCTCCACTCAAAGCAGGCCAAACAATTATATTTCTGACAGAATAAGCCTTCAATGGCTAAAGTAAAGAACACCCCTAAGAAGAAATGTAAACACTACACAAACAAAAAGATAGAAAAGATCATTCTACATTAATATTCATTGCATAATAATATAATAAAATATGTTTACCATCTCATGCAGTAGAACATTGCCATCCTTGGTGAGCTTAATGTCTCCTGAACCAGATACAAGCCTAAAAAAAATATAAGGTAAATTTAAGGTGAGGTTGCATTGGCAACACAACGAAACAATTCCAACACTTATTAAGATCGCATTCAGCACACTATTAAAAAATGTCTTCTGTACATTTCAATCTGTACCTTTCAGACGCCCAAGCCTCAATACTATCAATCACTTACGCCCCTTACAGGATTGCTTAGGGACCATCAACTCGCTTAGTAGCTTGATAGCCTGGTAGCCAAAAGAATTAGCAGGCTAGCAAGCTAACTATCTGACAACACAAATGTGACGACTTAAGTTATCCATTAACATTACAAAATAGCAGGTTGCTAAAAGACTAGTCGATCAGTTAATTAAGCCAGTGTCCGAATCATTTATGTTTAGGAAAGGAAATATATTTTATCTTCGTAAGTTTGAGATTAGCGTTAAGCTAGTTGGGCATGCGCTTAAACACAATGGTTCCGGTAGACATGACGGTAGGCATGATGCTCACAGAACTCACATTTTCATGGTCCCCTTTGGTCCCAAATTGCTTTTAAGCACATCTTGAAGTCCCCGAGCGGCACTGATGTTGACAGCAAGAGCTGCTTGTGCCCTGGCTACTTCGGCTTTCGGATTAAGTGCTTTCACAGCAGACATGATGCAGCCGAACACGAGAAACAACGGCGTGCCGGGTGATGCTGGCTGAGGAGAGGGTGGGGAAGAGCTTCGCTTCTAGAAACCTCCCTGCCTCGACGTGGTCCTGCCCTTTCTCCACACTCACAAGCCAAAAAGGCAAGCCTCTGATTGGCTGGTGGACTTGTCTGTTACTTTTCCTTCAAACCGAGCAAGCGCTTTGAGCACGTGTTTTCGTTTATGAACGGAACATCCTTTTTTACTGTCTATGGTGGTGATATGGTTCAGACCAGACTGCTAAACTAGCGCCACCACTTCATGCCAGACAGGGGAGTGCTACCACACGCCTACCATAAATGGTAGCCAGGGTCTTTTAGATCTAGGCGTTTTTAAAATATATAAAATAATAATTTGGCAAGTAACCGACGTGATAGGCTACCGATATGTTTTTCTTTGTATAATTGTTTACATTTTGTTGTTCATTTAGAGTGGAAATAAAAAAAAAATTCATAGGCCTATCTTTCAGGCCTTCATAACAACTGCGGAGATCCACATAGGTTTGGTCATTGAACCTCGAATGCCAATCAATCAATTTATTGTTTATACCACCATGCATGGTCTTAATACACTTTACACAAACAAATTAACAAAGCCATGAGGTCACTGTAAAGTCTTCATTTGTGTCAAGTGATTAGCCAACATCATCAATAATGTTAAAGATCAAGAAGGTTATGAGGTGAAGGTTTTTATTCTGCATGAGTGACACATTTCTTTTAAAAAGGGTAAATTATGTTCTGTGTGATTAAAATGTTTACCAAACACCATTAAATAATACAAATGATAGGCTAATATAAACCATTACATTTTCATATTAATGTTATAACAATTGTATCATTTTATGTATTTATATTTTTAAAGATGGTGCCCCCACCCCCCTTTCCTGTGAACATTTTTGGCTAAGAATCATGTTTTGTGATATCATACAGAAATCAAATTTTACATTGCAGGAGCACCATGGAAACAAGTTTTACTTAGTACAGTAAACACACTAGATAAGAGTGTGGTTGATATTTGAATTTGCTCATTCATTTGTTGTGTTTTACTTCTCCAAATGGCTTTGAAACGCCACCATCATTGTTTGGGTGTGTGCCCTGTGCTGGCTTGAACCAGGGTTCACTGGCTGGAATGTTTCAACATTCCTAACAGTGCCCAAGCAGTGGGCCAGTACTCCCGGCATTTCACCGGATCCCTTCAGTGCTCTGAATCAATTCGCCCTGCAGCTGATGCTCAAACAGGTACACAATGCTCATAAGAGAGTGAAGGTAACCCCATTTAGACCCACAGAGGTCGAGCCCCGCTCCAAGGAGCACGAGCTCATCATGAGAGGACCAGGCATGGAGGTGAAGGAGCTGCTGTTAGAGGACACAGATATGAAGTGTTTAAGAGAGAGAAGAAAAGCAGTCAGCCACAGCAGAGCTAACAGCTAGAGTCCTGAGGTGTAGAGAGCAGAGAAGACGTCTCTCCACGGGACAGCAGTGACAGATCCTGTCCACAGAGTGGAAACAGAGACTAACACATCGGGTGCAATTGTATATGGGTGATCTCCTTTCATCGCGTGTCTGCTGGCTACCATGGGCCTCTTGGCCAGGATCACCACCTGGATAATTGTGCAGGTAAAAACACATGGCAGAGGAGTAGGAAAACAAGGGTGATTAGGTTTAGTTCGGAGTCCCGAGTTTGAACCTTAAAGTTAGAGTTAGGAAAATGTGTGAGATAAGTTGTTGCTGATGTTTTCCTTCCTCTCACAGAACACAGATGCGCCAGATAAGTCGTCCAAGTCTGAGGGACAAAGAGAGTAGAATCGGCCTGGTAACTGCCCCATCACTGTGGTCCAGAACAGACCTGCTGGTCCTCACGCTGCCACCACCAGGAGAAAAAGGGAATAAGAGGGATGCGGAGCTGCAACGGCTGCTAACCTTTAACCTTTAGCCTCTGCCCATCAAGTTATTATCTCATATTAGACTTGAAATAACATTAAACTTGATTATTTTTCTGTAAACTGTTTCAAACAGTATTTTTTCAATGGAATTATGAAGAAAGTTGTGTTCAATTTTATAATATTTTACATTTTCTTATCAGGGATTACCTATAAACATGAATAGCTTTCAACTCATACAAGTGAAGTCCATTAGCCTAGAAATCTAGACGCGCCCCTAGCGGCAGCAAATTACATTTGCTGCCAGGGCTAGTCTAGCAACTCTCCGTTGGCTTGTGAGCTCCAGAAATCGAAACTTAATCAGGCATTGAAATCGTGTATAGAGTCGTTTGGTGGGCTTAACATAATGATTGATGGCAGAGTTGCAACGGTTTGGCTTGAATTCCCTGCTACTTGAAAACAAATATCCTGTCCTATTGCGTGCAGAGGGAATTTGAAATACAACTGATTATCCCGCCCCTCGGACTGAGCACTGCGAACGGTGAGTGCCCAGACCCTACATTTTAATGTGGGTCTGGCTCGCCAGGCTAGAAGTCCATATAACAGAAAAGAGTTCTTAGATTCCAGTGTTTACATAGCATACTATAGGGCTGTAGCAACATGGGGGATGCAAAGGTGCACAGCGGTGAAATCAGTTCCTGCCATTCTATAAAATTTGGTATGGGGTGGTGTTTTCTTTTTTCAATAATGTGTAAAAGGACTGTTTCCCGTTTTCATGTCATTCTATCTGTAGGCTAAACCATATCTATAAACAAAAATCATATTAACACAAATATACAAAAATATACAGATATTGTGGCCAAAACTCAAAAACATGAAATTTCATTTAAAAAAAATCATTATTTCTTAATAAAAGATTACTTTTATTCAAAATAAATACCCCTTTGAACCTCTTAAGGTTGGATTTGTCATATTTTTCAATATTTAGGTAATGCATTAAAAAATGCTTTTACTCATATTGGGGTGCCAATATGGAGGGCACTACTTTGCCACACAATCACACAATACACATAAAAAGACAATGGCAGAAAACAAAAACAGTAGAATAATAAGAATAAAAGCACACAAATAAAACGTCCCATATGGCTTTATTGAAAAAAAAATAAAAGAAAAAGAAATCGCTTGATTTACCACATTTTTAAAAAAAAATGCTCAAGCATGCTCTAAGATTTTGTTTGTCTTGCACTTCCTCACTGGCGCCCATGAAGGGGCCAAGATACACATACAGCAAATTCACATGCACTCCCTTGTTCGCACGCACACACACACGCAAGCACGCACTCACACACACACACACACACACACGCACACGCACACACGCACACACACAGAAGAGTGGTACAGTTAGGCACTCTTTAGAGTCTGATAAAGTCTATGGTATAAATCAAAAGTATAGGCACTTTTGAATTCGACAGCACTGTTGCTTCTGACTGGTGCAGTGCTTTCCAACACACTGTGAATACTTAATACCCATAATTTAACACCCCCTCGCCCTCTCTTTGCCAACACCAAGATTTGATCAGTCGTCAAACACTACAACAGGACATCATACTTGGACCAAGGTTAATAAATATTCAATCATGAATGAAAAGATAATCAAGCATGTAAGCAATTGAAACAAATATTTGTATAGGGACATTTGGCAGCAAATTTCTCTGGTATTCTGATGGTCTGAGGTTTAGATTTCAGTGTCATTCTTCTTTCCAATTCAATTATCATCCTCCTCCTCTCATATTTCTGGATTCCCTTACACAGCAGCTGTTTATGCATTTGTCTGGGGAGAATGCTTGGAAATACATTTTGCCATCATGCATAGCAGTCAGTGGTCTGTGTGCATAGATATGGACTGACCAGGGAAAAGGACAATACTTCACTAACAAGCTATACACATAATCCCATCTATCAAATATGAAGACATACTCAAACAAACAGAGTGTCCTCTATAACATTTTTTAAATATTAAGATATACTTTTAGAGTTTTTTTATTTTATTTTACTGATAATCTTGGAGCGGTCTGTCCAAGTGCTTGTTTAAATCAAGCATATCAAGAGCCAAGAGGTCAGTTAGTAACTTAAACAATGGCTTCCATGAACGCCTCTGTACTGTTTACAGAAATATTAGAATTCTGTTAAAGCTGTGGCATGTGACATGTATACATTATATTCCCATTTTAAACAATTTTAAACAGAATCTTGATTTCCATTTCATTGAGATCTAGGCTACATGTGTCTGCATCCATCTGGACAATTAGCTGACCTGATCATTATTTCTTCCCCCTCTTCACATCCAATCTGCTAAAAACCACAGTTTAAAACCTTAGAAAATGTACAGGAAATAAAATGATACTTAATGTTTTTACCATTGTTGAGATTAACTCCTTCTTAATCTCAAACATCTTTGTACATGAGTCGATCCTCATTTATTTATCCTCATTGCATTGCACACAATGGCGAGATATACTGTATCTTGTGCATGTAGTGACAGAAGGAGGCACTAGTATGCACTCAGAAAAATGACCCCTGTCCAAAACAGGAAGGAACAAAATAGAAAAAAGGCTGAGAGAAACGCTGCCTTTCAGCAATGTCCAGTTTGGTCCCCACATATTAATGCAAGTTTTTCCTCAATTTTGTTTTCTCCCAATGTAAAGACGTAACGACCTTACCACTCCAGGCTCTCCCCAACCACTTATGCGCCCTTCTGGGTAGGACCAGAGAAAGGCAAGCGGGCAAGTGACTGGGCATTGGGATCCCGGACATGCTGGGTGGTAAGACAGATACATACAGCCGTCCTCTCGACAGGAGTCTTGATATCCCTTTCTTGTGGCGCTAAATGGCGTGTCTGTCAGAGAAAGCGTAGGAATAGCATCACACTACTATGCCATCCAGCTGCCATCACCTCTTCTGCTCCCAGATTGCAGCCATGTTCAAGTCCAGCCTCTCTAGAGACCGCAGAACCTGGACATTCTCTGTGTAGAACGCTACATCAACAACCACCAGCCTGTAGATGAGGGGAGAGAGACACACGTCAGATGAGGAGATAAAGGTGGAAGAAGAGGCTTCATCCTCTTCCAAAAAGGCCACTTTATCACTACAAAACAATTGCAATCTCACAACCGATTTGACTGAAGGTTTGTTGTTAACTCAACAGCTAATCAAATGACATCCCATTCTACACTCCTGAGAGTTGTTTCTCTAGACCAGTGTTTCTCAAACATTTTCAGACCAAGGACCACTTAACCAATAATAATTAAAAAAAACACACAATAGGCCTACTTGAACCACCTTGCTTATTGTCTTTGCACCTTGCTTACGGTGTCAGGCATAGCTTACATGGGCAGTGTTGCAGAACTGTTTGGATTTACATACAAGTTGGTTCAATACTGCAAAGAACTCATTTATATTATATTTTACCACGTCTGCTCACGGACCACTTGGGGTAGTTTGCGGACCACACTTTGAGAAACACAGCTCTAGACTAACTGGGATGGTGTCTGGCTCATCTGACCAACTCTGTTTCCAGTGCCAGAGCCACAGAGCCAGGACTTGGCACATATAGTTTGGAGTGTTAACACTAGATGGGCAGCTAGAGCGAAGTGAGGAGAACTGTTCTGAACACAGTGAAAAGTAGAACATGTTATAACCATGGGCTGCATCTATTGAGGGATGAAGATAAAAAATAAACTGACCCATGTTGAGGACCACCGTCGTTGATCACACCTAGTTTGGCCAATTGCCTTTTTAGGTGCATTCTAAAGCTGGCATTTATCTTCAGAAACAGCATCTACAAACAAACAAGTGGGTAACGGGTCAATTCTACCTTTTTTCAAGGAAAATTATTTAATAAGCTAGTTTTTTAAGTAAGTAAGGTTAAGTGTTCTGCAACAAGCAATCATTACATACCATACTATAGTGGATGTTTGAGCATGAATGTACATTATATATGTGCTCATTTACCTCAACACTTGATAAACTAATTTAACACTTGATAATTACACCAAACCTGTTATCTCTGTATTTCTGTATATCTGGGGTTACCTGAGTCTGCTCTTCTGGCAGTAGATCAGAGATGGCCTCATGCATTTTAGCCATCTGCTTACAGATGTTTCGGAAACAAGCTGAAGGCATAGGAGCCTTTACTTCATACTGTAGCAGGGTAAACGTTGCATTAAATTGCACATTTAATTAATATACCAGAATTACAAATGTTCTGATTAGCATTCCCACCTAGGGAGACTTACCTTTGACAGGACTTTCTCAAACAGACTGTCCATGATTGCCACCAGTTTGGCTGAAATTTCAGCTATATGATCATTGTAATCCTGCAACGAGACAGAAACTATAATATCTGGAAACGCGATTTCTGAGAATGCTTCAAAAGGTGCCAGACTTGCAAGACACATAACCGTGCAGATGTCACAAGACGGACTCATAACTATACTGAAACAAAACTATTCTCAATTAAATGTAGTGCATCATTTTGTGTAGGTATTTACTATTCAGAATCGAACTGCAATGATTTTTCTCTTGTCTGTGCATGTAGATTTAGCCAACTCCTTGAGTGTATGTACATAAGCTTACCTTTGTGATGTGGTCAAAGTGCCTGAGGACACTGTACTGTTTTGGCTGCAGCTTGGTCTCAAAATGGGCCCTGATTATGGGAATGTAATGAACCACCAGCTGCAGACAGCGTGACACCAGGGCTGTGTACAGAAGAGAGAAGAGATAAAGATGATCTTGTCACACTGCTGCTGCTAGTATGCCGAGCTTCCATGTACATTTGATTGAATTGGCATTGTTGTTTATTATTCCTATTCTCCTAAATATAGTCTGACCAACATCTTAAATTGTCCCCTTTTAAATTTAAGTATTATATTGTTTTGTATTTGTAAGTTGCTTTGGACAAAATCCCATAACCATAAACAGTTAAGGCCTAGTTAGGTTCAAACAAGTAGGATTGGTTCAATTATATAAGAAAATTCACACTAAGGCCATTTACAGTTTTTTTCAGTCGCTAACAAGCATTTGTCTAACCGGTTGTCACGTTTTCAAAACTCTAAACACAATTAGCACAGCATCAGTCTTTTGTGGCCATACCATTCACACATTTCATGCCGTTTTCACACAATATGCAGTCAGTGAACACATTTACACAATGCTTACATTTTCTTAACAGACAAGCTATACCTCCCAACAAAACTATGGATTGTTTTTGTAGTATTTACGAATGTTAACACACAACATCCCACAATAGCAAACACAATATTCCAAACATTAGATACACTATAAAAACCTCTGCTTCTGCTCTGCTTCTGCTACCAAATGGTTTTATCCCAGGTGCATCGCCTTGGATAATATCAGATGCGATGTTGATGAAAACATGTGGCCTAGCCCTGAAGATCGCAGAGACTAGAAACAGTAATTTTGTGTTTTTTTTTAGCCCCCCCCCCCTTTTTTATCTGGGCTTTTTGCTGTTGTTTTTTTGTTCAGAATGCTGTGTTTCATGGATATTTTGTTCACTCTAAGCAATACTGTAAAACTTTTTCTGTTCTATCATACTGTAAACAGTATTTATATTGTACCTCCTGTAGTAAACAGTATAGGGAAAAAACTGATTTGCTTTTTACTAGAATGCTTTTGAATGTGAACATTACATGTGGACATACAGTTCCCAACCAAGAAATGTAGTGTAAAAACTGTGGATAGAGCATGTTTTGCATGCAAATACCTGTAAAACTGAAACATAAAAGTCTATGCAGTTTTTGTAATGTCAACAATAGCCAGTATTTTGAAACCTGGTGTACTTTGATTGACTGCATGTACCTCGTGAAGTGAAAACAAGGGTTATTCTTTGACAGAATAATTTCATTTTGAGTCAGATTTCCAGTGTTTTGGTAAAGTTAGTGTGTGCAGAGAAAGATGTGTTCTGTTTTGAAATGAAGAGTTAGTATATATTTAACAAAATGTGTTTTTGTGAAGAAAATGATCCATTTGGCCAATTGTGTTTTGTAGGTGTGAGTCTGTGTTAAGAGTTTAGAAAAAGTAGCTGAAGTATGGGTACGCGCTTGTTAGCGATTAAGTTGTAGTAGTTCCATTGACTTCTACTGTTCGTATCAATTTGTATGTCACATTTCAGATGAGATTTTCAGAAATCCCTAAGAGGTTGAAAAACATTCTAGCATCATGTGTGGCTCCATGAGACTATAGGCGTACCCAGGTTCTTTGTAGTGATTGTCTTCAGTCCAACAACCTGCAGCGCTCCGGCTCCTAGCACAAGCTGACAGCTCCGTGAGTTGAAGTGCTGTTACCACATGCACAGAAACAAAGAAGAAACTCAGTTTCTCATGTTTGAAAAGCATAACCAACTTAAACATGCCATCACAAAATGAACTATAGATATAATTTTTACGGATACACTGCCACTACCCTTCACCGATTTATTGACTGTTTAAGTGAATTAATTGATAGTTCTTTGAAAACATCAATATAATAAATCATTCAAATGACAAGTCGGGGAGAGTGAGGAACAAGCATGGCTTAGAATCCCGGTCTTACCTTAAGTAAATCTGAGAGGCGAGTCAGCATATCTGTGGCAATGGAGGGGATGTCGTTCACACACTGGCAATACTCCAGAAAGATCCGGATTAGCAGCAGTACAGTGCTAAACAGTACAGTACAAAAACATTAGTTTAATTGACTTGGGCTTTTCCCCTGTATAATATGGAGTGGATCCACACACACACACTCTCTTTTAGATGGGTTTTGAGAAAGATGGTGCTCAGTATATACAGCATACCCAACAACAGCATATCTTTGTCCATCTACGGTTAAGTAATCACTTGGTTTTCGCTCTTCGGTGCCTGGAGTGGAGACAGGAACTGAGGGTTAAAATGGGCCTGCTGGAGGGCTTGAGTACAACATATAAAGGGACACATGTGAAGTGTGAGAGCTGTACCTGAGGGTTTACGGTCAGGTAACGTGATCCTTCCATCAGCAATGGAGTTGACCAGGTCCTGAAACTCTGCAGGTACCTCTGCCTGCTTCCAGCGCTCATTGTCCAGCAGCAAACTAAGAGAGCAACAGGTCAGAGAAAGAGACCAGTCAGGACGCCAGAACATGGACAACTATTTTTTCGCCTGCTTTTGGGAGTGTGTTTTGTGCTCGAACCTGAGCTTGGTCTTGCGCTCCTCGTGGAAGCGGTGGACGAAGCGGTTGGCCTGGCTCTGCAGGGCCCCTCTGAGGGAGACGCTGCGGCGGCCGCACAGCTCCTCCGTGTCCTTCACGAAAGCCTCCACCGCCTGGGACAGGCGCACAAACTCCGCCGAGCTCAGCCGCTCCAGGGAACCATCCTGAGAGGCAGAGACAGACATGGTGCATGAAGACACAAATAAGTCTTGCAAAACAGGCCATTCCACCCAACCACTGTGTTCTGTGCTAACTGAGCCTGCCCTGTGGGATGTACCTTGGCTCTGGTGATAAGAACCTTGACACAGCGGTCATGGCTGACGTCCGAGGCAGTATATAGCAGCTCCTGGACGTTGTTGGCCACGCGACCCAGCTCAAGATCTGAGGGCATCACGTCTTCACTGCTGCTGAGTAGAGATGAGAGGTGCATGACAAACGACACCCAAAAAGACAAACCCGCTGCAGCTACATTCACGTGAATCTTATGCATCATATGAATCTCTAAATCATAGCAGCATCCACCCTACAATGACACCATTGAGACACCTGCATGGGGCAACAGCCCAGACCAATGAGTAGTGAATCAACATTAGCTCAACTGAGCAGAGTTTTTAACAATAATATTTGTGCCAAAACATGACCTGTAAGTCAAATAACAAGACTTAAGTCTATCCAATGAATTAACAGTGTAACGGCATAACAGCATTCAAAGTGCAGGTAGATGTGACTCACAGGCCAGTGGCAAGCCCTCCTGGCAGGGTGGACGTAGTGTTGGACGTGTGCTCTCTGCTTGAGGAGGATTCAGTGGTGGCCGAGGCGGAGTCGCTCCCACACACGTCCCTGCGCGTCTGCGTCAGGGCCTGCGTGCTGGTGCTGCGCACCTCTGGCTGCTGCTGCTGCTGCTGCTGCTGCTCCGCCTCATTCATGGCGTCGCTGATGAAGAGGCCCTCGTGGGTGAGGTAGGCCAGCTCCGACCCCGCCCGCAGATTGCCATCCAGAGGCTCCTCCTCCTCATCTTGGTCTCCTCCTCCTCCTCCACCCGCCCCCGCCCGCTCTCGCCCTTCGGCCATCTGCCGGCTCCGCTGGCTGCTGTCCAGCACCTCCAGGACCACCGCCCTGACCACGCTTAGAGTGGCCTACAGCATCGCCGGCACAGAGGAGGACACCAGAGGAGACAAATAAGCTACAGGTGAAGACCCGCTCCCTGTTTCACACACTGCCATGCTGTTGCATGCAGAAGTGCAAAAAGACAGTTGTGGAAACATGCTCATCTAGGCCATTACCTTGATCCTCTTGAGGAAGAGAATGAAGTGCTCAAATATATCCTGCAGCAGCTCAAACCACTGGCAGAACGCCATCAGCCGCATCTGGTCTGGCAGCCTGTGGGCCACACAGGACATTCAACATCATCTAAACATCTTCCAAAACGAAGGTGGTCATCAACTAACACATGACTACATGTACAGACATCCTAGATCCTGAATTAAATGAATCCAAACATCAGTGTACATACAAATAATACGCAAATGTGGAAATACCAGTTCCTTGCTATACCATTCTTACCATTCTATGATGACACTTGAAATACTGAGGTTGACAAGTATCTTCTATTCATACAACAGTTACACCAAGTGCATCAACCAGTACAAAGAAGCACACAACGTTTATAATGAGGTGCAAAGTACAAAGTGTATAGTAAAGTTGGTGTCGTGAGTTTTTAGAGGGGGTGGTGTTTTTAAGTGTAGCTGGACTAAGTAGATTCTTAACGTTAGCTTTACTGAACTCAACTCGTGTTTTTTCTGGATCTGCGTCCGCACTTTTATAGTAATTTCATGGGAGTCTCGTGCTGTTAAGGGATTTGTTTATGTAGTTGTCATTGTTACAAGTTGGTAAACTAGTTATTAGCCGTAGTGGGTAGTGGTAGTTGATTTTGTTTTCATTACGGCTGTCTGTTTAATTGCGCTTAGACTGGCCTTGGTGTCGTGAGTTTTTAGAGGGGGTGGTTTTCCACGTGATCAATTAGGACTAGCATTTAAAGTGTTTATTGTGCTGGAGCGTCAGCAGAGGCGTCAGCGCTCGTGTGCAGCCGTCCTCGTGTCAAGACTTACTTGTGTCAAGACGAATTGAGTCTACCTGCGACGAGTCCACCGAGCAAGGACACAAGCAAGGCACCTCTCAGATAAGTTTCACGCTTGTTTCACCTTGTCTTGTTAGCTGACAATCCTTCTAATAATGTGCCTTCAACATATCCCTGTATCCGGTCAGGTTAATAAGCGCACTGGTGTTGAAAGGCAACAATCAGTTCAGCAAGCTTGTCCTACTTTTTCTGTAGGGTTGTGGAATTGCCAATCTGCAGTAAATAAAGCGGACTTCATTCCTGCTCTGGCCTCACAGTTATCGCTTCAATTGCTTGCGCTTACAGAGACGTGGATTAGGCCAGAGAATACTGCCACACCTGCAGCGTTGTCAACCAATTATGCTTTTTCGCATACCAGTCGTTCGTCTGGTAGAGGAGGCGGGACAGGCTTTCTCGTCTCTGATGATTGGAGGTTTACACAGTTGCTGCCTGCTCAAATCCACAACTCGTTTGAATATCATGCCATCATACTTGGTGGTTATTTATCGCCCTCCAGGACAACTTGGGAACTTTGTGAATGAGTTGGACATTCTACTGTCTGCTATTCCAATGGATGCATGCCCATTATTAATCCTTGGCGATTTTAATATTCATTTGGATAACTCGTCTTCAATTGACTTCCTGTCCTTACTCTCCTCATTTAATATCACACGTGTCCACAGTCCTCCTACTCACAAGGCTGGTAAAGATCTTGATTTAATTCTGGTACGTAACTGTAATACAGACAACGTTTTGGTTAATCCATTACATGTATCGGATCATCACTTTATCAGATTCTCTGTGCGTCTCCTGGATAACCCAGCAGCTCCTCCTCCGACAATTTCGTTCCGGCGTAATCTCAGAAGCCTCTCAAGCGACCATTTTGCAACATTAGTAACATCTGCTTTACCTACTCCTAGCTCATTCTTGGCACTGGAGGTTAATGACGCTACAGAGACTCTCTGCTCTACACTGGCATCTTGTCTGAATGCAGCATGTCCTCTTTCCTCAAGACCTACTCGTTCTAAACCTCGCCATCCATGGCTGACGAACAGTATAGTCTCAGTACGAAAGGAACTTAAATGCTCCTATAAGGAGGGCTTTGCCTTGTGTTAGTATGACCGCATCACTCTTTCTCTCCTCTTGATGAGGAGGCAGTCTCTCAATTGCTTTAGCGATGTTGTCCAACAACATGCCCATTAGATCCTGTCCCGTCCACTCTTCTACAGTCTCTCTCACCCGCTGTTCTACCAGCAGTCACACATGTATTTAATGCTTCACTCAGTTCTGGAATAGTTCCTTATTCTTTTAAACAGGCTAGGGTTACACCTCTGCTAAAGAAAAGTACACTTAATCCAACTGAGGTGAAGAACTACAGACCTGTCTCCCTTCTTCCTTTCTTGTCAAAGGTTTTGGAGAAAGTGGTCTTCAAGCAAGTTTGTGACTTTCTTCATCAGAATAATCTACTAGACCCTATGCAGTCTGGTTTCAAGTGGTCATTCTACTGAAACTGCTCTTCTGTCTGTGACTGAAGCATTGAGAGTAGCTAAGTCCTCTGCTCAGTCATCAGTATTAATTCTACTAGATTTATCTGCAGCCTTTGATACTGTTAACCATGACATTCTCCTATCTATACTATCTGAACTGGGAATTTCTGGAAAAGCTCTTGACTGGTTTGAATCTTACCTTAAAGGCCGTTCTTTCAATGTGTCTTGGCAGGGACAGGTATCTAAGTCTCATGACCTCACCACAGGTGTGCCTCAGGGATCAGTATTAGGACCCTTGCTTTTCTCTATTTACACCACTTCCTTAGGTGATACCATTCGCTCCCATGGATTTGACTTTCACTGTTATGCAGACGACACTCAACTTTACCTGTCTTTCCCACCTGATGACTCTAGTGTTTCCCACCGGATTTCTGCATGCCTTAAGGATATTTCAGCCTGGATGAAAGATCGGCACCTTCAGCTTAATCTCTCAAAAACAGAGTTTTTGGTGTTTCCAGCTAAAACAGCTATTCCCCAACAGATTAACATCCAGCCTGACTCAATTTCACTGACCCCAACTAGATCGGCACGAAACTTGGGCGTTGTAATTGATGACCGACTTAACTTCTCTGAGCATATAGCTTCTATTGCAAAATCATGTCGGTTTATGCTTTACAACATTAGGAAGATCAGACCTTATCTGACAAGATTCCACACAACTTCTTGTTCAGACTATTGTAATTCACTATTAGCTGGCTTACCCGCTTGTATAACAAGATCATTACAGCTGATTCAGAATGCTGGAGCACGCCTGGTCTTCAATCAGCCAAAGAGGACACATGTAACTCCTCTCCTAGTTACTCTCCATTGGCTCCCTATAGTAGCCAGAATTAAATTTAAATCTCTCACTTTGGCCTATAGGACACTAACTAGATCTGCTCCTAGTTATTTTAATTCAATAATCAAGCCTTACATCCCCAACCGCCCACTGCGGTCTTCTGGTGAGCGCATGTTGTGTCGACCAGTCATGAAAACTGGGTCTAATTCCAGACTCTTTTCTTCAGTGGTTCCATGTTGGTGGAATGAATTGCCCAGTGCTCTCCGTTCCTGTGGTAGTTTTGGGTCGTTTAAGAGGGGTCTAAAGAGATTCCTATTCAACATATACTTAGTTGTTTAAGCGCTTATGTGTTATGGTTTGTATAATGTTGTTTTATTTTAATTGGGCTGTTAATTAATTTGACATTATTGTTTATTATTGATATTCTCCTTAATGTAGTCTTAGCATGTCATTGTTTTTATATTATCGATTGAATGGACATTATTGTTTATTATTGCCTTTCCCCTTTTTTTTCCATTGCTTTTTTATTAGGCTATTGATTGAATTGATATTATTGTGTACTATAACTTTTCTCCTTACTATATTTGACCTACATTCTAATCTGTTCCCTGTTCAATTTTAAATATTATTATGTTGTTTTGTATTTATGTGTCGCTTTGGACAAAGGCGTCTCCTAAATCCATAACCATAACCATAACCATAAAGTATAAGGAAGTACACTAAGTCTTTATGGCCAGTGTTATATACATCTGTAGCACACACACACAACACACACACACAACACACACACACACACACACACTTAGATTACATCTACATAACTGCATTTCATTGTCTTTGTGCTTGTACTCTACACAATGACAATCAAGTTGAATCTAATCTAATATAAAGAAGAACCCTTTTCTGGACCAGGAGTCCATACTCACTTCATGACCACGTCTGTGTCGATCTCATCAATCTGAGACACGGTTCGGAGGACACACTACAATTGGAGGGCAACAGAGGTGATCAGAGAGCATTTCATTCACAATACTTCTTTTGTATTCATTCTGTGAAACTGCTCTTCCTCATTCTGAGCATTCCACGCTGCCACACGACTGAACATACCTGTCGGACTATTCCCTTGGCCGCCTGAATGATCTCATCACTGTAGATGTCCAGGAAGTCCAGCTTCCTTTGCCTGAGCAGCCCAAAGACCAGAGACTGCAGGCGGTCCTGTAGGGAAGCACACGTCAGACTGACCTGGAATCTGTATGCAACTGCACTGACCACACTCAGTACATTCAACTAGACATCACAACTGTACAGAGAACTGTAAATACAGGAACTTAAATTGATTAAATGATGATAGGAATCGTGCAAAATTGATTTTGTGTTGTTGGAAAATCAATATAAATCTGTAAAAAATCCTTGGATTCATTTCCAAGTGTACCAAGTTACTCACTCCTCCCCAATCATGGTGCTTATTATTTGTCAGACTTCCACACACTACAGTAGGCACGTTTACATGGACAATCTGACCCATTCCGATTAGAATTCTGGAGCAGGGATTTTTATTCTGATTCAAGTGTTTAAGAGAATTTGTATTCCCATTGAGCCGTTATTCCTTTTCTAATGGGATTAAAAGTGTCCATGTTATTGTGGCTAGTGAGGAACAGAATTACAGG
This sequence comes from Alosa pseudoharengus, assembly GCF_046254945.1. Classification (NCBI taxonomy): domain Eukaryota; kingdom Metazoa; phylum Chordata; class Actinopteri; order Clupeiformes; family Clupeidae; genus Alosa; species Alosa pseudoharengus. Next base: position 58,473,412 of record NW_027468564.1, read on the forward strand.
CCACGATTATGATGATTTAGAATTACCAACAGACCATTTTCCTCATTACCAATAATGCCCTCTGAGCTATTGTTTCCAATGAGGGGTTAATTAGTTCTTCATTGGTCTACCTCAGCATGAAACACTCAAACAAACCTTTCCCCTTGCATTGTTGTGGTTTTTCAGAGATGCCAAAAACCAACCTTGCGCACTGGTCTGACCAACCTAACCAAACCACATACGAGAATCAACCCACAGAGGACACACAATTCCCTCAATAGAGTACTAGCTCCACACATGCAAACCTAATTCACACTTTTGAACATGACCTTTGCAAGGCTCCTATCATACGGTGTCAGAGTAACTATGAGCATTGGTAGAATAGACTGCGTATCAGAGTAACTATGAGCATTGGTAGAATAGACTGTGCATCTTGTGGGGCCTCGTACCTTCTCCAGAACCTGACTGTCCTCCTCAAAAGGGCGGTTCAGATCACTCTTGGCGTATGTGGTGAAGTCTGCCACCATCATCTTATCAATGAGACGCTCCATCTCACACAGCTGAGAGCCCAGGTGCCTGAAGAGGAAGTGGAGAACAGGAAGTATGGAGCTATTCTACCTTGTAGAACTAGATCCTTCTATTTAGTTCACAATCACATACAGTGCAGCGGCTGGATTGAGCAGTACTTAATTAAGGTGACAACAACAGATCTAGAACAACACAAAGAGCGATCTGAGGCTTCATATGAATGAAAAAAGACACAACATCTAATTGGTGTGTGTTTGTGTGGATGAATCCTAGGCAGGTATAGGTGTAGGCATCCATGAACTGTATACTAATAATATTACTCTGAGCTATACATTAGACATGTGTGCTGTACACTATTACTCTGAGCTATACATTAGACATGTGTGCTGTACACTATTACTCTGAGCTATACATTAGACATGTGTGCTGTACACTATTACTCTGAGCTATACATTAGACACGTGTGCTGTACACTATTACTCTGAGCTATACATTAGACAGGTGTGCGTGGGCGTTTTATCCACCTGAAGCTGTGTATGCCCTGTAGCTCCTGCTGCAGCACCTCCTTGGTGGTGGCGATGAGCTCCAGCGCTCCCACAAACTCGGAGGTGGAGAGCAGCAGCTGCACGGTGGGCTGGGTCTGGTGCACGGCCGCCATCAGCTTCAGCTTGTCGTGCAGGCGCACGCAGTTGCTGCGCGTGAGCGTCTGCTGCAGGGCCTTCAGCGGGCCCTCGCACATCACCCGCTCCATGGAGGCCATGCGGCCGCGCAGAGTGGACACCGCGTGCGCCGTCTTCTGCAGCCGGTCCTGCAGCTCGTGTTGGGAGGACATGGCGTGGAAGAATGCCTCCGAGCGCAGGGAGATTTGCCGAGCGATGCAAACCTCCACCACATCCAGGTAGTGACTCAGCTGGAATAAGGGAGAGGAATGTAAAGAGGCGTGAGGTTATGAGGTCCACGGGGAAAGGAGAGCGATGAATCACTTACATCCAAAGAGTTTCTTCAGTGAAACCCAACAAATCATGACATATTACAAATGCAACTGTTTATAGTCTAGGACTGTCATTATTAACATATTATTTTGGAGCATATAAATATAGTTATAGAACTTCTATGACTCATTCATAACCATTTCTTAAAAACACAAATGACACTTAGAAAGCCGTGTTGTGTTTGGCCTTGTTAATCCTCAGATCTCTTCCATGAAATGAACACCACAACAAACGGCACAGCTGCATGTGTGCATGAGCACTCACCTTTTCTTGCAGTAACCGGGACGATGCCCCATCCCGATTCTTCCCACTGGCAACGCTGAAGTGTGACCACGGTAAAACGGCATTGAAAGTCACAGGGTCATTCAACGCAAAATCTGGCTTCATGAAGATCTGTTAAACAAGAAGTGGTTAAAAGCTGAAGAAGTAAAGGACATGAGACAGAGAGAGAGATTAAAGGACCGCCTCTCAAAAAGTAGAGAGTAGAGAAGACATGCAACCCTCACCTTAGGTACCTGCTCCAGTTCTTCTCTGGCCTTTTCTGTGGAGAGAAACACAAATGTCTGATTAGAGGAGGATCAGTCATTACAGCACATAAAATGCTAAAACGTCATTCATGTAGCATAAAGCATGTAAAAGCATGGCTATGTAGTACAAGCTGGTCTGTCAGGTAAGTCAAGGTGGGATCACAGTAAAATTGCAGAGAGTACATGGGTTTGTGTATGGGAGGGTGTAAGTCAAGTATTCTCACCATGGTTATGTGTTATACTGGAGACAGAGTCAGGGTTCTCACCATGGTTATGTGTTATACTGGAGACAGAGTCAGGGTTCTCACCATGGTTATGTGTTATACTGGAGACAGAGTCAGGGTTCTCACCATGGTTATGTGTTATACTGGAGACAGAGTCAGGGTTCTCACCATGGTTATGTGTTATACTGGAGACAGAGTCAGGGTTCTCACCATGGTTATGTGTTATACTGGAGACAGAGTCAGGGTTCTTACCATGGTTATGTGTTATACTGGAGACAGAGTCAGGGTCGTCCTTGTTGGGACAGATGGCTTTACAACGCTCATGGATTTTCTCTTTCTGATATGGAACAAATAATTATTTTTAAACACACAAATACACATAAACATTTCCATTTCTCTCAATATGAAATAATCTCACAATTTTTTTTATTAACAATGCAACATTTTGCCAATGTCGTCCATAGTGAACTACGGCTAACAGTGACTGTCAGAGACGCTGAATAATTGAAGTTGGAGGGACGGGTTTGGACGTTACCTGAGCCGTCTCCTGCAGGTATGGAGTGAAGTGCTCCTTTGTGATGTTGGGGAGGTAGAAAGAGGGCATGACTTCAGTTTCCACAAAGTCAAGACCCCAGGTTTTGGTGAAGAAGTCCGACTCTCTCTTGGCCAGACGAGGGTCATTTAACGCAGCCGGTAGATTAACCTTTGAACTGTAGATGGTCCAGCGGTGCTGATCGGCCACCACAGACGGGCCGTCACAGAGCCCACGGGCCTCCCCTGGAAGACAGAGCGGCATTCACATTTCTCAATGAAAACACGCTGCATGCTGCATGCTCACTCAAGCAGAAGGCCTACTACTGCATTCTGCTTGCTTGATGAGCAAGCAAGACCTACTTCAGCAAAACAAGCAGGAGATCCACCACATTTGCTTAAGTGGCAAAGAAATGAGCACCAACTTCCTCTTTGTGCTGGAATATGTACAAAACCGTAACATTTTGGAGAAAACATGTGAGGTCATACCAGAGCAGCTCATTATAATGAAATATACACAAGTAGGCTGATATTCAAAGCTAAATAATTACAGATAACCATCTTCCCCACACTATACAAACACCATCACCTCTAGTATCACCATGAACATCACCAGGACTATCAAGCATCACTATCGCACCTATACCCACCAACAGCAGCAACAATACCAAAAGCAGCCCTTCAATTAATCTTTCAAAGGGAAAATACCATCCTGTCAAGACAGAAGAACTTTGCACTTGCTGAACACACTGGACCAAAGGAGGCCAAAGAGTTACAAATTCCCATCTATGGGCAACATTTATTCATGGTTGTGAATATTACTATTATTAGCAGCCTAACTTTCCATTCTAGGGCTGAATTATTTCTCAACTCAACACAATACATGAGAGGGCAATTTAAGCCTGAGAAATAAAGAATGCATTTGCATTTGCAAGCTTTTTACCTTTACAGGATTGCACTGGGCAGTGCACCAGTCAGCCTTAACCAGTACATTTCTCAAGTTAAGAGGAGCCAAACCGTATGCTTTCTGAGGTTGCCTACGAGCTGCTGTTGCACTCTTACCTGTGGGCTCTTTGGGGCAGACATCAGGCAAGGAGCAGACAGATCGGTAGTGTCTAGATGAGGGTTCTGGACCCTTCCGGTAAAACCCATCACTGCTGCCTCTGCTTGAGTGAGGCACTGGAGAGGAGCCGTGGCTGGACGCCATGGCATTGGGCTCCTCTTTCAGGAGGCTAGCTGAAGAGGCAGACAAAAAGCAAACAACACCGCTCAAAGACAAGTTTCACCCTGAACTATGAAATGCTCTTATTGTGTTTGTGAGTTGGCACACGCCAGAACACACAAGGCAAGTCAAAAATTGATACACACCACAAACTTAAAAGAGACTGTCGATTCAATGCAAAACATATTGTTGAACCTGAATATCCAGGAAATTATTCAAATCGAAACAACTGAGGTTTACAGGCAAATGATAAGCAGCAGGATGTGATGCAGTAACAATAACAGACTGTATTGTCTGATCATTGAAAAAAGGCTAAAAAGGTCAGCTGCAACAATTCGAAGGTCCCCTAAATGGAGTCGAAAGTCATTAAGTCAGAAGTACTTATAATGTATGTAATACCGGCATTTCAGAGGTGTTTTCAGTCATGTATGGACTGCTTTTGTCTTAACGTTAGTGTGATTTTACCCGTGATTAAACCAAACAAATTAGTTACGTTCCTTACTTGGGCATAACATGAAAACAAACGCAGAGCGTGACTTTTTAATGCATCTCTGATACATTAGTGAGACTGAGATAGCATGCTAACGTTAGCTGATCCTACTACCGTTCAAACCCTTTCCAAACCAGTTATCCTAGGTGCGTTCAGCGTTGACGTGTCGTTTGCCAAATCAAGAGGTAGCAATAACGTTATGCCCTTTGGAATGCAAAATACTCTGACATTTCAACAAACGGCAACCAACACTAGTTAAATTCAAGCTAACGTTAATCAACAGGGCGACTGGCAAGCTGGCCATAGCTATTACTCCTAATATGAAGTTAAACCACCTCACCGAGCAGGCTAACTTTCCCATAGCTCCCTTGCTAAACTGGATAAACACAATTCGTTAGCATTGCTTTAGGTAGCATGTTGTCAAATACACACAACATATTAGATATTCTAAACTGATCAAGACAAATCGATCTGTCTGTCTTCAATTTAATCGTATTCCATTCGTACAGTGAGGCCTTCAGACAACCAAACCACTAACTGCACGACAGTCAATCCCTTGCTAGATGCTAACTGGTTGACGTTAGTGCTAACGTTAGATAGATCTAGAGACCTTGCTACCCTGCTGCATTAGCAGCTACTAGTATGATAGGCTACTTGCACAGAAACAAAACAAGCCAGTGGTGGTTTACACTTAGTATGGAAAGAGAAGATGCTGAAAACACACGAGAAATACCTGTTGTTTGTAACACAGCAGCTCCTTTTCCTCACATCCACCATCACAATCTCATACACAACAAGCCAACTACAACAAGCGAAACGACCGACCCGGCACAGTACCCACAATGCAACGCCAAAATTGATTCCTCGAGTCATATGCCTCGAGTCCAATTCACAAGATTAGCCATGGAAAAGAATAGAAAAGATAGGAAACTATCACAATTTACATTATGCAAATTGCAGATATGTGACAACTGACTACATATACAGTGGACTGTGATGTGCTTATATTAGACATATATGTATTAGCCAATGTGCACCATGGCAAATTGTCTTAATCAAATATTACTTTTTGTAGGCCTATGGCCTGTAATTGTCTAGGCCAGAACACCTGTAATTTCTATAGCCGTTTCTAACAACAGGATAGGCCTTATCGTTGTCATAAAATACTGAGAATCTTTGTTAAAGAGATAGAGAGGACTTGCATTGTAGGCTATGTCTCATTGGTTCATGCCATTCAATAAAAACTTTTAAAAAACAGCTTGCTAATGGAAACAAATGCAACAGATAGGGTCATTCGATGCCAACAACTCACCTGATGCCTATGTTAGATTTGTACACATTTTTATTTTGCCTACACACATGTGCACTCACGATGCACATACGAATCTTTTTTTTATTTATTTATTTTTTATTCATATTTTCATTATAGGCCTATGGGGTGCTTACTTCACAGAGGTGAAAGATTCTCGCTTGCGTTTTGGCATGGATTTGACAGCAAGTGTTCAAGATTCAAGATTGTCTTTATTACATCTCATTATATGTGTATAAGAGAAATAATATTAAAAATAAATAATAAATGTGGTGTGTGTGTGTGTGTGGAGAAAAAGAAAAAAAAGAAAAGTGTTGTAGTGCAATGACTGACAGTACGCACAACTCTTTGTAGTGCTTTTCGTTTGGTTGCAGAGCAGCTTCCAAACCATGCATTGATGCCTCCAGTCAGGATGTTCTCTGCAGTGCCTCTGTAAAAGGCCTTCAGGATCTTGGATCACATACCAAACTTCCTTAGTCATCTGAGGTGGAAGAGCCGCTGTTGTTATTAATTATATTATTTTATGTTGGGGACAACAAAACTGACATAGCCTATTTGTCTTCACATGGCTCTGTGCAGCGTATACGCTATTCACGTATGCACATACTAGGCTACCCACGTTCATGTAATTAAGGACATCTAATTTCTTTAACTTGAGAGAGGAGGAGAGTACAGCAATGATTAATAATAATGATACTGAGCATCCTATGCAAACTGTGAAGGGCCCTCATTTTAGGATGTCAGGTCTCTAGCTCGAGTTGCTGCAGCCAACAGCTAGAGCTACCAGGCAGCCATAGTGCCACACTCTCGAGGCATGTTCATGTTTATGCCCCCAGAGTGTAGCACTATAGCTCTGTCAAGAAATAGAGATCTACATGTAAGTGAAAAATATCCGGAATTCTCTTTTAATAATACATAGCCTCTGCATGAAATGTGGATGTGGCGAACAATTTTCACAAGGATTAACCAATGACAAATATTACAATGTAAAATGTTGACCTATAGCCTGGCAGCACATGAGAGATGAAATCACACAGAGGCACGCATTCATGCAAACACACTCCATTTTGCATGTATACGGACGCATACAGGTATACACACACAAACACAGACACACACCAGTGCACAAATACATTAAGAAGCCGGCACACAATTGAATCATCAAACAGGCCACACCTGCCTGATACTGCATAATTTGCATCAGTACATCGATTGCCAAAACATCTTGCTACGATTCTAGGATTCTCTAAAACCACTGAAAACAGTCTTTTTGAGTTCACACATAACAAATTGCTTACAGTTTCAAAAGGTCATGTGAAACGACATGTTTAGAGACAGGAGACGCTGTCCATCACTCTCACGTATAAAGGCTGCATAATGTATATTACATGAAAATTAGAAAAATGAGGGGATGACCCCCCCCCCCCCCCCCCCCCCCACACACACACACACACACACACTTAGTCCAGCGGTCCCTGAAAGATGAGTCTGATGTATCGCCTCTCCCGACGCAGAGGCCGCACACAGAAGGGGCAGGTAGCATGGAAGGTGTGTGTTCCTTGCGGCAGTGGGATCTGACTCCAAAATGCTGCCGTCTTCTCTGAGCACACGTGGCCGCAGGGGACAAACGCGTGGGTCGGAGGCGCTGCGTCCAAGTAGAAGGCTGACTCGCACCCAAGCCAGAGTGGCACGTAGGGCCCACGGGTGCGACACATGGGACACTCCCGCTCCCTGGAGCCGAGGTCCTGTTCATTCTGCCCAGGCAACTCCTCCTCCTCCTCTTCCTCCTCCTCCTCCTGAGACTGCTGAGATCGGCCTGACCAACCGTGATAGCCATGAACGTGTCCACACTTCAGGTAAACCCAGGGCTGCTTGGCGTCCAGGATCTCCCTGCTGCGCAGGCTGGGAAAGGCCAGTGTGTTGAGGCCCACCGGACACTGGGGCCGCGCTGCGTTCAGCTCCTGCCTCAGCTCCTCCAGGTGTTTGACCGTGGGAGTCTGGGCCAGACCTTCAGCGGTGCGCCAGAGCAGGGTAGCACCACACAGGTCAATCAGGGAGCCATCTCGCAGCTCGTGACTTTCCTTCTCCACCTGTGTGGAAAAATGAAGGTTTGAGTTTTTTTATGCAATGAACACATCTTCAGCCATTCCTATACATCTGTCTGTCCACATGCAGAGGACTGTATGGAGACTGAGACTTTTTTTACAAACTTATTGTATACATTATGTGACTCTTAAATGACTGTCCACAGAACCACAACTCATTAGTATGGTGGAAGCATCACATTCATAGTTCTCGTGAAGTTGGTCAGGGAACCGCATCTCCTCCAAGGGATTTGGTCATTTGGACCATCTGAATGCACCAACAAGTTCGCCATGATCCCATGCAGAGTAATTGTATTCAGATTTGCAAATAAATAAAGCATTTATGAGATATCTTGCGATATCTTTTTCTCTAACAGGCATTGTGAACATGGTGGAAAACATACAAAGATATCAGACATGCAACTCACAGTCTATAATAATTAAATGTAAGTATCTGTTACAAATGCTACACAAGAGATGTTAGGAAATTTGCTTTGCATAACAATATTTCTTCACTGCTCTAAAATCACTGCAAACCTCCTTTGTGTTATCGCACAACACTAACAGACATCTGATGTCATTGATTAACCTTAGTGTTACACCATGCAACTGCCGAAGGCGCATCTTCCACTAAACACTCTAGTTTTCCTTGCAATGTTGTTGTGCCTACTCTAGAGGGAGCTCCACTACTTGGTCATGCTTCAGAGAGTTTCACACAGCAGTCATTGACTAATCATCTCTAAGCAAACAAGTTCATCAGCTACCCCATCATTAGAGTTTACTCTCATCTCATAGCTCATATTAACTTAATGAATGCAGTGCTAATATCAGGACCCAGGCTCACAAGACAAATCTAACAATGACCACACATATTTTTGACAACCAACTTCTAGGCAACCACCACTTTCCACATCTATTTGCAAAACACGGATCAGAGAGATGGGGATAGGAATGGGCTAAAGAGCCCTCTGGGACAGAAAGAATAACACTCTGCAGTTTGGGCAACACTGAACAGGGAAATCAGCTTTTGAAAAATGACAAACACAGCCCACAGCAGCATGTGGGTCGGGAACTTCAGATGGCAGATATGTTATCATGCATCGTCAGCCAAACATAGATAAGAGAAGCTATGACAACGGGCAAATATAAACTTCATCCATTATTACTGTAAATAAACACTTAATTAACAACATCAAGAGAACAAGAACAAGAGAAGCACATGCGGTGTGCTGATTAGGAGTGTGCTGAGGGGTCATGGGACTCAGTGGGAGTGACTAAGTGTGGGAATGTGTGTTATGGCTGTGTGTGTATGTCACCGTGGAAACGGGCTAGTTTGTTTTACACGTTGCATCTGCCAGTCCAATTTTTTGGCTTTGGTTCAGGGAAAGGGTGTGTGAGTGAGTATGAATGTTTCTGTGTGTGTGTGTGTGTGTGTGTGTGTGTGTGTGTGTGTGTGTGTGTGTGTGTGTGTGTGTGTGTGTGTGTGTGTGTGTGTGTGTGAGAGAGAGAGAGAGGTAGGGAGGGAGTTTGCAAATGTATGTGTGTATGTGTATGTGTGTGTGTGTGTGAGTTGGTGAGTATGTGAAATTCTGTGGTTAAATGTTCAATGACAAGACTGCATTAAACCCATTGACTTATGCTGTAAATTAATGGAAATATTGCAGTTCATTTGTGCTGGTTTGTGCTGATTACATGGAGGACCAGCTTCACAGAGGAGCTGAATTCATCAGTAGCTGCATTACCTTTTCTCTGAAAATGTGCTCATAGTTGTGAAATATTTGGGTTGTTTGAATTCGGAAAAAGAACATCAGACTTAACAACCGGATAAGTATGTATTAGAACCATACTGTCTATGTTTAGATATGACTCCAAAACGACATAGATAGAAACCATAAATCATGCATTTCTGTGGTCATTTTCATCCCCATACTTGAAATTCCCCAAATGCTAATTCAAACATTTTCAAGCATTCAAACAAAAATGTTCACTGTGGGGGAAACCCCTGAAACCTCTCAATGTTTTTTCTTGTTTTCTTGTTTTCTTGTTTTTTCTGTCACCAAACGACTATGGTCCTCTTGAATCTATGTGTCAGTGTATAGAACAAATCAACACCTGGATGTCTCAAAATTGTCTTCAGCTGAACAAAGAAAAAACTGAAGTAATTATATTTGGTAAAAAGGAGGAAAGACTTAGGGTTGCCACTCTCCTTGACACAAAAGGGTTGAAGGCAAAGGATACAGTTAAAAATCTTGGTGTATTAATTGACAGTGATCTAAATTTCAACAGCCACATGAAAGCGACAACTAAATCAGCTTTTTACCACCTCAAAAATATTGCCAGACTCAGAGGGCTGATGTCAAAATATGACTTAGAAAAACTCATTCATGCATTTATCTCCAGCAGGGTTGATTACTGCAATGGACTGTTCACAGGCCTTCCTAAAAAGACTATTAAACAGCTTTAGATGATACAAAATACAGCAGCTAGGATTCTAACAAAAACTAAAAGAACTGACCACATTACTCCAATTCTTAAGTCCTTGCACTGGCTTCCAGTAAGTCACAGAATTGACTTTAAAGCTCTATTGCTTGTTTATAAATCAGTAATTGGAGCTGGACCTAAATACCTGTCAGACATGCTTCAGCAGTACACACCTTCTCGTCCTCTCAGGTCCCAGGTGAAAAACCTGCTAGTAAAACCTACTGTTAGAACTAAACATGGTGAAGCAGCTTTTAGCTGCTATGCGGCTCAGCTGTGGAATCAACTTTCGGATAACATCAAAAAGGCCCCAACTGTAGCCAGTTTTAAATCTAGACTTAAGACCAAACTGTTCTCAGATGCTTTCTGCTAACTGTGCCGAGTTACACATTCTGAATCTGCCTTGATAATTATTCTACTTTATCTTTTATTACTTTTTTTACTACTTTTGCCTTTGTTTTTTGCTTACTAATTATCCTTTATTTTTAAATTATTTTACCTTGTGTTTTATGTTTTCTTTTTATTATGATCTTTACTTTTTAACTATTCTTTGACTATATTGCCTTTCTATGCTTTTTATTTGTTATTATTGTTTGGTTTTGTTTATGTAAAGCACATTGAATGACCTCTGTGTATAAAATGCGCTATATAAATAAACTTGACTTGACTTGACTTGTTACAAAAAAATTACTTATCATTCACCATTAAACTGTAAAATATTGCCTTTTGTTGTTGTCATGGTTGCAAGTTAACAACATTGTAAATGGACCGCATTTACAGCATTTCTACTGCTCCAAGTACTCAAAGCACTTACAGATGAATGCCCCCACATTCACCCATTCACACACCAGTGGTGAAGCTGCCATGCAAGGCATCAACCTGCACATAGGGAGCATTTAGGGGTTCAGTGTCTTGCTCAAGGACATTTCAACAGGGTCAGGAGGAGCCAGGTGCAAACCAGCAACAGTCAATTGCTCTACTTCCTGAGCCACTGCTGTCCGTGAACTATTGCCAAACAGTGTCTTTTCATGTCATCTACAGTACGACTGCACCACCATCACACCCCTGCCCACTCCAACCTCATCCCACTGCCCAGGCTTGGCCCCTGCTATGTCCAACACCTCCCTATGCCACTGTGTGCATGTGAGTGCCCTGTGCTCACCATCTTGCCACGCTGCTGTGCCGAGCGGGTCTCGCGGAGGCTGAACACATTGCCACAGACGGAGATCTCTCTCCAGGCACTGGGCCGGGAGTCCTGAGTGAAGCCATGACGGGGGTGCATCACAAGAACACCATTGGTGGTCAGTCCGTCCATCAGGCCATCAGGGGTCTTCCACTTGGCAGCCTTCTCCTTTAGGATTGTGTAAAGCAATTCACACATTTGGTTATATGCCTCTAAGTGTATGTGTTGTAAACATAAATGATACATTCATGGAATCCCGTTCTTCTGACCACTCTCTCTTCTTACATCTCACCCCCACCCCCCATATTAAAATCTGTAGCAACTGGATTAATAGTTGTAAAAAGGACATTTATATTCACAATGACATCACTGTAAACTATGGTTATGTACAGTTGCCCCCAGAATTATTGGCACCTCTGCTAAAGTTGACTAGTATAACATGTGATGGGCAAGCAGGCCTCTAGCAGTAACCTTTCTTCTCCTTACTCTAGCGTATGTTGTGTCGACCAGTCATGAAAACTGGGTCTAATTCCAGACTCTTTTCTTCAGTGGTTCCATGTTGGTGGAATGAACTGCCCAGTGCTCTCCGTTCCTGTGGTAGTTTTGGGTCGTTTAAGAGGGGTCTAAAGACATTCCTATTCAACATATACTTAGTTGTTTAAGCGCTTATGTGTTATGGTTTATATAATGTTGTTTTATTTTAATTGGGCTGTTAATTCATTTGACATTATTGTTTATTATTGATATTCTCCTTAATGTAGTCTTAGCATGTCATTGTTTTTATATTATTGATTGAATTGACATTATTGTTTTATTATTGCCTTTCCCCTTTTTTACATTGCTTTTTTTATTAGGCTATTGATTGAATTGATATTATTGTGTACTACAACTATTCTCCTTACTATATTTGACCTACATTTTAATCTGTTCCCTGTTCAATTTTAAATATTATTATGTTGTTTTGTATTTGTGTCGCTTTGGACAAAGGCGTCTGCTAAATCCATAACCATAACCATAACCATAACCATACTCTAGAGTTGGCTTGGTCTGACTCATGCATACCCCCAGAAAGATGTTCTTGGACGAGTCGAAGCCAGCTGCGTAGATGCGGGCAGTGTACGGCGGGTGGCGTTGGCATATGATCCGGCAGGCAAAGCGCGAGATAGTGCTCTGTGACGACAACGTCGTGCTGTCGCTGTAGCCATGGCTGAGTCGACCCGGTACCGTGTCAGTCACCACAAAGTCAATGGGGCTCTCGGTGGAGCGGCCAATCTGTCACACGAGGAAGAGAGGAGTTAGGTCCTTTTCATGCTGCTGTTTTTTTTTGTCATTTTCATGCAGTCGTTTTTGACATGTTCATGCAGTTAATTATCTGTGAGGTTGACTAAATCATACAATTACAGAGATGATTGTGAGTTCTCAAGAGTTTGTACACGCCAGAACTCTGCTCTGCTCTGGCATACTGATTTTATACATTTTCATCAGGCCCAGCCAGGGCCCAACCAGTCAAAATTAGCCATACAGAGCAGACAAACCACTTCATGAAATCCTACATGTCAGAGTTTGTATGGCTGAGAGGATATCAGTGTTGGATACCTGGAACATGTCAGTGGTGCTGTCATGAGTGTACTCCACCACCACGGTCTGAGCTCGCGACAGCGTGTACGAGATGCTGTGCTGGTCCTTATTACTGATGGCCTACAGAGAGGAAAGTTAGACAGCATGACTAACAGTGCTCAAAGACGCTCACACACGCAGCCTAGGGCTGTCTGTCTGTACAGCAAACAGCAGTCTCCCTGGATAGCTTAGAAGTGCCGTACAATAAGGAAGTGTAATTCTCCATATATAGAGAGAGAATCTTTAAAATTCAGACGGAGACACATTTTGTCACATAGAGTGGACTGAAGAAAGGCTAAGAAATCTTATTCTAAATCTATTATTAGGCAACTTTGCAATGATATTGTTATTGTTTATAGTAATATCTATATATGTTATTGTATTTTATGTATTTTAATTATTGTATGTCATGCACATTGAGACCAAAGCAAATTCCTTATATGTGAAAACTTACTTGGCAATAAACCTGATTCTGATTCTAATATGGTAGTTTGGGCTCATAGACTCACAGAACTATTGTAACTCTATTGGTGTAAGAGAAAGTCTTTGCTCAACTGCTGGGTTCTTATACCTTGGCAGCCTGTGGCGAACAGACAGAATGAACTGTACTGGGCTTCACCCCATTGGCTCTGGGCCTCTTAAAGAGAGAGAAACGACTCTTCCGTCGGCCTCGATCACCGTTTGGAAGGGAGCCATTGTACCTGTGAAATGTAGCATCATGTTTAGGTAATAGTTGCAAGGTAAATGACCTTGACTGGGGCTATAAACTTGTAACAAATCATTGTTAACAGCCTTTCTGCAGCTCAGCCGGATGCCTACCTGTTTTATGGTTGATGACAACTTCATGACAAGAATCTAACTGTGTTATGGCAACAGTAGCAGTGTTGTGACAACGCTGACCTTCCAGTTTTTTGTGACAGGTGAAGGTTTTCTTTAATTGATGCAGTTGACACACACTGTACTATACTCCACCAGTAACAATGAGAGTCTTTATGCTGTTGTTAGTCTGGCCACTCGCCTGAAACCAATCCGGTATGGTTAGACCTTCCAGGGACCACAGTCCCCTCCGGCATAGCTTTCAGGGTCTTAGAGGCACACAAGCCTCTCCACCACGACAAGGTCACAGCATGAGGAGAAGTGAGACAAGTACTGTACACTGAGTGCTTATATTAATAACTATATCTTTATACTGAGTAAACACCAGGATAAATGAGTCAATGTCTGGGTATTGGGTGTGGATATTGATGAAAAATAGAACACAATACAAAGTTTGGTAATGTTCATTGTGAATATGGTGTACAAATAACATAGTTACACTTCTTTCAACTGAAGAGACTTTCCAAGAGACCAAATGATTAGCAAATACTTTTCTTGAGTGCAATAAGTTCCGTGGTTGACAGAAACTTGACACTCCACCAGGATAAAGATCATTTGCAGCAGAATTATCAGAACTATTTAACATAAAACAAGTAAGCCAAGCAATAACATAAGGACCCAAAATGATTTTTGAATCGAAATGTTTTAAGGACTTCTCAAAAGAAAATACAGATTTAATCTACGACAACTCCTCCCTCTTTGACTGCTGTCAATAAGCATATTTTGGTTAAGATTTGTTTTCCTGATTTCCAGTCTCAGTGTTTGGGAAACATTTAACTGTTAACACTCTGGCTTGTTCAAAGACTAGTAACAAACATCAAGTCAACATATTTAGCATTAAGCATTAATATTAGGGAATGCCTTTCCCGATCTCTCTTACCCTAAAATAATGAGCTCCCCATACTTGATAGGTGGCTTGCTAGGCATGGTGCAGCTTGAGATGTCCTGTTCCACAGAGAACATTGGTGAGGCTATCAGATCTTCCAGCATAGAGCCCTTCCTTCTTCTTAGCTCGCAAGCTTCTCCTCCTCACCCCTCTTCTTTTGTCTTCTTCTTATAAACATCAACTGCTTCTTTTTGCTGTTATTTCCGGCTACCAGCCTAATAAATGAACAGAATAGATGGAATAGATTCTATTTGCTTTAATATATAAATACATGCACACACACACACACACACACGCACACGCGCACACGCACACACACACACACTGACAATATGTCTGTTGGTCAACAATCTGAAAAAAACATTTTGTGCACACACTGACTCACTCTTTGACAAACAAATCTGACATCACTTCATAAGCCTAAACTGGATTGCTGTTGTTGGTGAGGGTGTTCTTTGGTGAGAACTGCTAGTGTGGAGAGTCTGACCAGTGGGTGTGGTGGTGAAAGCCCCACTGCTCAAAACCTATTGGAACATGATCAAAACCTATCCCCAGTCCCAATCCCAATTTAAACATCACATTGAACATGCTGGGGAAGTGATGTAGGTCACAATGCACACAAATATAGACCAAAAAAGAAAATGCTGTTAACCAACTGTCAAAATCCGGCACATTGTGAATGGAAGAAAACATTTGATCTCTGAAGCACTTTTTCTATCCTCTTGTCTGTCTGCTTCAAATGATGTTTGAATAGCTAGGCAACAAGAACACGTCAAAAGCTGCTTTTGAAAGAGTCCAAAATGAACAACTGAATTTGGAATGAGCCAACATGTTCAACATGTGAAAGAGGACAACTGGATTTCTAAAATGTTAGCAGTTAAAAGAAATGTGTATCAGTTTGTAAACATGCCTGCTTTAACAAAAGACAACAGAAACAGCTTCTTTGTTTGTTTGTTTATAGCTGCTGCTCTTTAGTGAATTTTGTATAAGAAACACAAATGTGGCCAAGTTCAAGATCAGATTCATATGTTGGGTGGTTATTGAGATATTGCAATGCATTAGCTTAGCAGTGATGACATTTTACTAATTTGGCTTGTGACTGAGTAAATAAAATGTCATGCAGTTTATTACAAGCTATTGGCTGTGAAGTATTGCTGGGCCACACCTTAAAAAAAATATCAGTTCAAGTATCAAGTATATCAGTAAAATATCAGTATCAAGTATCAGTTTTGCACAATTTCACAAATCAAAATTCTTTTGATCATTTTTTTGCTAACAACGCCTTGCCACTGCTGCCACCAAGAAGTTGAAGCTTGAAATTTAAAAACAGCAAAAAATATTTCCAGGTAGACACCTGAATTGGGATTTCTCAAGGCATCACAGGAAAATAATGTTTGTCATTTTGTGTTTGACAAGCATGTGCATAATTAAAGCAACACTAAAGCACTTTTCCTCTGTTGCACACATGCTATTTGTTTATCCAGCATCTGCTTTGCAAATAACAATGTCCACAGACACGGTACAGTATGATTTAATGAAAGTATGATGTATTGTGACATCATACATAACAAATTTGTAGTTTCTTATGTCTCATTCTATCGAACTACAGATCCGCTACCCGATCTGGCAAACTTACATAGTGCGCTTATAGCCAATAGAGGGCCAATAAGCGAATGCAGAAGTGCCGTTCACCCTGTTACGTGTTGATGAACCACTGAAACGATTTTGGAAACATTATATTAAGGTACAAAAAACTCTTTGGAGTTGCTTTAATCTAATCTGGTTAAGATTGAATATACCTATAGGCTAATTGGGAAACATGGGTATGTGGTATAGCCTACAGCACCTCAGAATAAAACACTGTTCAAGAACAGAATGCACATAAGGAGTAAAGAGAGCAAAGGGAGATAAGCAAGGTCAACTGATATACGCTTAGAGGGCAGTTAGATCAATTATGATTAACCATGGCACACTTCCCCTGTGAAGTGCAGAGGCACTGGCACATAATGATTCTCATTCCAACCCCTGACACTGGGTGCCAGGCAGAACAGGCAACACATCTCAGAGGAGTAGATAATGCAGCCACTGTTCTGGGGGAGAGGGTCACACACCCCACCAAGAATGTGAGCCAGAAGCTCTAACACAACACACACACACACACACACACACACACACACACACACACACACACACACACGGGCACATAATCCCTGAATTTATGCTGTTTCCTTTTTCTCCTCTCATTTCAGTCTGTCTTTTACATACACACATAAACACACAGACTTAACGTAAACACACACACACACACACACACACACACACACACACACACACACACATCCGGCCTGTTTCTGAATCAGCGTCAGTCTAGGACTGGCAGAGGCATAGAGTAAAATAAACTGGTTTGTTTCCATGGTGACATGCATACTAAAAACAGTGGTGAAATCTCAGCACAGTACACACACACACACACAAGGGACAAAGTATTACACACATACAAGGGAAAGTGTTGGCCTGATTACCAATAAAAACACTTATTTGAAAAATGCACTCATCTTTACGCCATGATGCTCTAAGAGTAGACTTATTCATAGTCTCAAACTTGATCTTGTAACAGTCAGGATATTGGAGCAGGATGTTTCTTTGTCTGTAGTGCCATGGGTTGTTACAGTTAGACCCTGAACTTATTTGAAAAAAAAAAAAAAAAACACTCATCTGAACACATTTGTGATCTTGGCACTCAGAGTGTTGGTGAATAAACTCAGTATCACAGAGCCTCATTCACACAGCACATGGACAATGGGACCACTCAGGACCTTGCTCAAACCACACTCACAAAGGCTTTGGCTTATCTCAATTGCAACTTCTTTATCAACTTCTTGGCTTATTTCAATTGCAACTACTTCAACTTATTTTACGTATACAATTACGAATACAATATATATATATATATATATATATATATATATATATATATATAGAAGGTTACAATCACTAGCCTAGGTGACATACTTTAAAGGATCTAGGCATATGTGAAAGTCGAGCTGAGACGTTAAAAAAAAACTGCAACTGCAAAGGTTATGTAATGTATCTGTCTGTGAAGAGTATTTTAGTATCACCCTATACTGACAGCTTACAGCTTGAATGAGGTGTCTCACTGCAGATGGAGATACAGTCACATAAACTGAAAACATTAACTGACCTTAAAATAATATGATAAGAGAGCTTACAATGCTGTAGGCTAAACAACAGCAGTTGAACATATTGTATCCTTATTCTGTATAATTGTCTTATTCGTATGGCTTATTCATGGGTAGCCTAGCCTACATCTTGACATACCGGTAGCCTAATAGGCCTAAGCCTATAATGCCAAAAACATTGGGGAAATATGGGAATAGTAGGCTAAAGCACAAATATTGCAACTTAAAATATGAATAGCCTATACAGTAGTACTAGACTCAATCAGAGGCCAATTCTTCAAACACAGTTTTTTCTCAACCTTCCATGAATGCATGTTTACATTGGGGGAAATGCACATGATTTCTTTATGAACTTTTTTACTGACGGCCTACAGCCTGCAACCTACTGACAGGGATGTGGTACACTTGGGATCAGTGCATATCATAGGCCTGTCAAACTCCATCCCACTAGATTAACAACAGCGACATTAACTTGAAAAAGTAATTCAAACCTTTTGAGGCTTGGAACAACCTGTGTAAGAGTGATATGATGCAGTTATTTATAAACCAAGTAAAGCATCCAGGCTAATGCAGACAAGGCTCGCTGCAGAGAAGGCAGTGGAAGACTCGCCCTATTTGAGCTGGGGGTCAATGGCGTGTGAACCCACTGGCATTGTTAATGAAGACATTTACTAAGCCAAGGAAGAACATCCTAGATAATCAAATGACAAATTCAAATGAGTTAAGATGTAACAACCTGGAGAAAGCTGGCAACAGAATAAAAAGGGCAAAAAGTTATTTGTAGTTAATTGCAAATTCCAATATAATTTTATGACCCAAAGTAGGCATAAATTCAGACTCCCTATATCCAATGAATTTCATTTCAATATAGGACTATACTACAACTGTACAGTAGCCTAGCTTCATGTCTCATGTCTAAATTCATAGTATTGCAACAGTGACCTTGTCTTGGCCTGCCTTTATATATATATATATATATATATATATATATATGCCAAAATATATGCCAACAGTTCTGTTGTTTATCATCGACAATTGTTTATTGTCGATATTGTCGACTATCACCACGACCAGTCTATTTGTCCAAGTTGTAGCCTTGCCCATTATTGTAGGATAAGGTCTTATACAATCATTCTATACAGCTTAATGATAGCCTACTAATTCGTCCTACAAAATACAATTATTTCAATTTGACAAAAAAAGGCTTGCGTGTATGCCGCAACAAAAATACTGAATCAAAGCCACTTACCAGACTGAAAGCCTTGAAACAGTTGTCCACTGAATGTGGGACTGGTCGATGCAATTTCAATTTCAAAGTTGAAGCTCCCTACTCTACGTGATAAGCTTCGATTGTAAGTAGCCTAAAGGTTTAAGTAAAGGTTTTAAAATAAGGAATACATTTAATCGACACTGTGTAGCTTCACTGACTGTTCTGCACACATCCTAGATAAACCGAGGATGACCGGGGCACGCGCATAATGAAGGTGCAATTTTTGTGTCTCCCCCTCTTCCCAACACACAACATTGCGTCACATGTCACCAGCCCAATTAACGTTGCAGCTTCGTTCGGCTATATGAAATATTTTTAGTCTATATATACATATAATTTAGCCTACAAACAGAAGTATGTTTTTGCTAAAATCATAAATATAGTCTAGCCTACAACCCAGCACAATCTATCTTAAATAATCCAACCTATCACTAATGTATGAAAATGAAATTAAGGAATTGCCTAAAATCCACTGTGGTGAGGCTATAGCAACTGCCTGATGGAAGCTAAAAAGTTCATTGCCTCAGTGAATTACTTTTTTAAGAGACAAAATGTAGCCTAACTAATAGACGGCGAAATCTATAGGCTAATGTCCTAACTAGGATGTTCCGAAACGTAACTCGACCCTGGCAATAATGCATTCATTCAGTTCCGCAGTCCTTGCCACACTCCCCAGCTCAAACCCCGAGGCTTTTTCCCCCCCTAGCCTACTCCAGATGTTCCCTGAAGGAAGCGCTTGAACTTGCGTTTGTTGGTGCCGTTGCACTCCAACACATCAACATAGCAACAAGCTCGGGCTAAGTGTTCCTGACTTCAATGAGAATGCAGAAAGCTTGCGCAGTCTAAACGCTCTGCTGCTACGGATTACATAATAAAAATGTTATGCTAACGCTAAGCAAATATTAAGTTTCCCTGGCTGCCAAGTGCCTAGGCAGGCTGTGGGCTGTTGTCATGCCGCCATGACGACAGTAACCATGCGCACGGCTATATTTACAGTGTGTTTAAATACCCAGGACTTGGGAGGGAACAAAAGACTTGGCCGGATTCCTCTGTGTGTGTGTGTGTGTGTGTGTGAGAGAGAGAGAGAGAGAGAGAGAGAGAGAGAGAGAGAGAGAGAGAGAGAGAGAGAGAGATTGATTAACCTATGCTTAAACAGTGACTAAAATGGTGAAGGGTAGAATCTAGATAGAGAGACAGAGAGAGGATGCAAAAATGTTTGCTGAACTTAGACTAAGATATGTAAAAATGGTAGCCTATAGAAATGTATCCGATTAGTGTAGACCTATCACATTCAACTGCTCAACTTCAGTAGCCTAGGCCTATTATGGAGGCTAGCTGATAGGCTAATGATTAACACATGTTTAATTGTCTTTCTAGATAGCCTAGGCTACCACACAAAAAATAAACCCACACTATTGAAGTCCTAATTGGCTTAGAACAGGGTGTTCTTGAGTGGATCTGTGTTAACAGCCCCACCTATTGGCCAATGAAAAATAAACATTGTTGTGTGCAAGGGTAGGCCTAATTTTTCTATAACCTAAGATCATTAGGCTACCATTTACTGTATTCTAGGTTAACTCTACACACTGGTGTTAGAGTTAGGTGACCTGCAAAATGGAGAGGAAGATCTACAAAATAGATCGCACCCACTGTCACTTGGAGGGCCTGACCTGAATGAAGATGGAGATTGTCTGAGAGTTGTGGTTCCATTTCCACAGTGTTCATCACCACCTGTCAGAGACCTGAGAGTCTGCTATCCTCAGGGCACTGGCAAATAAAGACATGCTCTGCCTGGGTGCTGATGCAGTGCCTATAAAAAAGTACTCACCCCCCTTGGATATTTCCCCTTTTATTGGTTTTATAAATGGTCAATTTAAATAAATTATTTTTTATTTAAATTAATTTATTTAATTAAAAATATATAATGCAAAATAAGTGATTGCATAAATATTCACCCCCTTCAAGTCAGCATTTAGATGCACCTTTGGTTGCAATTAAAGCATGGAGTATGCGTGGATAGGTCTGAATTAGGCTTGCACATCTGAATACTGCACTTTTACTCCATTGTCTTTGCAAAACTGCTCAAGCTCTGTCATGTTCAATTCAATCCAATAAAAAAAAACTTTATTTATCCCTGAGGGGCAATTTCTCAATGCAGGCATAGTGACATATCAGGCATAACACAACATATAAGACAGGACAAAAGAAACAACAGGACAGGGGTATTAGTCCCAGGAGAGGGAGGAGGAGGGGGCTGGAGCATATTCAAGTTCAAAAGGTGAATAGTCCCAAAAGTAAAGCCTTCCTCCTGTTAGTCCTAGCCAGAGGACAGGGCAGACGCCTGCCAGAGGGCAGCCATTCAAAAGCTCTATGTACATGGGTAGAGTCTTCTAAGATGTAGTTGGCTCTCCTTAGTGTTGCCTTGTCGTGCAGTGATGTCAGAGACTGAAGAGGGTGGCCAATGATTTTAGAACATGTGTTCACAATGCTCTTGAGGTGTTTCTTATTTTTGATTGAGAGGCAAGGGTATCGGGTGTGAACAGCCCTTTTCAAGTCCAGCCACAGATTTTGTATTGGATTTAGGTCTGTGCTTTGACTCGGCTTCTTCAGAACGTTCACCTTGTTGTCTTTAAACCATTTCTGTGACGTCGATGCTTCGGCTCATTGTCTGAAAGTAATTATTGTCCCAAGTCGTAGTTCTCTTGCAGACTGAATCAGATTGTCCTCCAGAATTTCCATATATTTTGCTCATTATGTCATTAGGTAATTCATTTTACCTTTACATTTACAAGCCTTCCAGGCAGAGCCTGCTATCGAGAAGCATCCCCACAGCATGATGCTACCATAACCATGCTTCAAATTAGGGATGGTGCATTTGTGGTCAGAAGTTTCCACCATTTGACCCTGGAGTCTCACACATGTCTTTGGGCTTTTAGACGAGATTTAATAAGAGCTTTGGCACTCAATAGAGCTTTGACTGGTGAAGAACTCTGGCAATAGTTGTTGTATGCAGAGTTTCTCCCATCTCAGCTGCTGAAACTTTTAACTCTTTCAGAGTTGTAGATGCCGTGGTGGCCTCCCCACCAGTATTTTTCTTTAATGGTCACTCAGTTTGTGGGGGCGGCCTGCTCTAGGCAGATTTATACATATGCCATATTCCTTATATTCCTTAATAATGGATTTCACTAAACTCCAGAGGATGTTCAGTGATTTGAGCATTCCCCCCCCTTTCCCCTCACTTATGCTTTTCAATTACATTTTCTCTGAGTTGCTTAGAGTGTTCTTTTGTCTTCATGGTGGAATTGTATACAGGAATCCTGATTATCCAGTGACTGGACTTTCCAGACACAGGTGTCTTTATATTGCTATACTATACCAAAGTCCTTTTTAGGCATGTACCCCCACTCGGCGGCCATGTTGCAACGCACTTTGGGCAGCTATTTCAGCAGAACTGCGTGTGTGTGTGTCCAGCTGCGAGATCATAACACATGACTGGCACAATGTATTCACAACATAGGCTACCACATGATTGGCACGGTGTATTCACATGTCGACTTCTGGCAGTGGAAGAGGCGGGATATAGACAGCTGCCATATTGACGTTACAAACTCCATACATTTCTATGGAGGAATCTTTGAGTGCTGTGTCTCCTCATTAGAAAATCTCTGACTATACACATCCACTGCACTTTCACTGATTGTGAGGCTATAGCACCAATTGGCTGGACTGCTATTGATATAAGTCAGTCACTTTAAGTTTTATACAACCACTTATTCTACATTATATATTTTTTAATTAATTAACTTTGTAGAAATCTGTTTTCACTTTGACATTGATTTTTTGTAAATTAAAAAAAGGCCCAATTAAATAGACCAATTCCATTTGTAAAAGCAAAAAAGAGGAAGATATCAAAGGGAGATGAATACTTGTTTATAGGCACTGCATTATGACACCTCACGACATGATAGTGAAAGCCATTGATGGATCTCCACAGTGCTGCTGACAACTTGTGGGTCTCTGCATCGTTCCTGCGGACCGGAGGGGTCTCCGAACCATTCCAGCTAACCTTGGTGTCTCCGCTATATTCCTACTAATCATGAGGTCTCCGGATCGCTCCTGCCAACTAGAGAGGTCTTTAAGAGACCGTCTTTCACATCGTTCCTGTCAAGATGGGGCCTTTGATGGGCCTCCACAGCGTCCTGTAGGAACATTTGACGCACCACTGTTTTTATGGCAGCTTTTTTTTCTGTGCTGTTGTGAGGAAAAATGTGGCTTTACCTTCCCACGTATGTTCAGTGTTGCTGTGTGGGACTTATTATTTCACCCATGTGAGTGTGTGTGTGTGTGTGTGTGTGTGTGTGTGTGTGTGTGTGTGTGTGTGTGTGTGCATTTGTGTGTATTGAAAATGACTTTTGGGCAGTTTGGCTTTGTCTCCACATTTCTGAGATGGCCTTTTTAACGTGGGCGTGGTGAAGCATCAGTAACATCATCAACTACAACTGACCAACCTGGGTTCAATTCCCGAATCTGCCGTTGTGATTGCTTTAGATAAAAGTCTGCTGCTAAGTATTAAGCTTAGTCTACTTTAACTTTCCCTATGTCAGCCATTTGAGAGACATACCATAGTTTGAGAGCCATGCATTTGTCACGTTGATGTTTATCTGCCTAAATTGTAGCTTTTGGCTGATGTTAGGATGAATCCTGACATTTTATCATGTTTCTTGATGTATTCAGTTTCAGAAATTCAGTTTGGGATGGGCAATGTAGTGCCTAGACAGTAACAACACCTAGAAAAAGTTGGCAACATTTAGGTGCAGATTTGGGAAAGATAAATGTGTCAAATGGGGTAGGTCTGCTATTTCATTAGCAGGTCCCACTGTCAACCTTTCCTACATGGGACAGGCACGACAGTGGGGACGGTCTGGGGACAGACTCACCTGCTATCCTAAACATCTTGATGCATTCTGGGTAATAATAGCAGAGGCAGAGGGTACCATTACCCGGCAGAATCAATCTTTACTGGATATATGCATCGTAACCATAAACATCAGGATCAATCAGTATTGTGCTGCTTGTATCTGTCTTATTCCTGAATAATGTTGTTGAATCGTCAAGGTCCCTGAGGTGACGTTAAGTTCTTATTTTTTTCTATCTAGGCTTCTAGCAAACACAGGTTGATGACTCGGACGCGGAAAGAGAGCACTCATGGATTTATGCTAAATGACGTTAGCCATTGTTAGCATCATTGAGTAATAAAACCTTGAGAATGACGAAGTAACCCGTTTAACGTTATTGGAAGTAACAGTAGTCAGCGATAGAAGTAGTGGTGGTAAGGTCAATTAAGTGTCCATTCAGTTGAGCGTTATTATTTACAATTATTGCCTCCAAGCTGAATAGCTAGCTAGCTACGTCATTATTTGGCTTAGCTATGTTGCTAAGCTTAACGTTAACATTAATGTTGTAGTGAGCGTGCTAGCTAACGCCCATAGCCTGTAGCTAAATTAGCTAACTATTTTGTGAGACCAAGATAGTTTGCTAGTTAGTCTCTCAAGACAGATGTTAAATATATCCTTACTTGAAATGTGAATTTATTGAGTTAGCAACGTGTACTCACACGTGTATTCATAGTAGCGGGGAGTGATGATAACGTTACTAGCTGGAATAGATTTCTCAGGTGAGGTCATGTTCAGTTAGCTTAGTGTTGGCCTGTTTGCTAGCCAGCTGTTAGCAAGCTGTCAGTGACAAATGTAAACACCGGCCTTCGTCAGATTTCTAGAGGTCTCAGACAGTGTACAGACAGAGTGGGCTAGTCACACGCTGGGAAACAGTAGCTGCAAGTTGTGTGAAATAGTTGTTCTCGTGCTAAGGTAAATTGCAACTGATTTCGCTGTTCTGCAAGGCTGACGTTACATTCCCCATTGCTCTATCCTAACGCTAGGTATTTGTCATCCTAAATGTTGATTTAAAGTGGCACAGGGTTAAACGATAGTTGCTGACAACCACATTCTCTGGTTGGATGCCAAATTCGTGTATTGGAACATCAGTCGGTGACATTTTAGCCTCGCAGTCTAATAATGCTATATTAAGCTATATAAGTAATTTTACTTCTCCAAAATGTATGGTGATCTTATAGCAGCTGTGAGTTCAAGTTGTGGTTGGAATATATTAACACAAACCATTTACTGAGAGAGCTGTGGATAGTGTAGAGTAGGCTTGTTATCTGCAAAATGAAGACTTATCGCACACTGCCTTGTACTTCCCAAGATAATGATTAGGCCTAGCCTACATGATTTGATACAGCAGTGTTTCCCAGAGAACTGAATTCCATTTGTGGTGGTTGGTTTGCAGAATTAACTTGATTGCAATTTCACAAATTAGCACAGCGTGGTTATGATGCTAACCAGAATTAAGCACAATTTAGTACAACCTGAAAAATCATTGTGTGGTGGTCAATGTTGATATTGTGGTGGGCCGCCACAAATAAGTCAATGTACGGGGAAACACTGTACAGACACAACTTTATACAAAATTTAACCTCAATGCAAGGTCAGTGATACATACTGTGTATAGCCTTTTTATTTCTGAGAGGAGTGGTACTACTTTTGCCATTCATTCAACACTTTCTTTAATGTTAGTGAATAGGCCTGGTGAGCTTTAGTTCAGCTTCAAAATTGTATTAATTTAAAAGTTTTTGTTTTTTACTAGACATTCATTTAGCTGTTGTTTGTGTCCCTTTGAAAGCTATTTTCCTTTTACTTTTAAAGGATGTTTTGACATGTTTTGGGAAAAAGTAGTCTAGCTTGGAAAGTCAGTCTTTAGTTTGCCTTGATGCTAATTTGTGTTGTCTACATACAGGTGTGACCCTGTGGTTCTGGTGTGACTGGCACAGGGACGATGGAGCCCGATGTCATCCGCATGTACTCTTCTTCTCCTCCTCCGATGGAGGATGGTGCAGAGGAGGATGATGACGAGTTCGGTGACTTCTCTGGAGTACCCAACAGCATCAGCCTCACTGAGTTTAACATAGCAACGACATTCAGCCAGTCACAGAACCCCACTGCTACCTCTCCCCCAGAGCTCCTCAACAACGGTGGACTCTCGGACCATGGGGGATCTGCAAAGGCTAATGGTGTAGTCATGGGGCAAGGAGATGGGGAGGCCCCGGGGCACAGAGTTAGCACAGAGGAGCTTAAACAGTTAGCAGAGCATTCACAAACCGCTACCCACACAGACTCCATGTTAATCAGTGGGAGAGACTGGACTGAGGTGGACAGTGCGGACTGTAATGGCAGTCCGGAGGACACAAGTCGACTCACAAATGGTTTTGCAGCTTGTGATGAACAGGGAACCCCTCCCCTCGACACTCATGCACCTGTAAAATCCAGAGGCCCAGACGCTGCTACTGAGTGCTGCCGGACTTTGAGTGGCATCGAAAATGAGGATGACTTTGCAGATTTTGCAACATTCTCCAACACTAACAGTCACGGTCAGAGCAATGACCTCTCGAACCAGAACACTAACTGGGGAAACCCATTTGTTGCTGAATGGAAAGCGGAAAACGCCCCCCATCCAAGCTCTGATGGAGAGTGCTCCATTCAGTCAGGCTTGGAAGAGAATGCGTTTAGGGACCCTTGTGCTGCTGGGATGGACGGGCAGTCGCTCTCCACTGGTACCTCGGAGGGAGTGAAAAATGGAGATGGAGGCAGTGTCCACTCGTGGCCTGATGCTGACACTGAAAGGGACACGGAGACTGACACCTCACGTACTGCATACACAGAGCAGACAGAGATCACTCTTAATGGCGAGGTGCAAGATGGCTCAGAAGATGAAGGTGCCAAGGTTCACAGCCCAGGCTCGTCTAGCATCCAGTGCACAGATGAGCAGTCAGAAGAGAAGCAACATAGCTCGGGGAATGACAGTGAGCCAGAGACAGAAACAGAGACGTCGTTTGGCCGGCCGCTGTCCACTGATGCCCTGGAGGAGTTTGGTGATTTTAGCACTACAGGCTCTGTTCCCTCGCCCCCGCTACAAGAGGAGACGGCCACGCCAGTTGACCACAGTCAGATGGCTGAGGATGGAGACGAGGAAGAGTTTGGTGATTTTGGGGACTTCTCATCAACGCCGGGAGGCTTTGGTGGTGGACAGGAATTCACCAGCTTCACCCACCCACAGAGACTACAGGTGCCAGGTGTGGTTACAGCAGATGCACACGCCGATTTTAGGGAAGACTCGAAATTGCAGACAGAGGAGTTGAGCTCCGTTTCCTCCAGAGACCCAACAGAGTCTGAATATAAGGCAGACAATGAACAGCAGCCAGAAGAGGATCCTGGGAATATACCAGTCAGTGACAGTTTCGCAGACTTCCACTCGGCTCCAGTGGGAGGCGATGAGAGTGGGGGGACAGACGACTGGACGGCCTTTGAGGAGCAGCAGGAAGAGAAGGACGCGGGTCCTGAAGAAGAATCGTGGGCAACCTTCGGGCCACAGCAGTCAACAGCACTTTCGGAGGATGCTTCAGAGGAAGACTGGCAAGAGAGCCAGCAGCCACTCACAGTGCCTCCCAGCTGCACCAGCGACAGCAGCAGGACCGATGGTGCAACAGTGAGTGTGTTTGTTGTCTAGGAAACAGCCATTGTACTTGCATTGTAGCCACACCTGGCATTACCTGCATGAGGTTCTGTTTGTTTTGCTTCGGCAGGATAGTTAGCATTATATAGTGTTTAAATATTACATTGACAGTTATGCACTGTCATCAATATCCCATCTGACATCTGCTGATCTACAGTGTGTCAGTGCATTCATCATGCACATAACTGTACTGTCAAACTATGCTTTCAAACTATGTTTTCTCTTGAGTTGCACGCTCACACTGGCTTTTGGGTCTGCTCTTTTGTTGATGTTTTGTTGATACGTTTCTGAAGGCTGCACTGTTGAGTCGGTTGGAGAAGCTCTTCCAGAGCAGTTTTCCTGAGGCACCCATGGCACCTGTAGAAGAGGAAGTATTTCACCTCCAGAGCTTCCTCAAGCCAGCAGATCAATCACAAGCAGAGGGGTTGGAGGGTGCAGCAAGGAACAAGTGAGTGCAGTCTCACTATCTCACCGTCTCTCTCCTCTTCATTTGCATTGGATCAATGGAAGTGCTCAAAGTGATGTCCAAAACAGATCAAAGTGTCTACAGGAACTCAGTACATTTGATATCCATTATCTTTTCGTGTGTGCGTGTGTAGTAGGGGAGTTCGGGACGTGTGGAGGCAGTTGCAGGACATTCACAATGCCTTTGGCCTCCAGCACCAGTGGGGTGGTTCCCATAGCAACAAGATGTTGTTGTGCTCTCTGGGAATTGACACAAGGAACATAGTAAGTTTAAGTTCTGTTAATTATTGTTGTTGCTCATGAATTTACTTAGGTTGATGGAAAAGAACTTGCCACACTAGGATCAGAGATGTCAACAAACAGAATTCATCCTCCTTTACAAGCCCAACTTAACTACCCAATTCAGAGACAGTTTTTATCCACAAGTCATTGGGATAACGTCAGTAACACTCACAACATTTCATTATTCAAAGCGTACCCATTCCATATGATCACCCTACACATGTCTCGGTGTTTACAGGGCCTTTACTGATTGCACTGCTTACCATTGCCTCTTTAATTATATCTCCTTATATCTTTCTTTTTGCACTTAGTACTTTCTATTAGGAGAAACAGATGAGATCTCAATAAGAGCTAATTTATTTGTCTTGAGACAAAGAAAAGACATTTTTGAGATAAGAAATCTTCCTTTGGGATGTTTTTGCTACATCTTCTGTGTCCTCTCTCTTACACAGTTGTTCACTGGTCAGAAGAAGCAGCCAGTCATTGTTCCCATGTATGCTGCCAGCCTGGTGAGTGAACGTGCCAGGTGTTGGTCATTTTATTGGTAGGGATGTGATGATACAGGAATGTACTGGTTTGGTTTTATCCTCTTTTCACAGTTCTGTTCCATGCTCATTTTTGTGTCAAAAAATGTATTTATAGCACACAGCCCTACTTACATGTATGTGTGTCATGTTCCACACGTCTTGGTCTTGGCACACAAAAAGTTAAACACTGTATTTCCACCCCACCTTGTTAAACAGATTTGTTTTTAAAACCTAACAGAGTTGTCCATTCTGAGCATACCCTCAGTGTCAGTGTAAGGCTGTAGTCTCCATATCAATTCATGCTGTCAGTGTTTGACTGTCTGTACAGTAGCATGTTGATTTTCTGCATAGCAAAGGTTGCTGACTGTGTCTGGGGTTCTGTCCTGTCTTCCTCTATGTGCAGGGAATGCTGGAGCCTACCAAAGAACCAGTGAAGCCAGTCTCCGCTGCCGAGATGATCGCCTCTATAGCACAGATGCCAGCAGTGGCCACTGAAATAAGCACCACGACTACAGACCCAGGCCAGGTACAGTAGAGAATAAGCAGCACCACTAGACACAGGCCAGGTAGAGTAGAGAATAAGCAGCACCACTAGACACAGGCCAGGTAGAGTAGAGAATAAGCAGCACCACTAGACACAGGCCAGGTAGAGTAGAGAATAAGCAGCACCACTAGACACAGGCCAGGTAGAGTAGAGAATAAGCAGCACCACTAGACACAGGCCAGGTAGAGTAGAGAATAAGCAGCACAACCACATACACAGGCCAGGTAGAGTGCAGAATGCAGACATCTCAAAGCTAGGTGTAGTTTACAGAGCTGGTTTCCCTGAAATCTCAGGAATTGTCCTGGAGTTGAGTTTTCCCTTATTTGGCTATTGCTTTGTAATCCTAATTATGTCCCACTGCCTGATTCTAAACAGCATGTTGAACATACATTCACTAGCAAAGCTACCATGTTTAAAATTAAAGGAAAGAAGATAATCACTAATGTGCCCTAGTGGTTTTGTCATGTTTAGAGCCAATCCATATGTAATATAGAATATGAATAAGATAAATTATTGCTTTATAAGGCACATCATAAACATGTTAGGCAAACAGCATAATTATAAGTCAGGTAACACACTTAACATGGGATGTATGTTAACTTTGTTTGTTTTAAATTGAAGAGAGAGAATACATATCATTTAGTATTCTATTTGCATGACATTTAAGATCATCTTTTTGAGTAATGGTGAAGGCAGGGGTCCGAATGGTGGTGAACATGTACAGTTTTAATAACTTCTATTCAAAATTGTGAAAGCAGTCATAAAACCAGGGCAATGAGGGATGCGTGGGGGCAGATATCGTCCTGATTAATATCGATTCAGAAGTATTTGGACCTATTCTTTTATTTCCACATTTGATAATCAGCAGGCTTGCCACACCAGCCTACACTCACTACACTACACACATAATCAATTTAATTTGCTATTAATATTTCTTCTAATTAAAAAAAAAAAATGTAAAAAAGTGAGCGGGTCACAATGCACTGCATATGCCTGGTCTGTATGACTGTAGGCCCAAACGCTTTGGTCATTGTATGATTTGATCCGAGTTTCACTTTCTCACCACTAGGAGGTGCTCCCCCCTGTCCAGTTTGATTGGAGCAGCAGCGGCCTTACGAACCCTCTGGATGGCAAGTCTCTCTCCCACGCTCTCATTCCTTTCTCATGTCTGCCTTTCTGATTGATCTTGAAACATTTTAGTTTTGTCATACATGAAAATCAGTGGCATTTTACTAACAGTGCTTTTGAGCGATGATGTTCAAGCAAAGCGCAAGCCCCTAATGCGGGCACCAACAAATACCTTATCACATACTTCACTTTTAAAACACATTTTTCAGTCAATGCTCTTTGTAGCTGTGGCTGTTAACAATACAATCAGAAACATAACCAAAGAAAAAACCTTGATGCAGTCCTTGTGCAGGCACTAATATCAACAATTGCCAACAAAATCTTCAGACATACATACATACATACATACATACATACATACATACATACATACATACATACATACATAGTACATATTCAAAATAAAATGTTATTATACAATCAAAGTCTTTGAATATCAGATGCATGTTAAATGATCTCTCTATTTAACCTGTCTAACTAATGTTTAACATCTCATTTTCTCTCTTTCTCTGTCATTTTCTCCTCCTCTATCTGTTATTTTCCTGCCTTTCACATGCTTACTTGCCATATATCTTCCTCATTGTCAACCCTCTGCTCTCCATGCCTCTATTCCTCTGCCGTGTGTGTGTGCGTGTGCGTGTGCGTGTGCGTGTGTGTGGCTCATAGCGAGTGGTGGCTCCTCTCTTCTTAACCTGGACTTCTTTGGGCCAGTGGAGGAGCTTGTCCCCGGCAGTGGCACGTCCATCCCAGGTCAGCTACCACCACACCTGCCCCTCACTCAGATGTGCCTGCCCTTACTCTCATTTAACAACCTCTCCTGTCTCTGCCCTTCCCATAGGAGTAATATCTCTCTTTCAGTAGTGTTTGTTTGTTTGTTTGTTTGTTTGTTTGTTTGTTTTTGTATAAAAGAACGTCTTCACTGTGTGTATGAATGCAACGGCCCTTATCTTTGTCAGAGCATCTAAAACAAGGCGCCTGTGTGTTGGTTGCAGGTGTGGATCCTGAGTTGTATGAGCTCACTACAGCTAAGCTGGAACAGAGTGGCACAGGCAGCCGGGTAGCCGACGCCTTCGCTCGCCTTATGTCCACTGTGGAGAAAACCAGCACGTCCACCAGGTATGCGCTGCAAGCTCCTCACACACTTCTGTGGAGTTTGAAAATGGCCCAGCAGATCAGATGCAGAGTCAGTGTTGCAAAAATGAAACTTTTCAGCAAAATCCACAACACACCTTTCTGGGTTTTTAGAGTCTGCAACAACTTAACTTAAATTGATTTAAAAATAGTTTCAAACAGAATAGTTGTTGCTCACATAAATTAGCTCTTAAATATAGTTTATGGATTAATGTCACCTTGCTATAAAAAGATTGACAACTGCTAGCACATCTGAACATTTCAAATCTAATTTTTATCTCTTTCATCTCAATTTTGTGTATAAAAATGAGTCATTTGCTGTTCATCGGAAGAGGTATGCTTTATTATGGGTCCATCAGTAATATTCTTCCACTTTTTTTTTCACTATTAATCAGATGTTATGTCAGCTCTTCGATCAGGCACACAAATAAGACAACGGGGGAAATAAGTATTGAATGCGTCAACATTTTTTCTTTCCTGTGTCATTCCACTTTATTACACATAACGTTATTTATGGACTTAAATGTTTGGTTTTATTAGTTTTGTTTATATGTGTGGATTTCCTGAGTTAGTATTAATGTCTGGTGAATATTTCATATGAATAGCCTCATTGGAAATATACTTACTAAAAAAATTTTTGACGCGTTTAATACTTTATTTCCCCCGCTGGAGATTGCAGGGGGAAATCGTAATTAGCCATGCTTTTTCCACTACTACTATTAAGCTTAGTTGAGTGACCACTGAAGTAAAGCTCTGCCCGTGTTGATCTGTGTTTGTCTTTGGGTGCGTTTCCCCTGGCAGAAAGCCCCGCAAGGAGGAGAACCTTAGTGCAGAGGCTCTGAAGGTCATCACCAGCCTGCCCGACCTGTCCTTCATGCAGGCCAAAGTGCTGATGTTCCCCACCTCCCTCACGCCTCTGGCCTCAGCCTCCTCCCACATAGCTGACTGACGGCCGTCTGGCCTGTCTGATCCACTACTGTCCTCTGCTGTGCTTCATCCTGGGCCTGAGGGACTTGCTCTCCAGCCATCTGAGGGTCACCTTCACTGTCTTGGTTCTCATATCATTTTTTACCTTCAGCGTTCTTTTTCTTTTTTCTTTTTTTATGGGTTTTAATTATTTTTTAGTAATATTTAATAATAGCCAGTTATGTGGAGGAGTTGGTGGGTTCGACCAGGGAATATTATTGTGGTTGCAGAACAAGAACTGGAAATGATACTGTTTGAATGAAGAGAATGCGTACACATTGGTTTGTAGATCATGTTCTTAAAGAAGTTTGATTACAAGAATTTGTTAGAAGAATCAGTCTGTATATAATCAGGGATGATTTTTGCTCTTTATTCATTTGAGGATTACTTAAATCAACAGTGTGGGTGAGCTGTATAATATGTGTGTCTTAAATGAGGAAACAATGGTTTAAAATCCTTTAGGTGAGGTGCAAATTAAGTGATATGAAGATATATAACTTGAATACCACACTGCCTGCAAGATCCAGCTGTCATCTTTGTGCTCTTGCTGAGTTTAATCTGTTTGGTTCTGAGGGTGCACCCACGTTTTGTTCACACTTGATTTTCCAGCATACACAGTATGCACCATTACTATTATAAGAGTTTTTTTTCAACTTTGTGTTGGCCTGTACTTTCATCACGTCTCCCTTGAGGAAAACACATCTAAAATCACAACCACAAGGTACAGGTGGCAGCATTCTGTAGCTGTGTGTGTATAATGTGTGTACGTATGACGCGTGTGTACGTGTGTGTGTGTGCGTATGTGAGTGTGTGTGTGAGATCGAGAGAGAGAATGTTACACCTGCTGTAATCTGGGGAATATTGTGTGGAGTTCATGCACCTTTTTGTTCTTTTTTATATATATTTGTAGTTTAAGTCAAAACCACTGGCAAATTTTTATTTTGAAGGAACAGAAAAGCAAGAGTGAAGGGTCGGCTCACTAGGGAACAAGGGACCAATTTCTGCTTCTTTTTTTGTGTGTGTACCCTGTGGTTTAAAAGTGCTTTCTTTTCTCATCTGCTGT
Source organism: Alosa pseudoharengus (assembly GCF_046254945.1). Classification (NCBI taxonomy): domain Eukaryota; kingdom Metazoa; phylum Chordata; class Actinopteri; order Clupeiformes; family Clupeidae; genus Alosa; species Alosa pseudoharengus. The sequence continues at coordinate 58,507,542 of NW_027468564.1, forward strand.
CATTATTCTGTATCTCTAATTTGCATTTTCTTTCCTCTTCATTTTTGTCAGTACCACTGTTAACCTGTCTCCTGGAGGATTTTGCACATTGTAATGATAAAGTGGATGTACCGTCATAGTTCTCTGTGGCTGCTGACAACAGATGAAACTATGGCCTGTAAAATGTATGGGGGAGTTCCTATGGAAAACGAGTCACTTGAAGAGCCTGTACAGACGTACGTGCATGCCAGGGTTCTTTTCAGATTATACGTGTGTAAATTTACTTTTAGTGTACACAACAAATAAAACATGTAATTTAAGAGTAAAATGGGCCAGTTTTTGTTTAGTTTTTTTGTACTTAAGACCTTGACATGCAAAGGAACAGCAGAATTACACAGGAGCAGCAATAGCAAAACAATACAAAAAACATGATGGAGATTCTGGACTTTTTGCCCTACAAAAATAAAATATGCAACAGGTAACAAAGAAACAGCATGACCAAGCCTGAAGAATGATCCCAGACTTGGCCAGTGTTTCTGATGGTATATCAGTTCTGCTCCTCTGAGGCTAGTTCTTGTTGAACCTGGAGTAATTCCATTGTGTTGACTGATAGCTCTACAGGAGGAAACATGGTGTTGACACATCAACAGTTGTGAGGAGGTCCAGGTAAATCCACAGTGAGTGACAGTAAGATTATGTTTTAATAAGAATATCGACAAAAACAACTATCGACAAGAACTACGACAGAAAAATAGCAACAACTATTTCTGAAATCAGGTTATCCTGTAGGTTCAGACAACTGCAAGATAATGCATATGATGTTTTATAAAAGTTAACTTTATGCGCTGGTTTGAGTCAAAGGTGAATTTGATTTGTAATTGTTGGGATAGCTAATTTGCTGTTTCAAGACAACAAAGTTGACTTGATTCTAATATATCAGTGATATATCTATAAAGAGGTTGACAGTGGATCCAGCTTTACCTAGAGCAGTGGTTCTCAAATGGGGGTACGTGGGGGTACCAATATGCATATATACATATATTTAAAAGGTAGAATACATGCAAAAATACTTTTCTTTACAATTATTTAATAAATATTTCAGGAAAATATAAGTTCATAAAATTAATTTTATATTTCAGTAGACTGTTCAATTTCATTATCCTAAAAACCCAGAGTCCCCCCCATACCAGGATGGTTCGACCCAACCTGTCACATGCCACCCGCCATCACCTGTCAAAACTCAAACGATGGAGTCGTGGTTGAAGCGTAGCGGTAATTCACGCTGGTTAGGGGGTACTTGGCTGAAAAAATATTTCACAGGGGGTACATCACTGAAAAAAGGTTGAGAACCACTGACCTAGAGGGTGACTCTCAGGGCTGTTTCCTCATCCCTCTCACTAGGGGCTCTTGAGAGAACAAAAATCCACCTTCAGGCTGCCACATACTCCCCCCACATAGCAGACCCCCCAGCATCCATGCCAGTACCGTGAGCAGACCCCCCCGCCCCCCATTGTTCATGGCCCCGCCCCCGTACACCTCCCCAGATCTCCAGCTGGCCCTTCTTCTGTGCTCTCTCTGCACGTGTGAGCTGTTCCTCCCAGCAGATGCACAAGGATTCACTGCATGGGAACAGATTCAGATTCATGGTAAACCCTGCTCAATGTTTGTTATATTTATCTAAAATATGACATTCTATAACAAACATGGCAACAAATATATCAAATATATTACACATCACATTGACATGAGTTTCTATAGTGCCTGAAATGTCCAATGAGCTTTCAGTAAGGGATGATAAATGAAACTAGCTGATGTCCCAATGTTCCAATCTAGATTATCTCACTTATTAAGAACATGGATAGAATTAAGGGGAAATGACATGGCCTGGCCAAGTGACCAAGGGGTAAGAATCCTGGAACCAAAAGCAGAGTCCGGCAAGAATGACACTTAAAGATGTTATTTGCAAATGCAACTAGAAAATCATCAGGGGGGTATTTCAAATATGTGGTTTAGTAGCAAACCTGGGTAAGTTAACTCAGAGTAAGTGGTAAACCTCCTACAACAAGAGCCCTATGGCATTGTTTTGTAGGAGGATGAAGCCATACAGCTCTTCTATTAGAAGGTTTACCTCTTACTCTGACTGAGTTAACTTATCCAGGTTTGTCACTAAACCACACACTTGGAATAACCCCCAAACTGTGCAGCAGTTTACAAAACAATGGTACACAGCCACTCCATCAGGACAGACAGAGTTTGTAAACAATGTTCAAACTATCCAAAAACACAAAATCATAGTGAAAATACAAAGGACAAGGCAAAAATATAAATACAAAGGATATGAGCAGTATTAGCTAGGGGGCAGCCGTGGCTACTGGTTAGCACTTCAGACTTGTAACCGGAGGGTTGCTGGTTCGAACCCTGACCAGTATAACGGCTGAAGTGCCCTTGAGCAAGGCACCTAACCCCTCACTGCTCCCCGAGCGCTGCTGTAGCAGGCAGCTCACTGCGTCGGGATTAGTGTGTGTTTCACTAGTTCCAGATTGGGATAAATGCAGAGACCAAATTTCCCTCATGGGATCAAAAGAGTAAATAAACTATATAGTACAGTAGCTCAAGACTTCTTAGACTGGCTCATAGTATCAGGACGCATAAAAAGAATTAGCATTGTTAAGAAAAAAAATCTCATCTCATGTAACAGAAGTCAGTCTCTACAGCCTTCTCATGCAGTTTTTATGTTAAGCAAATTTAAACAGAAACTGAGTTATTCTTATAGATTTGGCATGGCATCAGTCATGGTTTATATGCACAGGGAAAATACCCGGGAAAAGTAAGAGCTCAAATAGTTCTAGGAGCTTGTAGATTTTTCTTTTTTTTGTGGAAGGCAAACCAATATGGCAACAACTGTACATCACCTTTGTCAGTAACCTTTGCCTCTGCTGTTCTTACCATCATTTATTTAATGTCAATGCAATTGTCAGGCTCCAATTTGTCAGAACCAGAGCATGACACCCATTGAGTACAACATTCATGGACTCTGCTTACAACCAAATTTAAGTCAATTTCTGTGATTTGATGGAATGCGATCAAATGGTCGTACATGTTGGTAAGTTTGACTCCTCCCAGTAGCCCTGAGGGCCGCATGCAGAGGCCTCATCTGGGACCTGATGGCTTTACAAGTGCAGTTATCAACCACAAAGGGGAGGTGTTCACATACTACTGAGGGACAAGTTTGAAGTTCTAGTTGGGAATAGGAAATGTGATGGATTCACGTATCAGGGTCCTTTTGTCTTTTGTATAATTTTGCCACAAATGTTTATTACATATACCAAAGGTGAATTATAATCTGAATAACCATTTTCCTGCATAATGCAAAACTCTATTCTAGTTCCTCTGCTGACTGATAGAATTACAGGTGGATATGAAATATGCATATGAAATTACATGATTATTTATTTATTCAATACATTTTGACCCTAGATAATTGTGTGTATTTCTCAACCTAAGCTATGCCTACTCTGACATATATGACTATATTCTACGTTACATCTTCAAAGATTTCCCTGATTCTTAAGATGTTCTGAAATGAGCATATACATTATTCTGTTAAATTCCATTAAATCTATGACTAATATTGTTACTTCTATCATTATTATTATTATTATTATTATTATTTAGACTATATGATGTTACTTTAAACATTAAATCTATTTTACAAAAATAATATTATTCATTGTCATGGTAAATCACTTTGTACAAAAATGTCTAAGAAATCAATATAAATATAACATACACATGTACAGACAGAAATAATATGAATGTTAAGTCACTTTGGCTCCTTGTTAATCCCGTGACTGGATGAGAGCAGGGCACCCTCTCCTGGAACCACTGTCCCCATGAGTCCATGCCCTCGCCCAATATAACTGGCTTTTCAAGAAGACTGTAAAATAGTCACATGTTGTAAAGGAGACGTCACATTACCCATAACGGGTTGCCGAAACGGTTCTCCTAATTTGTGCGTCTGGTTCTCCTAACTATTACAAAAATTTGACTTATTTCAAAGTAGAATAGATTTATCATGCCTATGTCCTCCAGCACTACATAATTCCTTACTGGATATTATACCATAACTTTTGATGGGGTTAATAGAATTTAAAATAGACAAAATTAACTAACATTGATAAATTGCCATTTTTATGTCAATTCTTCAAAATCGCATTTAACATTATCACAAATGTTAACAAAGCATCTTAAAGTACAGTTGACATTGTTGGACAGGGAAAAAGGTAGAGGGGGAGCTACTGTTACACATGGAGATAGAGGGAAAGGCATGAGACTGACAGGAAGGGAGAGAGAGAGAGAGAGAGAGAGAGAGAGAGAGAGAGAGAGAGAGAGAGAGAGAGAGAGAGAGAATGTATTGGCTGGATTTGAAGAATGGCAATGGATGACTGGTATAAAAGGTGAAGTTTGGGAGCAAATCAGCAAATCGTCCTCTAGGACTTTGAAGAGACACACATTTGATCAAGGAAATCAGCATCATTTTTTGCAGGTAGGCAAATAATAGGAAACCTGTCTTTTAAATCAAACTGAATTAAATTATTTATAAGTTTATAGTTTATGGTGTGCGGGGATGTATTTTAGTGTGACATTTTTAATCATCAAAGACAAAATATATGACGCATGATATTATTATAACAAGCAAAATGCCTAAAAGCATTAATCATTCGATTTTCTCTCCACAAAAAAATGAAAATAACTCTAACTGCTAACATTGAACAGCAGCCTGCAGCTGGCATACATTATGAGTATGTGCCTTTTTAGCTGAATTAAAATGGGAGTTTTGTAATTCCCAAAACTTTACAGAAGTTCAGTAAAACTGATAGTATTTCAGTGAAAATGGAAGCCTTCTTCCCCTCCTTCAGATAAAAGATGACCTTCAGAGATATGTTTGTTTTTGTTTAGGCTACTTTTTGTTTGCTTCAGTACTGAAACTCAGAGCACAAACAGAGCACATTATTTTATAACACTGTACTGTACAGATTTCCAAACTACAAAGCTATCAGCTCAATCGGTAGTCTGAAAGAAGTCATAAAATGCATAATTGCCATTAAAAATTGAGATTTGAGTATTATTTGTTGGACAAAGAGCACTACTTTCCTTCTGTCAATCATTTCATTTCCAATCTGTAATTAATGGACAGATAGCGGTAAGCCCAGAAGAGCAATGCAGTGGCACTTGGTGTCCTCAGATGCCCTCTGTCTGGTGCCGCCTCCCTCTCTCACTCTAATCTCCTGACCAGGGCCACCTGCTCCACTGACTTTCCTCTTCTCTGTTAACATGCTTTTGAGTGGGTATTTGGTGGCCATCCATCTTTTCCCAGAGGACTTTTCTCCCTGAACTCTGCCTGTGGTGCCAGGAGCATCACAACAGTGCCACTGTTACTGAAACTGTAGCTCAGCCTCCGTAACAGACGCTAATGGGTTTGTTTTTCTCCAAGGCATCCTTTGTACTCAATCCTCGAAGGATGCAGAATGACGTTTAACCTAACTGAGAAACATCTTACTTTCCAGATCAGAATGACTTCAATTCTTCCAAATAAATGGCTATTATCCTGTACCTGTGTTAGTCTGAGTGAGCTGCCATCAACTCAAATGGCACTCAGACCTTCTATTGCTGTCATCTTTTTGTTAGCTGATCTGTCAAGGGTCACCTTGAAGACTGAATGAATGAAAGTCACAGATGATTCAGAAACACACGTTTTAAAAAGCAATTGTGATAAGTGATAACAAAAGGCAAAGCTGAAAGAAATGAGAAGAAATGGCCTAACACAAACATATTTGACATTGCTTTGTAGAACATGGCTGACTATGACCTGGTTCTGAAGTGCTGGGGTCCAGTGGAGGCTGACTACACTGCACATGGAGGAGAGGTCCTCTCACGGTATAGAGACAATAACATCTCTAAACGTCATCAGAACATACACACACACACACACACACACACACATATGGTATAGAGACAATAACATCTCTAAACATCATCAGAACAGCTCTTGCTTCCCAATTCAATTTTATTGTGAAAGTGTGTTTTAGGGGACCATGACTTAGTTGCACATTCAGTAGAGAAAAAAACATATTATATACAACATATTATAACCAATATACTGCAACTGACACCCCTCTCTATCAGTGTCACCGTGTCAGTCATATTGTCATTCCTTATCTGCAGCTTATTCAAGGAGCATCCTGATACCCAGAAGCTTTTTCCTAAATTTGTTGGCATTGCTGCGGGTGATCTGGCCGGCAATGCAGCTGTTGCTGCTCATGGCGCCACTGTGTTGAGGAAACTAGGAGATCTACTGAAAGCCAAAGGTTCCCATGCTGACATCCTCAAACCTCTGGCCACCACACATGCTAATAACCACAAAATTCCTCTGAATAACTTCAAGGTAAAAAAGCCACTGCACTCCCTCTTCATTCACAGAAGGTAGATTTAATGTAGCCTAATACATTTATTTCATCCAAAACATCTGTCATACAAATAAAAATGTAATATCTGCTTGTAATGTAAGTTTAACTGTAAATTCCATGAAGTGTGTGTGTGTGTGTGTGTGTGTGTGTGTGTGTGTGTCTGAGTGTCCCTCTGACTCTCCTCTTTGCATCCTTAAAGCTGATCACTGAGGTGATAGCCAAAGTGATGTGTGAAAAGGCTGGTCTGGACGCTGGTGGTCAAGACGCACTGAGGAAAGTCATGGGTGTTGTCATCAATGACATTGACGCCTTCTACAAAGAGCTGGGCTACGCTGGATGAAACCACCAAGCAAACACCCAGTGCCCCTGAGACGGAAAGCGGTGTGATTGGGGTTAATACATCTGATTGTAAAACAGAATACTTTCTCATTACAATTAAGTCAAATCTTGGTAATCATAAACACACATAGTACTAACAACTTTTGTCGCTTTGGAGAAAAGTGTCTGCTAAGTAAACATAAACATAAACATAAACACAAACATAAATTCTGTGTCAAAGTGATTTGGAGGTAGACAAAACATAAACACAACTACTGATATTAAGTGCATCACTTTTAACATCAATATTCTGTCCATTCAGATGTTATACTACTATTTGTAATCTAACAGTAGAGTTGACAAGTCTGAATATGTTGTGCTTATACTTTTTCCAAATAAACCTTTAATCAGCAACTATGAAGAAATGTCTCTGTTTTCATTTATAGCTACCATGAGTTATCTTCTCAAATTTTTCTCTTCTAAAGAATTATAAAATGGTGTTTTTGAAAAAAAAAAAAAACATGCAACTATATAACTGTAGAGTACATTTCATTTTGTAATGCTTGTATTAAAGTCTATGCTAGATTAAAATGCATAAAATAATATTTAAAGGCTAAATAAGCTACAGTGTCCTTGCCTTACCTTGATAAACTACAGTGTATTGTGGATACATTCAAACTATTATTTATATACACATAACCATCAGTAACCTGGAGACATTTTCTCTGCATTAAAGAGCACTTCCTTATTCCTAATGAACTCTTTATGAACCAAACACTTCCATGACCCTAGCCTGTACCCATATAAAAACAGTTGTCCGATGATTCAATCTGGAACGGGTGACAGGGTGGCTGCAACTTTGCATTCTTATTTGGAGTCAATTGGCAGAACTAACGCATGAATAGAATAATTTCTCCACTTTGACACTTGGCTGCCACCAAGGTGCAAACAGCCAACTGCATGTAAGATTCTCACAATAATTGTATACAAATAAAATCTGTGAAAATAATTCCATATTTACACACTGTTGTGTGCACCTCATCCTTTGGGGTAGGTGCTGGATGGCTTATAGGCCCAGTCATCTGAGGTGACATGAGGAGAATAAAGAGGCTGAGGAGATCCTTTTACCCTGATCTCAATTGCCCTTTGAGGACTGTTTTATCTCTGGCAGACACTCCTGCTGGCCAGTGGCTGGCCCTCTCTCACATTCTCTCTCTCCGTAGTGAAGCAGGGGGTTATTCTGGTCCGTCAGCACCTCTGACCTCACTTGGATGGAAGTCCTGCTTCTGCGACAGCAAGTTCAACTATCGGTCAGTCCGGGGTCCTTCCACACCCATCCAAGGGAACAGATGCTAATGTCATAGAATAAAGAAAGGGAAATCATCTGGGGGATTTGTGTAAAGGATAAACTATCCTTTTTAATGTCTAACAGTTCATAATTCTTTGTCTTTAGCCAAGGCCATTTCTACATGAATGAAAGAGTTGTTCACCCAGAGCATGATACCTGGATTTACATTCAGATAGGTGTTATTACTTCTTTCTGTAGTGGCTGATGTCCTCAAACCTACTCTTCACACTTCCTCTGGACATGGTGGACTCTTTCCGCCCTTATCAGAGTGGACGTGACTCCACACAGCTCTCCCTTGTGCCCTGCCTTTTGGGCTCACCTCCAGTAACCTCTGTCCCACTTCTAACTGCAGGAGGTATATCTGACAAAAAGACAGATCATGTACTGTACGATCAAATTGATCTGTCTACATGTATATAATGTATTTTAAGTGATGATATAGAAACTTGGCATTTTTCAAATGTCTGTTACGAGCAATATTTGACAACACAAACTGTAGCCGCCTCTGTCTAATAATAGAACATCTCTGAGTGCAGACGTGTAAGCAGACACTATGCTTCCCTCTCCATCTCTCCTCCTGTTCAGCCCCATGTCCTTACATCTCAGAAGGATTTTTTAATTACTGTATTTTTCCATGTCTGTCTCTATGCTTCTGTGCCATTTGTGTCTACTCTCCACAATCCATTAGTTCCACACTCTTGCTAAATATTTCAACCATGTGCATAATCCACAGCATAACTTTCACTATTCTAAAGTTGTATGCATATAAAACATGGCAAAAATACCTAAAAGTAATCTCAATCAGTCACAATGACCTCAGGATGGGTGTAAAAAGTATGTTAAGTATAAAGTATGAAGGTCAAATGACCATGGCAACTTGAAAGGCTAATGATTCTGCTCTGCGTGACTGTCTACAGGGGAGGCAAAGTTGTACGTGCTAAAACTGCTTCTCCATGTTTAGTGACAGTACTCACTGCCAAAAGCTTCCTCTCCAGGGGCCTCATTACAGAAACTTCCAAACTCTGAAATCTTTTTTTTTTATCTCAGTTTAGGAAGGCATTTAGGATATTTGGTTATACAGAAGTATGTTTCCTAACTGCATTTAGGAAAAAATCCTTAGGAATCCTAAGTCAGGATGCCACGGACCCTGTCCTAAATTAAAAAGAAACTGCCAAAATTGACTGCAGCAGTCTTGTTAAGTCGTTGCCTAGCCTATGACAAGATATTGAATGACTGTCAGGGACACGATAAAGGCATATTTCGCTTAAAAGGTTTATTAAGTAAATGAAACAAGAAACCTGGACAGACTCCATCTTCAAAAAACTCCTGAAGACCCAGCTCTTCAGAGAATATCTCCTCTCGTAGCACTAAATACAACTAGCCTTGCTAATAGCACTTATCACCTGACTAGAACTGACACTTGACTGTATTAAAACAGCACTCACTGATACACTTGGTCTTATTGTACTCTACCTTTTAAATTGTTTTAAATTGTTCTAGAATTGTTGGGAGAATTGTTTTTTTAAAAAGCTTTAAACTGTTTACCATATTGTAAGTCACGGTTAAAAATGCATCAGCCAAATGTAATGTAATGTAAACAATAGTCTAAAGGTATATGTTTTAAAACATTTAGGCTACTTCCAGAAGAATAAATATAAACATTAGTCAACATCCACAACAGAATATATTTTTTATTTTCATCTTTTTATCCTACAACTCAAATGAATCAAAATTGACACACTCTCTAGTTTCTTGTCTTTTATAATATTCCTACATGAATTTTAATTTATCTCGTGTTATGGTTTGTCCATCTTGAGCAGCCAACGGTCAAAGATTCTTTAGAACAGTGTTTCCCAAAGTGTGGGCTGTGGCCCACTGGTGGGCCGTCAAGGTATTGCAGGTGGGCCGCCAGAGGTGGCCTACATTAATTCTTTTTTTATTTTCAATTTTGTAATTGTTGACATACTCTAAAAGTTAATGATTAAATAGTTCAAATTCAAAAGTAGCAAGATATATTTGAACCAAATTAGATATAAGCCTATTCATCAAACCAACGTTCATTTGACGATGATCAGTAACATGGGGTTGTCATTGACAGATTAGGTAACACAAGGCTGTAATCATACTATACTTTGAGTGCACCCCCCCACCCCCACCCCCACCCCAATATTCAACTATGCTCAAAATGCCCCAAAAAGACCAACATTGTTATAGCATATCACTCACCGCTTTCGCTTTTCACTTACAGATGTAATCACAAACTTAACTATTTTTAACTAGAATAAATTCTATAAGCCTATAGCCCAGAGCCTATGTAACCTGCAGACTGTACAAAATGTAACAATTAATAAAGCTACTGATAACCAGCCCCCAAGCCCCATGTCACCATCACATATCGTGCTATTTGAGTCAGTATAACATAATGAGGCACACAACCTTCAATGAACTTCCGAGAATAAATAAACGTTGAATGAATGAATGAATAATTTATTCTATTATTTAGAATAAATAGTTATAATTGGTTCACCCTGATATGAAAATTCATGGGCAAAAACTTTATTAATGTGTTTATAATACTTTATGAATCATAGGTTAACAGAAAGTGTCACCAAAGATTCTCTCTGATGGAAAGCATTTTTCACTAGCCTGATGATATGATATCATACTATACTTGATCAAGGTGCTTCTTTGTTGGCACTAATTTGTTCCTGCAGCACAGTGTGTATGCTCCAGTTCTCATGCATTAATAAACGGCTGATGCTGATATTTGCTCATTTATCCACTTTACACTGTGTAATGAACCAGAAATCAGTCAATTTGTGGCATTTTGTTTAACATTTTTATAAATGTGACCCGGGATCGTCTTTGTAGTAACATGTTACGATGTGCATACCGCATTAAGACCCCTGTGTCCTTTAAAATAGTTAATTTTCCTAGTTTTTTCTGATGATTTTTTTTTCTGGAATGATAGAAAGGGATATTAGCCTGGAAATCCAGACCCAAATCTAGAAAGATTTAGGGTCTGGCTGTGAGTAATGAAAATTTTCCCAGCTGGAGAGGTGGCACCAAGCATGCATTTGAAAATATCACTGCACGCAATTAGATAACACTATGAACAATGTTTACTGACTGATTCCGGACTTTGACGCAATTGGATAATACTACGACCAAAGTTTACTAACTGATTCTGGACTTTGTTGTCGCAGCGATGTCGTCATCTGTTTAGCTCACAGTAGTCAGCACAAATACACTCAGTCAACGTAAAACATGAGATAATAAATAAAGACATAATACACATATACAAACTGCAAAATCACATACCCTTGTGGAAGATTGTCTGAATGTCTGAATAAACATATCAATGATAAGCAAATGCAAAGTTTAATGGTGATATTAGTTAAAATATTTACCCTACTCACCTTATGTCTCACATTTACATCAAATGTATTTTGTGCTCTATTTGGAAATTTTAAAAATCTATAAAATCTTTACGGAAGCCTCATGTAAAATTTGGTGTTTGTATCCACTCTGTAACAGTAATTTCACTATGCCTCCCCTGTTATTGCTGAAACATATGAGTAGTGTTTTGGTCCTGCCCCATTTAGTGAGTTTACAAATAGCAGTGTTTTAAATTCAATTGAGTTAGGAAGATTTGTGTTTATTTAGTAAAGTGATCTAAGCATTCAGTGCGCACGGCTCTCCGTAATATTGTCACCCCTGGTGAAAATGAGTAAAACCTGCTCTATAAAAAAATTACTTTTTAGTCAGTCGCTTCATCTCACACAAGTGAATTGATTCTGTGGGGAAAAATCAAGAAATTCTTATCTCTAAGAAAATCATGTGCCACAATTACTGGCACACCAACAAAATCTTTAAAAAAAAAGGTTAACTAAAGGCTGTTCATTTTCCATGAAGGCTGTAGCCTGTTGGTGTATTTTTGTACTTTTTTACTTCATTGTAATCTTCATTGAAAAATCCAACCTTGAAGGGAAGCAAATTTATTTTGAGAAAAAGGAAAATCTATTGTTTTTAACATGTTTTTAACAAAAACATGTTGCTCACAATTATTGGCACCCCAGCTTGTAATACCTTCTTAAGCCTCCCTTTGCCAATAAAACAGCTTGCAATATTCTCCTATGACACCCCATAAAGTTAGAGAATACAAAGCAAGGGATTTAAGACCGTTCATCTTTACAAAATCTCCCCAGATTGTCCAGATTCCTAGGTCCACACTTGTGTATTCTCCTCTTTGACTCACCCCACTGTTGTCCTATGGAGTTTAGATCAGGGGACTGAAATGGCAATGTCTGAAGCTTGATTTTGTGTTCAGCAAACAATATTTGTTTTGATATGGACGTTTGTTTTGGTTCACTGACCTGATGAATGATCCAATCATGACCAACTTCTAGTGTCTTGGCAGAGATAGACAGATTTCCTTTGAAAATGTTCAGGTTTTTCTTGGTGTTCAGGATACCATGTACCTTAATTAGGTTCCCAAGGTCTTTGGGAATAAAAACAGCCCCACAATAGCACAGCCCATCCACCATAATTCTCATTAGGCATGAGGTTCTTTTCAGTATAGCCATTCTACTATGTATGCCAAACACAACTAAAGTGTTTCTAGCCAAATAGCGCAAAGACCACAGTTCCAGACAAAGTCACTGTATCATTCAGTAACTCCTGCTGTTTACATTGGTAATTAAATGACTAGACAGGCTTTTACCTGGCATGCCCTCTAAATAATCAATTAGTAGTGAGGTCACTTTTGAAATAAATGTTGGGGACTTGTTGACCCCAAGATGATACCTTTGTCTGTAACTCTCCAACAGTGGTTCTTATGGAATTTTTTGCATATCTTACCATCCTCCATACTGTAAATGGGGGCATTTCCAGATAATTAGAACCTTTTAATCAGTTTTAACTGTAAATATAGGCATTTTCAACAAAGTACCTAGTTGTCATAGACATTCTTTGACTGACAAATGTCAACACTTTCTTTTTATTTAAATTTAGCGTATTCTCGTCTTTCCGATGTTGAAAAATGACTAGAGGACTTAGCCTCTGTGTGACTTTATTTTCATACCATAGTGAACAAGAAAGTCATGAACTACTTCTGAAAGTTCATAGACACTCTGATTAACTTAAATAAATTTAAATTAGATAGGAAAATGCTTCTGGTTTTGTATATATGATTTTTCAGGGGTGCCAATATTTGTGAGCAACGTGTTTTAGTTAAAAATACTTATTTCTTTATGAGATTTTCCTTTTTCTCCAAATATCTCAATTTGCTTCCCTTCAAGGTTGGACTTTTCCTAATTTTTTCCCTAAGATTGTTTTTTATACCGGTTTTTAGTCAACTTTAGCAGAGGTGCCAATAATTCTGGAGGGTACTATACATGGAAAAATACCCATTTTATCTTGATTATGACTTTTTTTTTTTAAATACAACTCTTTTTTTCTAAACTTAACCAGCGGTTGTGAGAATGCTTTATGAATGATTCTGTTGAACCATTTTATGTGCTACATTCGCAAACATGAAACGGGGCAAACTTGAAACTTTTGTGAAAACTGTTTTTTTATTCAAATGAAACAGTGAGTAGATCAGAGAGTATACTGATCCAGTTTAAATACCAAAAATACAGTTCATATACATTGCCTAACCCACCTATAGGCTTACACATTTAAAAGTAGGCCTACATGTAGGGGACACATACATGCATATACACACAAAGACAAGGACATTCACAGGTTTAACGGCAGATGCATATATATACATTCAAATTCAATCGAGTTCCTCTCATCAGGTTGGTCAGTCAAGATTTTGCTCAAGGTCAGAGGGTATCATGCAATGACTCAGACTGTTAAGATAAAGCCCTGTTGCCAAGGGAACCAAACCAGCAGCCACTTTAAGTATACCAAGTAGTCTCACTGCAACTGTAATCACTCCTTCATTTGTCTACACAGGGAAAGAGGAGAAAGAAAAAGGCAAAATGCCTAATCAGGATCAACACAATAGCACACAATCACCTTCAGAACAGCTGCTGAAGCTCAGAGAAAAGCATTTTGCGTCTATGATTGACCATGATCACACAATCATGCTAGAGACTCAACTGAGCAAAAACATTTATCATTTATGACTTATACAATGTGACAACGTATTTTACTGGTGAAACAGACCTGATCTTCTGCAAACAGCAAAGGGCAGTGCAGAGATGCAGCTAACTTCCTCGCAGTCAACAAGCGGTTACTGGAACCTGACAAGCAGCGAGCTGTAGGCCAATTACACATGAACAAAAAATCATTGCAAAAAACCCCCAACACAAAACATTGGAAATATTTTTGCTATTTTATAAATAGTATCATCTCATTACTATGATCAGAGTAGTAGGGGGAAAAAAGTCCATACCACCAGTGACCAAAAAGCACACCTTCCCCAAAAAGAATCCAGGGTCCAGATACTTAACGGACTGTTCAGCAGACTGAAGACTAAAATGCATAAAGGCAACTCATTGGCATGAAACACTACACAATAATAAACAATAAGGTGTTTAGATTGAGCAAACAGAATTGCCTTTAAAAGCAGTACTATGCAAGGTTTAGACTACAACCACCAAAAACACAGCCTGGCCCTGTGAGTCTGGTGAAGCCAGGCTACCTAGGCATGCAGATGCTTGTAAACACCACCCAGAGTCTCATGGCCTGAGTGGTACGGTTCAGTTCAGTACAGTACAGTACAGTACGATTTGGAATGGTAAACCCTGACCTGGCTTGTGTTTTGACTGCCAACAGTACCCTTACTTGGTAGGCGGCGTGTAGGTGCGATGACAACGAACGCCACACACCGACAAACAGTGGAGGACATCCAGCATTTTTTCTGCTCGGCATCTGGCTGTTAATTTCAACAAGGTGTCAAGCTTTGTTTGAGAAAAGACTGCAGGCAGCGTGGAGAAGAAAAGATGCAGAAATCACGTGTTTGTTACACAAACTACAACAATACCCTTAGAGATAACACATAAAATACAGAATGGTAGCGCCTTGCTAGTTAGTGTCAGCTAGTAAACAATGGGACGCTAACAATCCTACCTTAATAGTTAACAGACTTGCAAATAAACAACAAGTTGTGCACTGATCATGGGTTTCAGTAAACCTTGTATACTGATTTAACAACTATTTGTGTCTGTCTGAAGAGGAAGGCAGCTACCTGCTGCTCAGTTAACCAAAGATTCTAGAGTGCTACGCTCATTCTTAAAAGATGCATTCAATCCAAATGCATGTGTGTCTAGTGACTGATTAAATAGTGAGACCGCTCTCTATCGTTATTTAAAGGGCTTTCAGACATAACCTCCAGAGTATATGCGGAGGCTTGTCAAACGGAGGTCCGACCCTTCGGATGATTCAGATATGATGCTAACATGCGGACCTTCTACTGACCTATGTGTGAACGACATACACGCACATTACAGAATCTCTGTGTGGTTGTCGAGTGAGAGGTGGGGGCTTGCAGAGTTCGCAAGAGGCGAGATATGACACAGAATATATGCGGCCGTTGTCACAGCTGCTGTTTTTGTTTACAAAATGTATGCATTATGTAGGCTAAAGAAGAAAAATCTATTGTGCGTAGGCTAATACTTAAAGTAGTTACGTAAGTGCGCATACTTGAAGCTGACCTACAGTATTTGTATGTGTGCTTCAAATAAACACATTTATCTGTTCTCAACGTTATGTAGCGGAACCCAAATCTAGTTTGCGTTGGAGAGAATATACACAAACTTGTAGGCTTTATGGTACCATGCATTTTCGTTGAATGGCTAAATGATAATTTTCCATTCACATGCCTTTTGTGTGCTCCTGCAAACTAGTCAAATACTGTAGGCTATGTGTCTATTGCATTTACGTAAGGAGCTTGGAACAAAGTTGGGTTTTCTTCATTTTCTCTAGGCATTGTTCATTCTCAACAAATATCAGGCTCAGCAGTAAGGTCATGAGAAGGCTATTAATGAACAGAAAACCGACCGTGTTGGCTAACAATTTATTAAAGGGACACCAGGCAAGCCTGAGTGCTTTTTCTCTACGAAGCTCCCCCTAGCGTCTGTACGTGTTGATACGTTGATACGTTTCGTTAGCCTGCCTCTGTGCTGTGGATGCAGGATGTAAACTGATCCTGCTTCTCGCAATGTCTGAGACTTTGTGAGACTGAAGGTTGCGGGTAGGATACACCGAACTTGCAAGCGGGATATTCTTCCTACAGGCAGTAGGGGCGGGCGAGAGTCTTCATTCGCCCTGTAATGAGTCATTTAACCATATAACGACTTACGAAGATGATTAATTAACACAAAAATGTTGCCTGGTGTAGGCTACTGCCTTTTCAGCGCCTTCTGCTTATGATGATTTGATCTTTTGAATTTCTTTGGCCTTGCGATGCGGTTGTACATCAACGTGTCTCTTGCCCTTCCCTTCATGTGTTGTATCACAACGCTGTCTGCCCTCATGGACAGTAGCTCTGTGATGTCTTCGTCTTTCCAGGTCGGAGATTTTCTGAGCAGCACTATGCCACTCCATCATGACACTGGCATTTAAGTGCCCCCGCCACATGGACGCACAAAAGAAACGCCCTCTCACTAGGTGTGAATTTTAACCGTATGTTTTACGCTTCGTTCAGACACAGCACATTTACATAATGTCCGGAGGAAATACTAGGAGGGGAGCAGTAGAACAACCGGCTAAGTTCGGACAGCCATATGACCAGTTATGTTGTTCAGATATGCGGTCCAACCGTTTAACATCCGCAGAACCTTCGGTCTTACACCTATGTCTGAAAGCCCTTTTAGTCAGGGAGGCAGCTAGTCGCTGCCTTCCGTTTCGAACAGAGCCTACATCTACGCTGCCTGCAGGAAAACGATAGGAAATGATTTTCTCGCAAAAACCAACTGACTGAAGTGGATCGAACCTGGTCTAGCTCAGAGGTTCCTAAACTGTGAGGCGCGCCTCCCCTGGGGGACGCCAAATAATTTGAAGGGAGGCGCGGAAGGTTGATTCAAAAAAGAAGGAAAAACGTTTATTTCATGTTAGAACTATGTTTTTTTTTCAATGATTATGTAATTGTCAACATTATACAATCTAAATAAATCATAGAAGAGATACTAAATGCTATACTAAATCTTTGGGATAGTGGAAAGTATTATTGATCCCCATCCTGAGTGAGAATGGATTGTGCCACACTTCATAACGTAATTTAGGCACAGTGCTGCCAGCCGAGCTAGCTGCAAGTTACCAGTGAACAGTAACTTGCAGCTTGGAGCTTGAGCTCCAAGCGGATTTGTACACGCAGCCTTACAACACTGTTTACAGCTCTTCGAGTCATGGTAAAATGTATTTTTTTGGTACATAGCTAATTTAGATAAACTTATGGTGTGGGTGCTTGCGTTTCTTTAGGAATCCGCCACCTTGGTTTGTATAGAAATTAATATTAAGTAGGGTTGCAAAGGGGTGGAAAATTTCCAGTAAATTTCCGGAAACTTTCCATGGGGAGTTAAGCTGGGGAATTTTGGAAATATTCCAAATTGGAAACTTTCATGGAATTAAAGGAAATTATGGGAATTAATGGGAATTTACGGGAATTAACTGGGAATTTTTGGTAACTCCTACTGTTTCATATACAGACATTAACATTTTGTTTCGTATTAAGCAATATGATTTATTTGTTCGTATTTTCGCTTAGCTTAGCATACAAAGATAGCTAACATGCTAGCGGGAATCCCATTCTCTGCCTATGGTTTACTAGCGTGCTAAGCTAGCAACACTGAAACCACTGAACTGCCCAAGATACACCACGCCACTCAACAACAAAATCCAATTGGTTGGAACATTGACTGACAATCAGTTTGTTCAGTTAAAATCCCAGAAAATGGTAAAACAAATAAAAATATAATGACACAACATACCACCCCAACCAAACCTTATAGATTATGTAAATTATATATAAATTGTCAAGCTTAATCAGACAGATTAATTGTCCCATTACAGTTTATGCAAAATGACGTATACCCATTTGAATGAGGACAAAGGTGACGACAAGCCCATAACTGGGCAACTCTGTTTGCAAACTTCCCCCAGTTTCACACCATAGTAGGGGGGCCTATGTGTCTAATATGGGGGCTTGTGGGATTCGCATGTTAATTTTTGGAGAGTATTATATTTTTGTTCTAGGGGTTCTTAAGAGTAAAAAAAAACATGTCTCCAAGGTTTTTAAAGACCCAATCAAAGGTCAAATTCAGAAATGGTCAAATTTGGTGTTTTTTCCATAAACCTCACATTGCTGGTATCATAGCATAGGGTTTGGTGCCAAAAAGCAAATATATTCTACAAGGTAGTGGGCCACATAAACAATACAACATTATAAAACATTTTTAGGCTGATGATTGATCTCTTTAACAAGAAATTGTGCCTAAAATTCTCGAAATTGTCCGCTTATAAAAAATAATACTTCAATATCAATACTATCAAATCATGCCTATTAGTGTGCTTGAGTGTAGGCCTAGCCTGCTCTGTCAGTTCTTGTCTACACCCATTCAGAGCAAAAAGTGCAGAGATCTCTGTTAAATCAAGTTTAATAGACTTTTACACAGTACCAGCTGAAGTCTGTAAGGCCTTCTGTAGCCTATGTAAGTGTGAAGAAAAGAAAGGGTAAAGGATGAGATAGACAAACAGACAGGTAGGTGTGTGTGTGTGTGTAAGAGAGAGAAAGAGACACTACCAGCAAAGACGGATTATGAACTTTCAGGCCCCTTGGCCCAGATGTATTAAGGGCCCCCCACTAATTGTTGCGGGGGTCATTTTTTCAAATATATTTGATGTGATTTCCTGTATTCTGGTGCATTTTGGGGATGGCCAATACTTTAATTCAATCAGATTCATAGCCTATGTGTTGATATGATATGATGATATTGAGGCAATGATTCCATGCAATGGCTTGGGCCCCCTGACTCCTTGGGCCCCTGGGCTTGGGCCCGGTAGGCCCGTGCAGTAATCCATCCCTGACTACCAGTGACAGTTGGCTGATGATAGCTGGCAGTGATAGAATTTAGAATATCGAATAACCTGAAGCACATAGTGCTCTGTTCTTCATGGTTGGTGATATTAGTGACCTTCTAGCCTTCTACATTTGAGCAAGCACATTTTCATAGTTCATGGTGGCACAGTCTAGTTAGGTTAGGTTAGGTTATATTCTGAGGTGTGTCTTTCTGTTAGTCAGGTGATGGCACACATATTCTAAACAGAAACAGATTTTGGGCTATGTATCCAGTGGCAGATATGTGTGGACTGGTGAATGATCCATCACTAAAGACATATGGCAAATTTCTTGTTTTTGTCCATGAGAGAGTATGGAGATGGGGATCACAGATCAGCCTACGATTACATTGTTACAGTGCAGTTATTTTACAACAGAACAAAGCAGTTTGGCACAGGAACTGCTACAAATCCACCTGTAAGTGAGCATCTGCAGCATGCTAAGATTCACTACTAGAAATGATGTGAAGCAGGCAGGACTCAGTGTGTTCAGAAAAGACGTGGTAGACCATCTTCTGAACCTGCAGCAACACCTGCAACTGCATCAAGTCCATCTAGAGGGACTTTGTACACTTTTTCAGCAGCAGCTGCTGCCAGCATAGATAAGTACTTCTTCTGTCAGAAGCAGACAAAAGAGCGTCTTCATGAGGTGTCCTCTTTCAATGCAGGCAACCAACCAAGAGATATAAGTAATATTTTGAAGTCAATGACTTTTAACAGGTAGCCAGTGTACAGATGCTAGGATGGGGGAAATATGTTCATATTTTTTGTGTGTGAGCAGCTGCATTTTGAATAAGCTGTAAGCTCTTTAGACAGGTATTATTACAGCCAGTATGATAGCATTGCAATAGCATTGCAATATTCTATCCTTGAGATGACAAAACATTAATCTCTTGGCATCTGGTAAGGATAAGGACTTCCTTATCTTTGAAATGTTCCTTAAATGGTAAAATTAAGTTTTGGTGATCTGTTTTATGTGATTACTTAGTGCTAGGTTCTGGTCAATTATAACTCCCAGGTTTTTAACACTTGTGGATGAGGTCAGCGGAAGATCACTATATGTAGCCTGTGATGTGGATAGGATATCCCTCATCTTTTTAGAACCTAAAATCATGACTTCTGTTTTATCTGAGTTCAAAAGCAGGAAATTATTCGTCATCCATGTCTTTATATCTCTTATACATGTGTCAAGTTTGGCTAACGGGGTTAATTCATCAGGTTTTATGGAGAGGTATAGTTATGTATCATCTGCTAAACGACAGGGGCCCCAGTACTGAGCCTTGAGGCACTCCATATTTTACCATAATCTGGATAGATGGTTTATTGTGGACCTGTACAAATTGTTGACGGTTAGGAAGGTATGATCTAAACCAAGCGAGTGCTGAGTCTTTGATGCCTATCAAATTTTCAAGCCTAAGTAGTATGTCATGATCTGTGGTGTCAAAGGCAGCGCTGAGGTCCAGGAGGACCAGTATCGATACAAGGCTAGGTTTTTTGAGGGAGGGCTTAATAACAAATTAATCTTAAATGATTGTGGTACATGCCCTGATAGAATTATTTATAATCTAGAGCAAAACATTATCCAGGAAGACCAGTCTTAAAAAGGTAAGTACAAATAGGGTTCAGTAGACTAGTTGTAGATTTTGATGAGGAAATTGTGGAGGTGAGATCTAATATGTTGTGTATATGTAGATTAATTAAATGTTGTTTGAGGTCTCATCTGTGATTCTGTAATTTTGCATCTGTGATCTTTCAGCAATGGAGTATGTGTATTTGGTGAAAGTGATTGGTTATTGATCTTATCTCTAATTGTTTGACATGCAATCATAATACTGACATACAATCATACTGTTGAAAATAAGAAAATAACTGTTTTGTGAACTTTATTCAACATAGCCAGTGATTTAGGCAAGATTTATGGTGTTAATTATAGTGAAATATACAATTTCACAAAAATAGGGTTAAAACAGGTAAAAAAATGGAGACATCATTTTTCTCCATGTTCAATGACCTCTAAAGACAGTCCAACCACTCTCCAAAAATTAACATTTCAATCCCACAGAAACCACATAGGCCCCCTGACTACCAGTTATTCCCACATGAGATGACATTTTCACTGGGAATTTATTTTCCCCATGCACATGAACGCATCATAGGTTTCCTTTATGTCTAGTAGCCTATGCTGATTGCTGTGTGCATGGGATTGACGTATGTGCAGGGTAGAAATTTGGTTGAAAAAAGGTTGAAAAAGAAGGTTGTTTTAACTAATATTATGTTGCAAGATGGGGTTTTGTCCACTACATTTAAGTTCCCTGTTATAGACTAACTTGCCATATTAAAAATTCCCAGTTTATTCCCATTAATTCCCGTTTATTCCCGTTAATTTCCGTATATTCCTGTTACTTCCCATGGAAAGTTTCCAACTTTGAAAATCCCCGAAATTTTGCAACCCTAACATTAAGTGACAGATACACATAAGAGGTTGGACATACGTGACGGTAATATGTGACGTTCCGATAGCTAACTTAAAATGCTATCGGATGGATTGGAAACAGATTTGTCACATTTTAAGTGGCTTAACTGAAGTGAATATCATTATTTGAAAATGATTGGAGGTGTCACTGTTTTCAGAGGGGAGGCCAACATTGACGGAGTTTGGGAACCCATGGTCTAGCTTCACCCTTTTAGGTACTGTACCATTATGATTGGTACCCCAACGGTAGGGTGCCAAAAAATGGTGCGGTACAGGTCAGTTGTTTTGGTACCATCCCAAAAACAGGGGGGCAGCCGTGGCCTACTGGTTAGGGCTTTTGGCCTGTAACCGAAGGGTTGCCGGTTCGATCCCCGACCAGTAGGAAGAATGTGGGCGGAGGAAGTGGTTGAGGACTGCTCTCCCATGGACTGCTCTCCCACATCCACGGCTGAAGTGCCCTTGAGCAAGGTACCTAAGCCCTCTCTGCTCCCCGAGCGCCACTGTAGCAGGCAGCTCACTGCTCCGGGTTAGTGTGTGCTTCACCTCACTGTCTGTTCACTGTGTGCTGTGTGTGTTTCACTAATTTACGGATTGGGATAAATGCAGAGACCAAATTTCCCTCAGGGGATCAAAAGAGTATATACTTACACTTACTTATACTTAAAATAATTGTGTACCGTACTGTAACAAACTGTACCGTACCACTCAGTGGAAACACACCATTATTGGCACTGCTAGAAGTTTGCCAATATGCCAACTGGTGTCTAGTCAGCAATGGTTTGTTTTGAAAAGTTGTCTTATTTTTGTAGCCTGTTCCTACACAGAACACAACATTGTAAGTGCATATTCTGGTGGGAATGACATGTGTTTCATCTCTCCTTCATTTGACCATATAATATCAAAATGAATTTCAAGATGATGTCAAAACTAGTTGTATAATAAAGCATACATCAAAAACTGAGACATTACTGCATAGCTGCAATTGTGGCTTCAACATGATAAAAAAAACACATAAAATAACAAATAAAGCCTACCTGCGCTCAGACCTGAGGTTTACTATAAACACTATAAGGTCAATCCGTGGACGGCTATCCTGGTTCTCTTCTGGCAGAGGGAGTTTTCGGGCCAGTCGCCTGTCAGAATGAAAATGTAATGTTGATCAGGCCTATGACAAGACCACATCTAGTAAACTTCAAATCTCAATTACAACTTCCAGAACGGCATCACACTTTGGTCAGTGTAAGCTGTGTATAAATGTGCTTTAAAAATAAATGTTACTTACTTACTTACTATCCAAAAATATGTTCTTTGGCAGTCTTTGATTTATAGCGTACCCTCAGAGTCTGAATTCCTGTATATCTTGACGCCGTTTAATTATTCTATCAACCATTTCACTTTGATGATAGAACATTTCAAAAGAAAAGACCTACACAATAAGAATAAACTAAATCTATGCAACAGATTTTGAGAAAATAACTTATATGATTTGCCTATAGGGTATATTATTGTAGTGACCTGGTGCGTGCAAGCTGCCAGATCTACACGTTTTGTCACTATTGGCATGTGGTTGACCATTTCAATGAGTTCAGCCTTTCACTCAAGCTACTACAGCATTTTAATACAGATTTCAGGAACAAATACGCTCTGCGTCCACAAAGAACGTTTCAGTTTCAAAATAGATCCGTTGTGCGTCCACATTATTACCATTGATTCGCAAATCTCACCACGATCATTCATCCTTTGTCAAGTCCTGCATCCCTGAGCTGTTACTAGATCAGATAAACTATGGCTATGCAGCGTGAAAACAAAAATCTGCATTAAAACTTGAAAATTATGGAGATTAACTTGTGCCATTATGTTCAAACAATGTGGGCTTAAGGCAGCATCGGACCTTTAAGCAAGACAATAATCTGAAACATCCAGCCAAAGTGGTAAATAAATGGTGAACAAGAATCAATATCAACATTTCAGAGTGGCCCAGCCAGAGTCAAGACCTCAATCCAAAAAAAGTGAGCACAAGGCAGAGTGGTGGCAAAAAATATTTCATCCAAGCATTCTTTTTCTGTTTGTACCACATTGTCTTACAACCTTTTGGCATGTGGCAGTGTCATTTTCAGTCAGAACAAATATGTTGGTCAAGAGAAAACAAACATTAAATCAATATTTGCCAGGGGTATGAATAATTTGGTTCCTAACTGTATATTCTGTATTTCTAACAGGTTGAATTGCCAAAATAGTCTTCCACACAATATGAGCACTTAACAGCAGCATGGGCCAAATTACTGATAAGCAAATAAGGAAATGATCTAGGTTACATATCATACAAGTCAGTCTCTCACTCTCTCTCACATGGATAGCAAGTTAGCTACTATCAAGTGTTTACCAAACTTAAACAGCTACTAGCTGAGCTGATAACAAAAGCATGGCCATACACACACACCATTGAGGTCACCGAGGTCCAGACCTGTATTTCTTTGCAAAGTCAGAGATAAGTTGCTTAAAAATAACACTACTTCAGAACAATATCCGTACAAGGTCAAAAATACTAGGCCTGTCTAATGTTATCATTAGTGTTATAGCTCATTGTTTTACTATAGTGGAGAGATCTTGTATTGTATTGTATTGTTGAGAGAGCTTACACTGTTTACCCATACCGGTACCAGACCTGCTGAGCAGAATTTGATTTTAATTTCCATATATGTGACACCACGCGAGGCGACAGTCTGTTTCTAGCCGAGTTGACACTAGACTGCCCATCTCAATTGAGATTGAGAGGGGGTGTGGGCACCTAGAACTTCCACGGACGTAAACAACAGTCAAATTAATTCTAAATAATTTCAGAGGTGGTGCAATCAAATCTTTTTTGTAAACAAAGGTTTTAAATGCAGTTGTTTACTCAATTCCAAAGAAAATAGGTTACACGTCCATATTTGTTTAACCCTGTCCCTATCGGTTGTGTTGAATGCACTGCTTTATTGATCATCATATATATATATATCCCATGCCGGATAAACAATTGTGATTGGTGCCTGGGTTTTTGGATCATTGGAAGTGTCGGGTTCTCCCAGCTTGGTCTGTTCACTTTCCTTGAACAGTCAGCATGGCAGCAAATCAGTATTTTCAAAACTCTGCATACGCCCTGATCAGAAGCTACTTTTCCATTTCTCCCTGAAATATTATAACGTTACAACTTCATGCACTCAATGATCATCATATCTCAGTAAGACATAAGCGACATTATTGTTACATGTAAAATTGTTATTTGGTGTAGGTATAGTTCTTTTCATTTGTAATCGTATTATCAACGTGAAATGGGTGATCCAGAATAATTCAACGGCGTGTCATAGACAGGACTTTCACATTCATGTTATGGGTTGAATGGATGTCAACAAACACCGTAACGTTAGCATAGCCTAAATCGAATTACCCTAACCAAGGGTGGCCAAAGAAATAGGATTGCATAGCGTGACGCCGCTCAGCAAAGCGACTTCTCTATAACGATAAGGTAACTTTAGGTGCACTTCTGAAAACTGGGAACCATACACTTACACTGTGATGTTGACATCTTTCTCATTCTGCACGATGATATCAGCTAACCTTGTTTGAAGTTGTTCCTCGTTCTCTACCAGCTGAAATGAACGGTAACGTTACAATGGTAACAGTGTGTTAAATGTAAAACGTTGTTAGAGATGACCTCAATGTGCAAACGGCAAAACTAGAATACATTCATTCTTTAACCCGCGTATCGCATAACTTACCAGTAAGCTGGCTGTATTCAGGACTGGAACCTTTCTAAACGGTTTGAGCATTTTAGTCTTCGACTTTACCTACCCGATACAAGCGCGGTTTTTCTCTTACTTTTTTCAAACATGCGCAGGCACGTTGATCGCGTCACAACCTATCACGCCCCACAAACACAGCCGTAGATAGTGCTGCCATCTAGTGCAGTGTTTTTCAACCTTTTTTGTGCCACGGCACACTTTTGACACTTAAAATGTCCCACGGCACACTAACATCCTGTGTGAAGAAAAAATAAACTTACCATAGCCTAAAATTTCAAATAATACACAGATATGGCCTTATTATGGCTTCTATGCAAGACCTGCTCAATAAAACAAGCGCCCTCTGTTTCATTTGTAGGTGACTATATCTAGGCCTAATTTAATTGTTGCTGAACTGGATATGTGATGATTCTGTGAATACTGGATATGGGGCCCCAGTTGTACAATGCCTGCATACCACAAATAGTGCAATCATACAATCAATGAGAGCATGTGGTTATAAATTCTTTGATGCAACAGTTGCTTTTCTGGACCAGTGAGCGACATTTGGGTAATTTTCTGCGGCACACCTGATGATCTCTCACGGCACACTAGTGTGCCCCGGCCAGGGTTGGGTCAGATTACTTTGAAATGTAATCCATTACTGACTACAAATTACATGGCAATTTTTGTAATCAGTAACGTAATCAGTTGGATTACCAAAAACATGTAACGTAATCTGATTACTTTAGGATTACTTCAATAAATATGCCCATTAAGTAAAAGACACCACCTCAGAATTGATGAAATAATTCTCATTCTATTTTTCTTCTCCACCCTTCTCCAAACATGCACAACTCAGCTTAACCTTTATAAGGGCACACCTGGACAAATAATTTAGCTTTCGCTGGATTTTTTTGACCCAGGGACATGGCCTGAGATTGGCATAAAAAAGGGAAGCGTTAAACCCAAATGACTCCATGTCCGTTTCAATTGTGGGGGTGAGGAAATTATTATTTTGGGATGTTGTTCAACCAGGGGGACCTGGTGACTTTCTCAAAGTAAACGGTAACACTAAAACAAGAGGCTACATTAAGATTAGGAGGAAAAGATCAGGCAGTGTGCCGAGAGACCTGCCCCAATAGTAGTCTATGTAACAGACTACTATTGGGGCAGGTCTCTCGGCACACTGCCTGATCGGGATATACTGATAGACTATGTAAGTTAGTAAGTAAGTATATCTTTTGATCCCGTGAGGGACATTTGCTCTCTGCATCTATCCCAGTCCGTGAATTAGTGAAGTCGAAACAACATTGTTTACAAAACACTGAAAAAATAACCCTTACAAAAAGATAGATAGATAGACAGATAGATAGATAGATAGATAGATAGATAGATAGATAGATAGATAGATACTTTATTGATCCCCAGGGGAAATTCAAGAAAGAAATTTTCATATCCAAAATACTACATTTCTGTAAAGTAAAGTATGCCACAGTACGACTGGGATGATGTGTGCAGAAATACTCTGATGACTGCAGTTGTGGAGTGTGTGAAGGATGGGGAGGAGATTGAGTAAAGAGATCTGGTGAACAGCTTTGTGGCGTGGTGTGGAAACAGCCACCAGCTCTTAAATGTAGCCAAGACAAAGGAGATGGACTTCAGGAGGGCCAAGACAAAGTTGAACACTGTCTTGATCATGGGGAAAGGGGTGGAGGTATGGATAATGACAAGTACATCTTGATAACAAACTGGACTTGTACTGCAGCACTGAGGCTGTGTACAGGAAGGGACAGAGCAGACTATACGGAGCCTTAGGTCTTTTAATGTGTGCAGCAGGATGCTAAACATGTTATATCTGCTGTTTCTAGTTCAATTTTCTATCTTCTGGGGGTAGCAGCATCAGAGCAGATGCCAAAGAACACACCAAGTTGATTAAAAGAGCTGGCTCTGTGCTTGGAAATACACTTAAGCCCCTAGACTTGGTTGTTGAGTGAATGATGCTGCAAAAACTCCTTAACATTATGGACAGCACCTCACATGCATGAACTACTGTTCAAACAACAGTGTTTTCAGCTGGAGGCTGCCTCAACTTCACTGCAATAAGGACTGCTGTAGAAAATCATTTCTGCCCACTCTATAACAATGTACTTCCCTTTGTGTCATGAGAGGAGAGTCATATTCTGAGAGACAATGCACAGTTGACAGTTTACAATCAGTTACACAGAGACTTCATATCACGATTGTATTGATTTTTATGTAGGCTATGTGTGTGATATGTTAATATCAATTGCTGTTGTAACTCCATGAAATCCCTTTGGGAATGAATAAAGTAATCTATCTATCTACTCTTGTGTTTCGGTTCCTCTTCATTGCAACAATAATAGAGTATCATAGTAAATGCTAATGTTGTGTTTAGGGCTAGTGCTGATGTGTTTATATGATCAAAGAGAGACAGGTGACAGGCCCATATATTGTTGATCAGCCTGGTTGCCTGGTGGAAGAAACTGTTACTGAGTCTGCAGGTCTGAGCCTTGAGACTGTGATACCACATGCCAGACAGCAGAAGTAAACATGCTATGATTGCGGTGGCTGGGGTCTTTAATAATTCTATAGGCTTTACTGATGCACTGTCTGTTGTACAAGTCATGGATAGGGACGGGTTGACATCCATTGATACCCTGTGTGCACGTGTCAGCACTTTGCGGTTGATGGCAGTGCAACTCCCGTCGCAGAGATGCCACCAGTTAGGATAGTCTATAACACCTTGTCTGAGGAAGAGGTGTTGTTATGCTTTTTCTACACATGGTGGGAGTCCCACATAAGGTCCTTCGTGATGTAAATATACCAGGGAACATAGATATATATAGGCTATGTTTGGAACGTTGATCAAGGATGATTACGTCAATCAAGCATCTAATGTGGGCTGTCAGTGTTTATTTTTTTGTAGCCAGATTGTAATGAAGGATCTGATTACATGTTTTTTTTTTATTTAATGTATGTATATTTGAATGCAATGTACTGGTCAATTGTAATATACATATCTCAGGCGACCGCAAGCTACTGATTCATTGCTGAGATTCATTTTGGAATTTAATCACCCTTCTAAAAGTGAATTGGGTTATATATTACCCAATATTATATATTGGGTTATATATTATATATATAAACATTTTGGTTTTGCTAAAAAGTATGCTGAGCCCAAATTAATTCCACCAGTCCGGATTTCGACTCCTCCCCCTAAGTGAACCTTTTTCTCCCTGCATATCGTCATAACTGCTTCCGCTCTCCGCTTGACCACAGTCTCAAGTATGGCGTCTACTGTCAGTCGATTCAGCCGCTTCTTTCTAAAGAAAAACAGTGGGTTTGGAGCCCACAGAAGTGGGGGAACAACGACAATAATGGTGTCTAATATTTCTTCCACGTCAGGTGGCATTTTACCCAAACCGGAGAAGGTAGGTTGAGTGGTCGGGTCGTTTCATTTGGGTGTAATGGCGAAGGTTTTGGAAAATGAAGGCGTAGCTACAAATGATAGAGAGTGCCTTGATCAAATCAGAAATGAGAGTCTACTGAAGGAGTGCCTTAGCAGCCATTCCTGTTAGTGTTTATGTATACCAAATGTTCAATGCGGAAATGTAGGCCTGTCACTAACAACAAAATATGCCGTAGGCAAGACGACGTCTTAATCTTATCCAAATTCTCCCTAGGTTCCCTTTGGTTTGATACGCATGACAGCAGTGGTTCTGCCTTTCCTGTATGTGGGCACTTTGATAAGCAAGAATTTCGCCGCTCTGCTGGAAGAACACGATATTTTTGTCCCTTCAGATGATGACGACGACGACTGATGTGGTAAGTGGTTTTGAGGTTGAGGTGTATGTTTTTAACATCGTAACTGGTGTTTTGTTTGTTTGTTAGAGAAACCCTATCCATTGTGTGTGTGTGTGTGTTCATCAGAATAAGGTGTAAAAATGTGTCAGTTTGCATAATTCATAATGTAACCATATTTGTATTTTGATTGGGTCTCTAAACAGAGTGGTAGATGACATTTTAAATATTAATATTATTTATTCATTTAATTTTTTTGACAGTTCTGGAAGTAGGAAAAGTTCAAAAGTATGAAGCTATTACACGTCACATGTCATATTTTGAAGCCTTCGAAATTGGACATGAGGTCTCTAAGATAAAACAGAGTGTTAAGACTATTGCTTTCTACCCAACTCCCATTGTCCTTTAGCATGGAGATTGCATACATAACTCATTGCGAAAGTCTATCTAAACACTATATTAGGTAATCGAAATGGCTACACTCAAATAGCCTATCATGCTTAAAAGAGCATGCATTTCTATATATTGCTCAAGGGCAATTCCATTCAAAGGTCATCCTTACCATGGAAAAAAAAGTTGTGCATACGCAAATAGAACTGTCTATATTTTATTGTTTGTAACTGATCTGATTGAATTTGATGGAGAATGACACTCTTTTTACATCATAAATATGGTGTGCAACCATACAGAAACAACATATTTCACATGGTAATATTATACATATTTCAAACGTGGATAAATGGACCCAATGTTCAAACAAATTGTGTCATTTGACAAATTCCAGATTGACAATGGAATGGTAGAGTAATGTCTATGCTCAGCTTGCCTTTAAGAGCACAACTCCTTACATTTGTAAGGGTTTTGTTTTTAAGTCAGCAAGTTCCATGGCCATGTCACATCCATAACGTTTTATAGGAAAAGTTTATGCTACACATACAGTGTTGATGCGACAATGTCCATAGTGTCTGTGCAAAGCTGATTTATATCAATGTAAAGTGTGATGACCAAATTGTGCCCCTTTCTTACTTTTAAAACCTTTAATGGTGCGTTATGGATGTGACGTTATGGATGTTACATAATGTGAATTTACAAGACTGGGGACTTTATTATACCTCAAAGCCGATAAAACGTCTGTTCTGGTGGCATGTCAGTTTCAACGCATTTCAACTTAGTGTTTACAATTGACATTTCAAAGATTATTAGGTTGATCAAAACCACAGGGAGGCCTTGCCTAACCATTATCAAAACAAACATAATATTAAAATACCTCCAGTGATTAGCCTAGCCATAGCCTATTTTCAAGTGGCCTAATACCGAAAATCTGAGCGATTATCTTCCTGTAACTGTCATACTAATGTTGTACAGTAACTGGATTATCGTGTTAGCTGGTGAAGATGGCTGACTTTGCAGCTGGAGTTAACATAGCAACCTCCTTCTGTTGCAGATCTGTTCAGCCTGCCGTTCTGCTTAACACAGTTCAATTTTAAATGTGACGCGATATGACAGCATTTGAAGTGTCAGGTCCTCTGTAGCTAATACCCACAGAGTAACATGAGTAAGGGCAGCAATAAACTAGATGTACCGCATAGTGGTACAAAATATGACCGCCTCTCAGTCCTGCATATTCTCTTCGCAAAAATAAATCACGCTTCTCAATTTGTCTCCATTTCCTACTCCTGCAACTCATGTGCATGTAAATGTGTGCATATGTGAGTTTGCTTTTGTTTATAAGAGTGTGTGTGTGTGTGTCTGTGTGTGTGCATGTGCGTATGCGTGCCTGTGTTTGTGTGTTTATGTGTGTGTGTGCGTGTGTGTTTGCATGCCCACATGCATATTATGCGTGCCTGTGTGTGTGTGTTTATGTATCTGCATTCATGTGGGTGGGTGTTTGTGCATGTGTGTGTGTGTGTGTGTGTGTACTTGCCTGTCTGTATGTGTTTATGTGTGTGTGTGTGCTTGCCTGTCTGTATGTGTGCGACTGTGCGTGTGTGCGTGTGTGTGTGTGTGCATGTGCGTGTGTGCACGTGCGCGTGCATGTACTTTATGTGTGCAAATCACAAATGAGTGGGTATGGGTTAGGTTCATGCGGGCTCTTGAGACTAACATACCATAAATATTTTGTCATCTTGGGTGCAACGGTTCAGGTAGGGCTAGTTATTTAGGGGAGTGGCCACCAAGTTTCATGTTCCCTGGTGTTTCAGTAACCTGGGAATCACTGACCAAAATTGATGACAGTAAAAAAAAAAAAAGAAAATTCTGTTGTCCTGATTCTTCCTGTGGATCTTAGTGGGCACTGAGGAAGCAATAATTTCATCGCTAGTTTTTCATGATTACTATTTCAATTGTTTCATATCAAAATTCACTACTTAATTATGTGTTTTATGTAGTTTGTCGAGGACTGGTTCAGACACGTCACATCCATAACGTGAAACCGTCACATCCATAACGCCAGTTTTTCCTACATAATGCATTACGAAAATTATGCATAGTTTCAAAAACACACTTTTTGTGTTCATTCAAGTCTCCTTCATGGTACATATATCATAGTTTCGGCAGTTTCCTTCAAAATTCACAGAGTTTGTAGAAAACCTGTAATCTCTCACAAAAGTGTGTCCATTTCATGTCACATCCATAACGCTGATAAAATGCCTTGTATTCTTATGATGAAATTGATTATATGAAATTTGAGGATTTCTCAGTATTCAGAGGACAGAGGTTGCATTAAAAGTTATGCAAATTAATTCACTGATACTAATTTTGCCCCCACTCTAAGGCATTTTGTTTACCAATATGAGTCCAATTGTCACATCCATAACGCTGGAACTGCCCTTAACACATTATTCTTTAACTTGACAGGTTTATTCTCATCATGGCTCTTACCGAAAACCAGAGGCAAGGGAGACGATGACCCCATGATCAAAGCCATATAACCTGATGTTTGCTATGTGCATTCTTCCATTACTCCGTTCTCAGAAGCGCACAAAACTGTTTACATTTGAAATCGAGTGAGGTAGCTGTTGCCTCCTTACTCCTGTTTGCATGCTCATCTCTACACTAAGCAAAGGACATGGAGGCGTTTCTAAATTATAACTTTATTGTTTCCTGTTAAAGAAGATGACTATGTCTCTGAGTCCATTCTCTTTTCAAAATAAAATTCCTTCAACTGATCACTATGTGCAAAGGAGCGGTATAATTTAAATCTTAATCATTAAAATCAAAAAGCTTTTGTTTTCTTATTCATACCACATTGCTAACTAACACATAGCTTGTCATCATTTTGAAAATAATTTGACAAAAGAGCTTGCATTTGACCGTATGGTAAAACACTGTAGTTGGAGACTGGTGTCCAGGGCTACGTGCTGCTGCTCATGTGCTGTTGCTCCTGCACTGCCGCTATAGTGAGATTCAGGTGCTCCCTCAGACAGCCCAGCTCCCGCTCACTGGCTCCTCTCACCCGGCTCAGCTCCACGTACACCTCCTTAAAGCGCTCACACACAGACTGCTTCTCCTACAGCACAAGAAACAAGATTTGACTTTGCACAGACATGTCCTGTACATGATTTGGTACACACTGAGTAATGGCACATAGAGCACATACCTTCATCAGAGAGACTACTTCATTTCTGAGACAGCTGATCTCCTTCTGCAGATACATGATCTCATTGTCTTTTGCTCGTAATAGCACCTGAAAAAACATAATCAATCCATATCTTTGTGTAGACTTTGACCACTAGGGGGCAGTATAATGCAAAATGGTCCTCATGCAGTACAGAATGTACATCTGTGGGCAGGACACAGACAGTTGGAAAATGTCAGGTGCAGTTAACACAGAATAGTGGAAAATGATCAAATAACATTTTCGGCATTGAAAGTCACAGTTAGTCTCTTCTGACGGTAACATTCTCTATTCATATAAATGCCAGTCTGTGGTCTGAATATCCAGATATATCAATTGTTTGGCATGCTAATTTATCTATAAGGTAATAAGATGTTTATTACTACATTTTTTCTGTACTCATGCAGGTTAATAACATTCAGAATTGGTGTTTATGTAAACATGTATAAATGGAGGGAACATCATTTTATTTTTAGCTATTGTTTGATCTGTGGTCTGTATTTTTTCTTTTTTTACAAATGTTATTGCAAAATTCTAAGTGATGAGAGAGTGTGCTCATCCAGATCAAGCTGGACTGAAGTACTGGACACAGGTTATCGTTATAGTATACAGAAACAAAGAGGATGAATGATGAAGTAGGCCTATACTACTGGACACAGGTTAGTATACAGAAACAAAGAGGATGAATGATGAAGTACTGGACACAGGTTAGTATACAGAAACAAAAAGGATGAATGTCCTAATCCTGGAGTTTGTGCTCCATAACAAAAAACTCCCCCCAATAAAACCCCTCAAGTCATATTGTTCCATGCATTGAACACAAATTACCTCCATGTCAGAGGAGCTATGGTCGTGACTTCCATAGAAAATCAACTGTGACTGTGACCTTTGACCTGTGATGAAGGCACGCATGAGGGTGATTTCTTCGGTCAGCCGAGACTGCAGTTCCTGCAAGAACACAGTAAGGTGAAAAATTGAACGGTATACCGAAAAACAGAACTTAGCCTGTGCACCCGTGCAGTGAGACAGGATGTGGTGGTGTAACCACATGTGCCGTGTGTGAAGTTTTAGGAAGCTTTCCTGCTGACACAGTATCAGTGGACAGTGAACGGATTACTGAAGAGTGGGCTACTATCAGGACTAATATATTTAAGCTAGAATCAGAAAGTTGCAATGTTGCTTGTTGAATGTTAAGACCTTTACATTTACAATCAACGGCACAACACTTATCAGCTATCAGCATTTATTTTAGCTGTGTGCAGGTAAGGGATAAAAGACAACATGGCGTTCAGGTAGCAGATAACAATGCACCTGGTGTTAGGTGGTAATACAACAACAACACAGTGGAGTGGCCACTGCAACTAGGGGGCAGCCGTGGCCCACTGGTTAGCACTCTGGACCTGTAACCGGAGGGTTGCCGGTTCGAGCCCCGACCAGTAGGCCACGGTTGAAGTGCGTTTGAGCAAGGCACCTAACCCCTCACTGCTCCCCGAGCGCCGCTGTTGAGAGAGAAAGATGCAGGCAGCTTACTGCGCTGGGATTAGTGTTTGCTTCACTTCACTGTGTGCTGAGTGTGTTTCACTAATTCATGGATTGGGATAAATGCAGAGACCAAATTTCCCTCACGGGATCAAAAGAGTATATATACATATACTTATACTATACCTCAAATTACATACTTACTTTCTGCCACCTGAATGCCAGGAATTATGTTATCCTCCTTCAACCAGTTGCACCCTTGCAATAGGTTAAGTTTCAGTTATAATTACCGTTTTGACCTCCAAACAAATAAAGTAACATTGTTTGCCACTTGAGTCCATCACATAATACTGAGCTGCCTGCAACAACAGCAGTGCTCAAGGAGCAGTGAGGGGTTAGGTGCCTTGCTCAAGGGCACTTCAGCCGTGCCTACTAGTCGGGGTTCGAACCAGCAACTCTCTGGTAACAAGTCTGAAGCGCTAACCAGTAGGCCACGACTGCCCACAATAATGTGATAGTATCACCTAGTGTGCCATATTTGGGCATAAGCCTTTGCTTTCTTGATCTTCCTACGAGAATGGTTTTCACAAATGTATATTACTGTGGTCCATTTCTGTTGTGTTGGGGGTTTGATTCTGCAACAGGCAACAGTGCCTAGTTATCATCGAACAAGGAAATTCACTATTAGAGTGAAACTTCATTTGAGTGACACATGCAGATTCAATACACAAACCCACACAGACTGAGTATCCCAAGCTATTTTAAAAAGTAACAGTAAATCAAAGCAACATCACACTAGCAACAACACAAGTTCACACATTAAATAACAACAATAGAAATGAACCTTGACCTTGAGGTTTCAATGTCAGAGTTGGAATTGAACCAATAGGCAATTTAAGATGATGGAGTATAAGTGTGTCTTCCCCAAACCCCTAACACTTGCTCCATCTGTATTTGTACCTGGTTTTCTTTCCTGAGGTGCTCTATGACTGTCTGGTGCTCCATCTCTGAGTAGGTGTCTCTACTGCTCTCCTGTATGCGGCTGAGCTCCAGACACTTGTCTGAGTACCTCTCAGACAGCCCATCCAGCTCCACCTGCAGCTCACCTGCCTCACACCTGGGGAAGGGGGGAGCAGAGCCAGCGGGGGGGGGGGGGGTGGGCAGCAGTGGGTCAGAATGCACTGCTGGTACAGAGGTCAGTGGTAGAAACATCCAGCAACATGTCAACTGAGGTATGGAGGGAGGGAGGTATGAGGTATGGAGGGAGGGAGGTAATGTGGAAGGGGTGAGGAAGGAGGCTTTAGCTGTCAGGATAGCACTTGATGTTGCTATACTCTTTTGTCACAAATGGAAATACGTTAAGATTAATGATGCTGCATGATAAATAATTTACTTTGTACTTTCACCCTTTCCTAACATAATGTTTGCTATTCTATGAGCAGCTTGTTGTTTATAAACATGGTAATATGTATGTAACAATGATTTATTAATATAACGTCTTTCACTGACCATAAATGATCAGATACTGATGTGATCATCTGGAAACAAAGGACCAGTAAGCTGTATTCGTTTGACCTTCTGTGTCACACAGCACATTTAAGTCTAGTCAATATGATTAGCTGCTCTAATTCTGAAAACCCAAATCCTGTGAGTGTTGTTGAGAGTGTAGGATGTCTCTCAGAACTCACAACGGCTTCCTGCTCTCTGTTAGAGCCTCTCTTCCCACCAAACCTTTGGCTTTCTCCAGCTCCTCCTGATGGGCCTTCCTTAAAGCCTCCATAGCTGAAAAACAGTACAAATATCTAAAAATTGATTGTAACACTCAAGAAAAATGGAGCTTGCGAGATGAAAACAATTCTCCAATCTTGTGTGTGCGAAAACTGTTCTCACTCTTGGCGGCAGCTTGAGCTTCCTTCATCAAGAGGCGCTCCTTCTCCTTCTGCAGCTCCTCTATCCGTCTCTCATGGTCCCTCTGTGCCGCCTCCAGGCTCTCTTTATAGAGCTGCTCCAGTGCTCTCAGCCGCGGGACACATGGGGCAGTGGGGCCGCACGGGCCCCCCACACCAGCACTCGGGCCCCCCACACCAGCACATGGGCCCCCAACACCAGCACATGGGCCCCCAACACCAGCACTCAGGCCCCCCACACCAGCACTCGGGCTACCTTCTGTTTGTCCAGAGCGTAAAACTTCTCTTCTTTGTCTCGGTGACAAAACCTGTAGCAAGCAAAACATTGTATTGAAAATGCTATTGTTTCTGTTAGAAACAATTCAGATAATTTCACTAAGTGTGTCATTGCTAGTGATAGCCCTACCTCTCCCTCATTACTGGAGTCAAGGTTTGGAGAACCATCCAGACAAAGGGACTTCATCTCTCCAAATGGCAGCCTCTCAAAAACTTCCCATTTCCTGTCAATGTCTTTGGTTTTTCCAACAATATTCTCTGCTAATTGCTCTGTTGCTTGGGATGTCCCCTTTTTAAGTTCAATTGTGTCCCATCTGGTGCTCACCCCATCAATGCACAGAACACCTTCCTGGAACCACCTGGTTCGATCCTCCAATCTCCTCTCCTGATCACGATCACGTCCCTCCCCTGCCTCTCTCTGATTAGTCAGTGGAGCTCTCACTAGATTTGACTCATCCTGATCAACATCTAGGGAATTGGCCTTGGAGCCCACGATCTCAGATCTGGAGCCATGGCATCTAAAATGTGGTAGATAATGTTCAGATGGAGGGTCACAGATCATGGATATTTCCTTGTCTTTCATTCACTGCTAGAAGCAGAGCTGTCATTTATTTATGCCACAAGAACCTGTACAATTATGAGTTACTCTTCATTTCCAGAAAATAAACCAGTGTACACTTGAAGATAAGGTTGTATGTTCATAGTAGAACTCTATAAAATAAAAATCAATCAAAATATTTTAACACAATATTATTAAATACAGAATAATATAAAAAGAATATTATCCGTAATTAATTTAGGTATGATACATCATGTACGCAATGTTAAGATAGTACAATCTGAATGGCCTAAAAAACAAACAAAAAAAAGAATAAAAAAAAAAACAGACCACTTCTCACACAGATCTCTGTTTCTTGAGGGATAATTTTTTTGTTTGTTTCGATTTTTCACATCTCTGTTTCTCAAGGTCAATGAGTATTGTTGGTACGGGGAAAAAAACGAAAAAACCATCTGCGCTACCTAGCTTGAGTTGCTGCAGTCAACAGCTAGAGAAACCAGGCAGCTAGTGCTCCACTCTGAGGGCATGATTTTAAAGATTTGTTTGTACCGACAGTACTTGTGACCTTGAGAAACACAGATCTACCGGTATGTGAAAAATCCTTTAAGGTGAAATGTACTGTACTTGTTAGTAGGCCTATAGAAAAATCTGATACGGTCATTTGAAAGGGTAAATCCATATGAGATGACCATGTCTGTGCACCATCTTCATAACACACAGCATGATCACCTGAGTTTCTGTGAGTTTGTGCCTGTTAAACATGAGAAAGACTTACTGATCCGGAAGGTTGTCTGAAAAAATATTCCTTCTTAAAATCTCAACCCAGCTCCTCCTGATTCTGGAAGTCATGGCAGACAAAGTGATCACAGACTCTTGGGTCTGAAAAACAAAGACAAAGAAATTGATCACATAAAAACATGAGATTAGCACAGTGTATGTGACAACTCTCTTGTTCAGGTGAAAAATGTAAAACAAATTATTGTCACAGTTATTTATTTGATACACTACAACATGATTTGTAGGACAGATTTTCAAACCTCTACTTACATGAACCTGAAATCCATAGTTCTTCTCCACGTCACACTCAACAATATCTGCACAAGAACCTACGTCAATCTCTCCTTCCAGTTCATCTCTCTGGAAATGATAAACACAATTCAGAGATAATAAGT
Source organism: Alosa pseudoharengus (assembly GCF_046254945.1). Taxonomy (NCBI): domain Eukaryota; kingdom Metazoa; phylum Chordata; class Actinopteri; order Clupeiformes; family Clupeidae; genus Alosa; species Alosa pseudoharengus. The sequence goes on from NW_027468564.1 coordinate 58,545,789, forward strand.
TAACTTCTGAACAAAGCCATTGTTTCCAATTCATCAGGAAACAATAAGTAATAAATATAGCCGCAAGTGGCAATGGCGGGCCCGAGCACCTCCGGTCCGCAACCCGTGACATTTCGGAATCGGAAGCACTGACGCGGTGCATTTGTGAAATGTACATATTTGATGCGTGTGCTATTTGTTGTTGTTATTTTCTGACACATTTTCTTGCTTGGCCAGGTGGGGGATGCTATGCTAGGCATGGGTATTACACATGTGAATATCATCAGAATATTGATATCCAATATTTTATAAAGTTTGAGATCAAACAGTTAAGGCATTGCCCATTTCTGGCACATTTCTCGCTTGGCGTGGTGGTGGTGCTATGACAGGCAAGCCCATTGGATGGATATCATCATAATCATAATATATATTAACCTGTTAAGTTTCAGACCATTCATTCAAAGCATAGAACTTTTCTGGCACATTTCATGCTTGACCAGATGGTGGCGCTATGCTAGCCATCTGAATGACATATGTGCACATCATCACAATAATGATTTCCAATATTGTATACCTACTCGGTTTCAAATAAATCAGTTAAGGTATTGCCCATTCTGACACATTTCCTGTTTGGCCAGGTGGTGGCGCTATGCCAGGCAGGCCAATAGGGTTTCTGATTATTCTCATAATCATAATATCTATGAACCTGAGAAGTTTCAGACTGTGCATTCAATGCACTTTGACTTTATGACACATTTCCTGTTTATGTGCAAGATATTAAAATCACAAAATATTACAACATATCAAAAATCCCTTCACAATTTAACATCAGCGTCATCTTGCCATCATATTTGCCAAATTTCACATGAATCTGTCAAACCGTCTAGAAAAAGTACGTTCAAATTAGGGCTGTCAATCGATTAAAAAAATAATCTAATTAATTACATACTCTTTGATTAATTAATCTAAATTAATCGCATATATACATTTTTGCTGTGAAAGTATTTTAAATATTGAAATTCAAATGAATCATTGAATAATCAGCATTAGTGACATTAAAGTTCAGAGACTCTTTTATTATTATTTTCACTGTTCAAATAATTGCCATAATAATCTATGATATGACCTAATATGCTGAGGAAATAAATTCAAAAGTGCTTCGGGAAGAAGTTTTTTTCACATACACGGCATTTCAGGCCACAGATATAATCTAGGGGACACAATGAAAATAAATTAACACTCCCCTCAATGTCAACACTTATTTATTTGCATTGATGTGCGACTATAGAGTTGATGAACTCCGGTGATATGCAAATTCCTTGCTGCAGGCATTGCAGAGGACTTTATTTTCAACACTTTATTTTTATGAACACCATCAGGCCGTTTTTAAAAAGTAAATGTTCCAATCAATGATCCAGGCAGCACGTTTTCTTCTCTCTCCTTCATTTTACAGTCTAATTTTTACTGACTAGAACAGCTCAGGGTCAAAGGTCATACATAATCGATTAATCTGCACAAATTTTTTTAATCAGTTATTTTTTCTCAAATTAATTAATCAAAATTAATTAGTTATTTTGACAGCCCTAGTTCAAATCTATCATGTGACATCAGTGTTCTTGTCATGCTTTTTGTTGCCAGTGGGGGGCGCTATGCCAAATATGGATTATGGGCTTGTGAATATTGTCATTACCATGGTATTCAATAACCTGTGAAATTTAAAACATTTCAAGCCATGCATGGTGAATTAAGACACATTTATTGTTTATGTGGAAGGGTATTACAATTCATAGTTTCGCCATTTCATCAAATTACAACATATCAAAAAAAGCTTTACAATTTAGAATCAGAAGCATATTGGCATCATGTATACCAACTTTGTCATGAATCGGATCAACCATCTAGGGCAGGGGTGGGCAAACTTTTTGGCTCAAGGGCCACATTGGGTTTTGAAAATTGGCCGGCGGGCCGCACAACAACCCCCCCCCCCCCCCCACCCCACACACACATAAAAAAAATTGTTTATTGTACATTTTTTATAGCCTATAATTTAGTATGAAAAGTATTTCTTTTAAAATATTAATTGCTTAAACATACTGCTAATTTTATGCTGTTTAATGTATAAATTGTGCACTGTCGCTTTAAGACAGTCGCTTTAATTCACGTTTATTTCTCAATGATCTTCTGCCTGCTCCGCTATGGCTAGTGCTGTACCTACCGCTGGGCCTCACGTTTTTTAAATGGTCAGTAGTGGGAACTATACTATTGACTTCATGATTTCCTTTTAAAAGATTCTTATAAGAAGGAGATATCAACTAGAAATGCAATTCCAAGGAATTACCAGTGCATGAAAATGCTAAAGTTGTGATGTAAAATATCATGTATAGTTAAAACAGATAATACAGAGATGGTTACTACGGTGATGCTAGGATAGACATGGTGGTTGCATAGCTTAATAAAAGTTAATAGTCTAAAAGTAGACTGTTTAAAAGCTGAATGTAGATAGTTTAAAAGTTGTTGATAGACAGTAGATAGTTTAAAAGTTGTTGATAGACAGCTAGCTTAATAGATAGTTTAATGATAGTTTAAAAGTAGACCGTTTAAAAGTTGAAGGTAAATAGTTTAAAAGTTGTTGACAGACTGGAAGTTGAATGAATGTTGATATTCAAATAGTTTAATGGCTGTGTATAGGTAGATATTTGATGATAACTGAAAGTTGGAATGGCTCTAATGTTTGCTAGCAGTTATGCTAAGATTTTTAACTATGCTAACCATGCTACTTAGCTAATGTTTTATAGCAGTGCTAGCAATGCTAACCTGTTAACCATGCTACTTAGCTAACGTTTTCTAGCAGTTTAATGAATGTTGATATTCAAATAGTTTAATGGCTGTGTATAGGTAGATATTTGACGATAACTGAAAGTTGGAACGGCTCTAATGTTTGCTAGCAGTTATGCTAAGATTTAATTCTGCTAACCATGCTACTTAGCTAATGTTTTATAGCAGTGCTAGCAATGCTAACATGCTAACCATGTTACTTAGCTAACTTAACTAACATTTTCTAGCAGTTTTGCTAAACATGCTAACTATGCTAGCAATGTTAGCATGCTAAGTATGTTAACCATGTTACTTAGCTAACTTAGCTAATCATTTTAGCAGTTATGCTAACTAGCATGCTAACATGCTAATTATGTTAACCATGTTACTTAGCTAACCTAGCTAATCATTTTTAGCAGTTTTGCTAAAAATGCTAACTAGCATGCTAACTATGTTAACCATGGGTGTGTTCCAAACGGGTAAAGTTGCTGCCTTTTAAGATATCAAACTGGGGAGCAAGGAAGCAAGTGCGGTTCGAAACCGAAAAAACAAATTCTGCTGCCTTTTAAGATATCTTAGAATTCCCAAATAACGGTCATTTTTGAAGGCAGCATCGATGCACACTTCATGCTCCCTCCTACCCATAATCCCTTGCGGCAACGTCTGAAACAGCTGTGAAAGGTAAACAAACATGGCGGATGACATCGGTAATGGCTGCTGAATCTGTTTAAAATGTCATTTGTGTGACCTTATTTTGCTTAGATTTGTAGATTACAGATTAGAAATAAACAATTTACTATCTGATTATGGCATTGTTGTAACCATTAATAGCGTCTGGTCTGATATATCTGCCGGCCGTAACTATGTTAACCATGTTACTTAGCTAACTTAGCTAATCATTTTTAGCAGTTATGCTAACTATGCTAACTAGCATGCTAACATGCTAACTATGCTAACCATGTTACTTAGCTAACCTAGCTAATCATTTTTAGCAGTTTTGCTAAAAATGCTAACTAGCATGCTAACATGCTAGCATGCTAACTATGCTAACCATGTGACTTAGCTAACCTAGCTAATCATTTTTAGCAGTTTTGTTAAAAATGTTAACAATGCTAACATGCTAACTTTGTTAACCATGCTAACTAGCTACAGTGGGTAGGAGTCATAGTTGATGAAAAGTGTTGACATAGTTGATGACAAGTTAAAAGTTGTTGATAGACAGCTAGTGAATGTATATAGTTTAAAAGTTTAAAAGTTGAATGTAGATAGTTTAAAAGTTGTTGATAGACAGCTAGTTTAATAGATAGATAGTTTAATGATAGTTTAAAAGTAGACCGTTTAAAAGTTGAATGTAAAAAGTTCAGTAGTTTAATGGGTTACATTGTTTAACAGTGGATTATTGTCAGGGTTGGGTAGTAACGTATTACATGTAATCCGGATTACGTAATCAGATTACAAAAATCAGGTAACTATAATCAGCCCAGATTACAATAAAAAAATTGTGTAATCAGATTACAGTTACATTGTTGGGGATTACCTGATTACATTTTATCATGCAAACAATACAACTTTTTTATGATAGCCTAGCTATCTTTTAATTTGACAAGCGGTTCATTCGGATGTTCACTGTTTAGACTTTTTAAAGATATAGTTAAGAACAAAATTATTCATACTCCTGGCAAATATTGGGCCCTATCATGACATTCTAAAGTGCATCGTCACTCGTCAAAAGTCTATTCAAATTTAGTAGGATGTCCAGTTCACATTGGGAGGGGTTTCGCTATCAAAAGTGGAGTGCATGGCGTAACAAGGTGTTCCTAGGTCTTTTAATCAGTCATATGGGTGTTTGGGGCGTAACATCATTTTAAACCAATGAGAATGACATTTGTCATTCCCTTTAACGGCGCAACGCGCGATATGTCAAATAAATGCATCGGTATTTTGGCATTCAAAGACGCATTTGAAGGAGGCTGCTTGCGAGACCGTATAGAATAGTCATTCTTAAACCATGCTTTACTAAAACCTAGCATAGCCTTCACGCATTTGCACTCGTCTATTTTGAACTCATTGGCAAAGTGAAACTAACTTCACCAAGGAGTCAGTCAACGACAAGACAGTTATATGCAGTTACTTTCACTATTGACTGACAATGGGTTACCACCGAAAACATAGGCTGGAAAAAGCAACACTTACCCTAATATTGCTCAAATGACTGAATAAAACAACATTTATCCTGCAGAGGAGTTGCTTATATCTCATGACAGTGCGTCTTCAGCTGTGCTCCATACGTGTCTCTCGCCGTCATTACCAATTTGCAAATGATGGTGAATAACTACTCATTATGAGATGTACAGTATTTCGTAATATCTTTGTTCTAATTATGTTTCCCATTGTAATCGTTCAATTTGTAATGCTTTGCATGGACGTGCGCTGGTGTGCGTTCATGAATGATAGAAGGATGGTGCGTGCACCTGCCAATATGACATGCGCTCTTAAAATAGCATATGAACAACTCGCCATTGACTTCTGACCAGGTTTAGGTGGTGTATGATAGCGATTTTTAGACAACGCGCTAGGCCCCTCCCTAGGTTGTTAATTGCCACACCCCTGGGCGCAATGCTTAAAAAATAAACGTGCAAAATACCGAATTCAAATTTGAGCGGGTGAATAACGAGTATTACGCCATGCGCTGGTGACCCAAAATACAGCCCATTGATTTTTCTCTTGACCAATATGTTTGTTCTTACTTAAAATTACACTTGCACATGCCAAAAGGTTGCAAAACAATGTGGTAAAAACATGGAATCAAAAAAAGTGTTTTTATCTTTTTTTACATTTTTATGAAAAATTGCGTGTTCAAAAGTTATTCATACCCTTTTTAAACAATCACTGGAAACATCTTTATTTACCACCACAGCTCTCAAAATGATTCATATAATACCCACCAAGCCTCTTCATGTCTCCACAATGATTGTAGACTGCACCTTTTTAGCAGCAATCTGGGTTTTGAGGCAGGAACAATTATTTGCCATCACTTTGGCCTTGTGCTAACTTTTTTGACGGATTGAGGTCTGCTCTAAAATGTTGATATTGTTCTCTGTTAACTATTTATTGCCTTGTTTGGCTGTACAGTATGTTTTGGACCATTGTGTGGTTTAATGTTCAAATGCTGCCTTTTGGGGCAGCCATGGCCAACTGGTTAGGGCTTCGGCCTTTGGGCTTGCCGGTTCGACTTCACTAGTTCACTGACTGGGATAAATGCAGAGACCAAATGTCCCTCATGGGATAACAAGATATACTTACTTACTAACTGACATAGGCTACTATTGGGGCAGGTCTCTCGGCACACTGCCTAATCTTTTCCCCCTAATCTTAGCCTCTTGTTTTAGTGTTACCGTTTACTTTGAGAAAGTCACCAGGTCCCCCTGGTTGAAAAACATCCCAAAATAATAATTTTCTCACCCCCACAATTGAAACGGACATGGTGTCATTTGGGTTTAATGCTTCCCTTTTTTATGCCAATCTCAGGCCATGTCCCTGGGTCAAAAAAATCCAGAGAAAGCTAAATTATTTGTCCAGGTGTGCCCTTATAAAGGTTAAGCTGAGTTGTGAATGTTTGGAGAAGAGTGAGAAAAATAGAATGAGAATTCTTTCACCAATTCTGTGATGGTGTCTTTTACTTAATGGGCATATTTATTGAAGTAATCTAAAAGTAATCCTGAAGTAATCAGATTACGTTACATGTTTTTGGTAATCCAACTGATTACGTTACTGATTACAAAAATTGCCATGTAATTTGTCGTCAGTAATGGATTACATTTCAAAGTAATCTGACCCAACCCTGATTATTGTAGTGAGGACTTTTATTTTGAAACAGTTTTGGGCAGAGGAAACAGTTGAATAGGATGTGTAGTCTTAATTGACCCAGATTGTATGCTTAAAGCCTGAGGCTGCAGGTGGCCTGAACACCTGCCATAGGATTCTAATTGCTTAATGGCCGTATTATGATGTAATAATCGGCAATGTTTTTTAAAAAGTTTTTCTTTAATAGTTTAAAAAGTATAAAAGTTTCAAAGTTGAAAAGTCATACCAACCCGATCTGTTTGAAGACCTACGTTACAAAGTTTGAACGAAGTTTCTAAGTTAAACTGTTCAAGAGAAATTGCGTACGGAAAAAGTGGTAAGTGGAATAATAATAAGAAGTTGTTATCAACATTGACAAGCCAGCTGGAACCTGCGGCTCTCTCTCCCTCTCTAAGAGTTACTAACTAAGAGTTAACTTAGTTTAACATGATGCTATCTCTATTTAACATGATGTTTTGACATTGACATTGTAAACGTTCTCTAAGAAGAGTGAAAAGCAGTTTGCAGTAAAGCTAACCAACGTCGTCTCTATCGCAGGAAAAAAAATAGCGAGCAGCCTGATAACCAAATGAAATGCTCGGCGGGCCGGATGAAAGTGCTTGGCGGGCCAGATCCGGCCCGCGGGCCGCAGTTTGCCCACCTCTGATCTAGGAGGAGTACGTTAAAATTGATCATGTCCACAACACACAAAATCTCAATTACCTCACTTCCTGTGGGCGTGGCTAATACAAAAGTTGTTTGTTTGTTTTTTAGATACACCCCCCAAATTTGGTGTGTGTATCTAAAACTATATGCCAACCACAAGTCACAGTGACATAAGGGGGCGCTATGGAGTTCTTAGGCAACGCCCGGTGCCAAGCTTTTATCCCTGTCTATTCACTGTATCACTTGATGTGTGTGCCAAATTCCATGCGTTTTCACCCATGGGAAGCACCTCTTTTGGCATCATGATTCATCACATATTTCATCACATATTAGTCTGCAAAAATCCCAAATATCTCACTTCCTGTTGGGCGTGGCTAATGCATTGTACAAAGGAAAGTTGTTCATCTTGGGGAGATACAGACACCCACCAAATTTGGTGTGTGTAGCTGAAAGTATATGCCGGCCACGGGATCAGTCACCTAAGGGGGCGTAAGGGGGCGCTAGCGAGTCCCTGGGCCATGCCCAGGGGCCAAGCTTTTTTACCTAGCTGCTTTGTGTGACACCTGATGTGTGTGTCAAATTTCAAGACTTTTCGATTATGTTAACCACCTCAAAATATATGCCAACCACGAGATCAGTCACCTAAGGGGGCGCTAGCGAGTGCCTGGGCCACGCCCGGGGTCAAGCTCTTATACCTAACTGCGATGTGTGACACCTGACGTGTGTGCCAAATTTCAAGAGTTTTCGACCATGTTGACCACCTCAAAAACAGGAAAGCAAAAAAGTAGAATAACAATAATAATACTCAATAATAATAATAATAATAATCCTTACAAAAACAATAGGGCCTTGCGCCCTTCGGTGCTCGGGCCCTAATAATAATAATCCTTACAAAAACAATAGGGCCTTGCGCCCTTCGGTGCTCGGGCCCTAATAATAATAATCTTTACAAAAATAATAGGGCTTCGCACCTCTCGGGCCCTAATTATGCCAATGTTAGCCAAAAATCAACTTCAAGAACTGCTTTGATAAGACATAACTGAGATGTGGGTTTATAACAACAGTTAGTAGGCTAATATCTGTATATTTGGTCATATCTTACCTCCTCTGCCTGAGAGTCTCTGTAATATTTCAGCCTTGAGTTGGCCAAAACAAACCAGTATTTTCTCCACTGCAAATATAGACAGATTTATCACAACCATGTAGCAGCATGCCTCTGATAACTCAAAAGTCGGCCTTCAACTCTAGCAAACAAAATTCCAGAAATACTCAAATTGATTTTTTTTTTTTTTGCAATACCCCTAGGTATGCTCTAATTTGCAGGCTGTGTTTGTTGATAATGGTGTTTCTAAATAGTTGAAAGGTAGTCTATATCTTACCAAAGTCGTGCTATGTTTTTTGTCCACCAGGTGAGCAATAAACATAATAACACAGGCACTAAAATGTTTTATCTGAAAGCTGCGTTAAGGTATACCTAAGAGTGGTCCAAACCAACCTTATGAAAGTCCAGGGCTCAGCGTTAACTTTTTTAAAAGTGGTAAAAGTGGTTGCCAGCTTGGCAACCAGGCATGAGGTTTTGGTTGCCAAAGCCAACCAAATCTGGTTGCCAATTGTAACAATTTGGTATAGCCAAGGGAAACTGGGCGATTAATGTTGAGCCCTCAAGACATATGTTTCGAAATGTTAAGTTAGGTGTACCTAATGACACAGTGTTAAGAAGGCTTTGGGAAACACAGCTCTGGGGTTTTAGTCTCATAATGTAAGCCATGACTTGAACAACTTACCTCTTCATCATCATCCAGCCTGAATATCCAACCCTTTTTGAAATTTAGAATATTCAGCTGCAACAAAAACAGAAAATTATGGAGTTAATAACTAGGTCTATTTTTAAGTGACGGATAGGTTTTCCATGTACATCTCTCTCATCTAGGCCAGGACTACATGCTGTAGGATAGGTGCAACATTCTGTGCTGCAACATACATGTCTTGAAATATCAATTATTTCCACCCAGATAACAAAAGGTCAGTGGACCACTGTCTGCCCAGTGGGGATAGAGCTGTCAGTCTGTTTATTAATTTAACAGATGTGTTTATCCAAAGCAATTACAAAATGAGGAATAACATTCAAGCTACAATGCAAAGGATTGTTAGGTAACAACACATTCTACTACAGTAAATACCACTATCAGAAGATGAAGGAGGAGAGGGAAGAAGGAGGGGAGAGAAGAAAAGAAGTGCATGGTAAGGGCTGATTCAGACTGCCTGCGTGGTGTGAACGTGGCGTGTCTGTTGCGTCTCAGTTGCGTGGTGGCTGCGTGGCGTTTTCTGTCTTTCCACACCAGAAACGTGTGTGACGCTGCGCTGCAGCAGCCCCTCTGCCTATTAAAACATCTATTCACTTTCTCTTTTGAATGGAAACGCTTCCAACACGCTTGCGTGTCGCGTGAAAAAAAAAAGTCAATCCTATTTCTAGCATGCACGTGTTTTGAGACATGCGTGTCACGCAGGAAGTGTGCAAGGTCCAACCTGTTAACATGGGAGCTGAAATGAAAACGGACACGCCACGCAGCTGACACGCTCTCAGCCAGTCTGAATCAGCCCTAAGTGCATGTTAGATGTGTTGGGTTGTTAGGAGAGGAGGTCCTCGCTGAGGAGTTGGATCTTCAAGAGCTTCTTGAAGATAGACAGGGACGCCCCTGCCCTGGTAGCACTTGGTGGTTTGTTCCACCAATGGGGAACAACAAGTGAAATAGTCTGGATTGCTATGTGTGTAGGGGCAGCAGTGCCAGACTACATTTCCTGGAGGAACGCAAAGGCTGAAGGGTAACATAAGCCTTGATGAGAGCATTTAAGTAAGTGGGAGCAGACCCAGCAATCACTAGGCAATCGTTAATGACTTGAATTTGATGCAGACGGCAAAGGGTAGCCAGTGAAGCTCAATGAACAGTGGTGTAATGTGTGGGGTGTAATGTGTGCCCTTTTTGGTTGATTGAGAACCAGACATGCTGCTGGGTTCTGGACCATCTGTAGCGGTTTCACCGCAGAAGCCAGGAGGCCCGTTAGAAGAGCACTAATAGCAGTCAAGGCGAGAGATATATGGTCTGTACCAAGAGCTCAGTGGCGTGTTGGGTAAGGTACCAAGAGCTCAGTGAGTGTTGGGTAAGGTACCGAGAGCTCAGTGGCATGTTGGGTAAGGTACCAAGAGCTCAGTGGTGTGTTGGGTAAGGTACCAAGAGCTCAGTGGTGTGTTGGGTAAGGTACGGTGTTGGTACGGCCTGATTTTTCTTATAATGAATAGCGTGAAGCCGCACGACAGGGTGAAGGGAATGCACTTGGAAGGCTCCATTGGGAGATGCTTCCAGTCATTGCATCCTTATGGCCTTCCGCTTCATGTTAATTTTGTAATCATGGACCACCCTAACCAATCGCATTGAACAGTATAGGGTCTCTAAAGTTACTTCCTACTTCGCCACTAACCTTGCAAGTTGATAATAAATCGCATTGGCAGTAAGGAAGCAATGTGTTTACGTTTGATGTATACATTTACACATTCTTCTTGCTCAGGCCTGGCGGCAATTCTTTGATGTTTGCTGGTGTTGCTACAGTCGTGTTGCCTTGTCTAGCTCTAGCACTTCTGCCACTGATTACAAACTGTTCTATGCAACATCATCTGCCCGCCCACTGCCCACTGATTGGTCCACCATCCTGGTAGTCGAGCGAATGCAAAAGCGAACAGGGTGTCCATACTGTAATCTCAGTGAGAAAATGAACTGACTGACAGGTGGGTGGAGCCAGCAGCCAGGTAACCTCCATTCTGCCACTTGCTTTCAAAACACTTTTTTCTTTCTTCACCTTATTCATTTTCACCAACGATGTTACCAATAGCCTACATAACGTGTTTCATTAGGCAAGTCAATGTTAATAATCTTAATAACATCTAACAGTGAACCAATATGCAGATTTTATCTGTCCATTTAGACACTTCACTTCCAATTCAGTGGAAGTGAGGTGAAGTGGTTTTTAATGCATCACCAGCACTTGCATGGATGAACACTTTGGAGGTATTACAATAAGAAAAACATCTGACCCATCTGACTAGCACAAAGTGTCACAAAGTTGTGTTTGTTTTTAAGATGAATCATTGAAATGGAATCTACTTATATGGATGATTTAGGGTTATGTTCGAATTATGTAAATGTGATCTATTTACATGGATGATTTAGGGAGATGCTCGAATGATGGGTGAACATGTTTGATATGCTTCCTCTTTTGGCAGTGCATTTACTCCAGTAGCAACCAGCCAAATTTTTTTCAAGCAAATTCAATAACCTTAGTCTTCCATGCCACAGTGTAACAATATATCAGTATCCCCCTACAACCCAGTGACTACTATGGTCTTTCTCTACCATTGAATATTTATTTTGTCCACATGCAGTTCTGCTTCCGAAGGTATGATGTGCACAAGATATCTATCCCAATTCATTCTGTGACTCAGAATTATGAATAAGTTATATACTGAAGGTTTGATGTTCACAAACCCTCAGTCTACTACATTCAGTGAGTTAGCTGGTTACAGATCACAGTATTAAGGGAAGGCCTAGGCTGCTTGAATATATCGGACCTTTAAAGACCTGATGTGCACACAAACACCTGTATGCATATCATAGGCCTTCCCTTGATACATTCTTGGAAACAATACATTTTGAACTTAAGCAAATTGCTGTCTATGATAAATGAAACAGTCTTTGCTTAGCTTTTGTTTTTGTTTTGAAATTTGCCAACTCACAGAATGTATGACCCAAAGTCCTTATGCATTCAGTAGCCTAGTGTATGATAATTAATTTCGCATTCAACAAAACGTGAATACGTGCGTACGCACAAAACCTTGCTTTGGACTAAATACAAATTAAATGACAGGAAATAAACATCATAGTAGCATAATTCGGATTCCCATGCTACTGAAGTAGATATGTTGGGATGAACAATGATTTTCCGTTTTTCTGTAGACTATAGGCAAGAGGGTACATAGAATATTAATGCATAGCCTTAGCCTAGGAGCACAGAATGTTGTCTACAAAACACTTGGCGCCCCATATGCAGTTTGCCGTTTGTGTGTTAACTTCCATCATAATGCGCCAACATTTACAAAACACAACACAACCGTCGTGCAAAACATGAGACTGAAAGTATTATGCAGCAGGCCAAAATAGAATAGACTAGGCAGACTTACCGACATGTTGAGAGAATATGATGTCCGGCGGACAATTTGCAAAAAGAAGAAAGTTATCTTAACCTCACATTCTGCAAACATGCATAGTGGCTTCGCTGTCATCAGCAGTTCACACCATACGCCCAGCTATCGCCGAGGTCAGCAATACAAACACTTCACATCACAGCATAAGTGGTAAATTCTTGAACCCAACACTTTTTTAAACCAAGTAGACTTTAGGCTACTTGAAAGTAGGCTAGTGTGAATAAGTTAGACACAAACATTGCATCATACATCCGACCTATGAAGCTACAAAGTAGTCTGCACTGTCTCTGGCACTCTCATTTCCGTGAAATTGCTTGAGGACGACAGTAGGCTACCGCCTAACGGTTTTAACCCATATCTAGAAGAAGGCCTAAGGGTGCGTATTAGATGCGGTTGGCCCTGAAGCAATCTAATTCACATGACTTAACCAATTTTTGCACAATGAGTCACTTGAGATAAAACAGTCACAAGTGTGAACAAATGTTATGTAGCCGCCTATAGGCCTAATGTTACCTGTGCGGGTTGTATGAAATGTTCCTGATGATGAGAATCACACTCTCCAGCTGCACTGGTCAATCTCTGTTATAAATGAAATACAAAGGAAAACCCAACAATATTGAAATTGTCAAGGTACTGTAACTTCCACTTTCCTAAGACCAGCTCTAGATTGCCACCTTGTGATTTCACTTTGCCAGTTCACATAATGTTACTTTAGATTCCCAGTGGTTCAGACGCTTTGTGGGTTTTGTGTCCATCTGATGAAAGCAGGTCTTACTGTTTCGGCATGTGATGATGTGAGCTTGGTCTCGGGTTGTTTCCCAGCGTATCTCTGTTGATGCTTGCGCTCCCTCTCCCTACGGTCTCTTCCTCGCTCCCTTCCTCTGCCTCTCTCTTCAGAGTCCCTGTGTTCAGTGGAGTTGTAGCCATCCGGCATGCCAGAAGACCTGAAAGCATCACAAAGGTGAGGCAACATAGATCATATCAAGAGATGTTGTTGAATTTTAGCATTCTACCATTATTATGAATTTCAATCATTTTTTTTCTTGATATTGTAACCTAGGTTACTCTTTGCTCTCAATGCTTCACTGTATTTGTTCTTTACAAAGGCAACAACAGCAATGGAAAGCGCTTTTAATGAAGAGAATCTTCAAGCAAAAGAAAGAGGGGATGGGTGACTTAGGGAGGGAGGAGGGGAAGGAATGGACAGACGAGAGGAAAGAGAGATGACAGAAAACAAAAACAGAAGAAGGCAGCCTACTTAACACACTCGTTTTTGCCCAGTTTAAATATGAGTAACCAGTTGGAGTCTCTTCAGTGAAATACTGGTATTACTATTAAGGGGATTGCAATAATGGGATTTGATCTAGACTCGTAATCTAGTCTAATAAAGTAGTTCAATAAAGGGTTCATTATTATTTATTCCTTTTTAGCTATATTATCTAGATCAGAGAAGGACATTTGCGAGAAATGTCTGTGTGCATCAGATCAGATTAGAGGCCCTCATCAGCAGCATCAGACATGTAAGGCCTATCACTAGTTGTCATAACAGCTCTCTGCTCGTCCACACCTGGAGGGCTGGTGTTGGTAGTCCCTCTGTGGGCTCTGACTCTGGGGTCTCCTCCTGACCATCTCTCCATTCTCCTCCCCCTCTTCATATAGCCTGGTTCGAGGAATATCAGCTATGATCACATAATCCTCAAAAGTCATTGGAGGAGAGGTACTCCTATCAGGTCGTCTCGTTTCATCTGATGAAGATAAAATGAGAGCCTCCAAACCCCGTCGGATAGTACTCCTGCTCCTGTCTGTGTTGTTTTTGTCTGCATTTGGGAGCTCTCTGTGTGTCATGGACACATCTCTGTGTGCTTGTTGTTTTGAGCTGTGTCTGTTTGGTGAAGGACTCAGTGAATGTTGTGGCGAGGCAGAGCTGAGGAGGGAGTGAGTGGAACCGTGACTTGAGTCAGACTGCTCTGGGTGAACTTTTGAATATCTGTCTGACATGCTCTGTGGGTATGTCTTCCTGCTGTCAGATCCATGGTTAGTGTGGGCAGCAGTTCTGTTAGACATCTGTGCACCACTGTCCCTTCTTCTGCGAGGAGAGGAGGCTCCACTGTTATGAACACTGTTTCTTCTACTGTGATGACTATTGGAACCACTGTTATTACTGTTACTACCATTAAAATGACCATTGTTGTAATAACCATCCATCTCAGTGTTTTGCCAGGTGTTTTGCTGAGATCCTGTGGAAGTAGCTATAGATGTTAGATTATTGTACAACTTCTCGGAGTCTAAACTATGCCTCTGGGAACTCTGACAAGGGCTCCTGTTCCGGGTGCTCCTGCCTGAAGAACTAGCCGGTCGCTTCTGGGTCGGTAAGGCAACCGAGTCCTGTCTGTCAGATGGACTACAGTTCCCAGACCGGCGATGGAAAGTACCATGGGACACAGCTTGGCTTCGAGAGGTGGAGCCCCTCCGACGTGACAAACTCCGAGATTCCCCCCAGCGGGACGGAGAAGCATAACATGAGCGTGGATTTGGAGAACTCGGACATGTCTGTGATGGGCTGTCAGAATGTCGGAAGTTGGAGTATGTCATCCGCCGCTGGGGTGAGCACCCGCTGGTGAACTCCATGTGTCTCCTGTGAGACGGCAGGCCCAGGTGCTGGTTGCGGAATGGGATGGCATCCTTGGGCGCTGGGTTGTGGTTGCTGGGCAGAGGGTGGCCTCGTTCATAGTGCCGGCGGGGCGGTGGGGAACCGCCATCTTCTGCACTCGATTGCCCCCGAGTGAGAGAGCAATGGGAGCGACGCACAGGCTCTGGGTCCCTGTTACCAAGTGCTTCTGAGGATTTAAGTCAAGAGATAGAAGTAAAACACTGACACACAAACTCATCAGTGCCACATATGTCAAGATAATCCTACAGAATATATTGATTACAGAGAGGGCCATTCCTGTACTCTTCAGTGCCACATATGTCAAGATAATCCTACAGAATATATTGATTACAGAGAGGGCCATTCCTGTACTCTTCAGTGCCACATATGCCAAGATAATCCTACAGAATATATTGATTACAGAGAGGGCCATTCCTGTACGGATTGTCCTCTTACCTGTGTTTTGAGATCTGTTAGGAGAGGGGTCAAATCCAGTCATCGCCAGTCCTGCTATTCAGAGCTTAATTCCCGGGCTAAGAGTTTGTGCTGTGTACCTGGAGATCTGACAGTTGAAACAGAGAGAAGGCAAACATGGTGAAGGTGAAGTTAAGTGAAGTGAAGGTGATGTCATCACTGTCATGAGCTCCCCATCTCAATTTTGTAGATTGGTGGAACATGACACATTCTGACCGGTAGCATACATAATTTACTCACTCAAAGTGCATGATTCGACTTTTCGCCCGTGAATGTGAATAGTTTCTATCTTACATAAAGTTCATACTTCTTTTTCTTCCAGTACGTTAAATGATAAGACAATATTATTCCTTTGCAAAGTCTTGGTGAAATTACTTTTGATTTAGTCAAAAGAGCAAGACTGTTATTCACATTCCATAGAAATATTTAGGCCTATGTCTACTGTGAATAAAATCTGCTATACATACATCCCCATTAGAAGAGTCATGTGGAATGAGGCTGCATAGTAGTAAAGAGGTAGGGCCATCCCACCGTACAAACATATTGCACAGCATGATACATGTTAATATAGACAGATTTAATTTCCATTTTACAACAGTTTGTTTTACAAAGTGCAAAACCAATGGCTTAACCTCCCACAGCACAGCACGCTCTTGTTGACAGCAGTGGCGCAGAGTTTTGACAGAAAGCAAATCTAAAGCCACCAGCCCAATGCCAGGTGGAGAGAGAGGTAGCTGTGCAGACAGAGTTCTTAGAACACACACTTACACTAGCACACCAGCCCAACACGCTCCAAATATGAATGTGTACCTACCGGCGCAGGTTCCTTGTGGTAATCCCTACAAACAACTGTGCTTAATGGCTATTTCCTCTTCCTTTCTTACCCTCTCCTGTTTTATCTGTAAATATTCTCTTTCCCCGGTCTCTCTCTCTCTGTCTCTCTCTCTGGCTCTCATTCTCTTCATTACTTTAGGACTGTGTAACTGAGTTAGAGTGTAACTGAACCTAGTCGCTGCTGCTGCTCATTACTATTTTATTGGCTTTGCTGAGTTCAGACCCTTTCCCCTGTATCCCACAAGTTGAGCTCTCTCATCTCTGTGTGTCCATCTCTACTGTCTCTCCCAAACATTTGGACTTTTGCAAGGATACTGAACATGCAGATACAATGTATATCAATATCAATATATCAGCTGATAGTTGAAACTGTGTCTGTTGCTGTTTCACAGAAGCCATTGTAACTGATAGATTGCAATATTTTTTTAGTTTTCAGTTGCATTGTTGAAGTGAGCTTACTGCTCCCCCACCTGGTCACATTTGATCTTCCAAATAATTGATGATAGAATCACAAGCCAGTTGGTTTAATCCTCTCTATTTCCAACAAGTCATCTCACCATTACACACACACACACACACACACACACACACACACACACACACACACACACTCTCTCTCTCTCTCTCTCAACTATCATTAGAAGTAAGCTCGACGAGGATAAAATTATACAATTTACATGAATCATATAGATTCTAAGTAACCGTTTTCACTGTGCAGCTATTTAGAAGCCGGCTGCTGTCGCCTGCCAGCAGGGTTCCATTACTCAAAAGGCCCACAACATCTGTTGCTGTTGCTCCCATTTCTCCCTCACTCACTGGGGCACACTGGCTCTTCCAAATGCTGGCCTTTGTGTTCTCCCCATTGTCAGTTCTAATCATTGTCTGCCATGTTTGTTTCCCTTGAGTCTTATTGAAACCCTCAGAAACCCTAAGGAAACCTACCAAGTGTTTTCTTATCATCTCTACAACCTATCTTTTATTGTAAGTTAATTTCAAGATAATTTGTGTATGGGAAATATGACAAATTGGGCTAATAACAAAATAATTTAAATCATATTTTTTCTAAATCATATAATGTAGCCTATAACTCCTATACTTTCCGAGTCTGACCATAAGATTACAGTGTTTACAAGGACAAAAACAGGTTTGAGGCGTTTTTCATATTCATTTTCTTCCAAATAACTTTTCTCCCCCACCCCCATCCCTCCAGAGAGAAGAGCCCCAAACTCACAGCTGAATATAGGTTGTGAATAGCCCTCCATGGGGTAGGTTGTGGGGGACAGCAGATGTTGGTTATTAACTTTGCTCACAGCCCTCACCATAGGGTCCCCAGAAGACTACAAAAAGACAGACTGTCATTAAAATAAAGTCTTCTGGGGAAATGCTTTTAAGATAGGAGAGATGAAAAGCATGATTACATTTCTGTTAAGTATAATATAAAAAAATGTTTCAAATATCATTGAAGGCCCGTTTAAGATACTGATTGAAATACACATTGAGTATTCAATAATCTTTATTTGAAAAAATAATTTAAGCTAAATCCTTCATTAAAGTAACAAAAACAATGACAATAAAAACATTTTTACAATCCTTCTTAAATAACATTTCTCAACACGTCCCAATGACCCGAAGTGCCTTTGCAAATAACAGCGACAACTTAAAAAATTCGAATTAAATAATTATTTAAACCATAACAAATATGCAAAATACAGCATAGTAATTAAATAAAAATAAATTAAATAAAATCATACAACTTTTTTTTATATAAAAGCAATTACCAAAACAAAAAGTCAATGACAAGCAAGGACATTTTTCAAAGTATACTCACACTCTTGATAATAATTACATATTCAATACCATACAGAACATTACAAAAAAGAAGGGAAAATAAAAAAAATGCTCGGAGGACTTAGAGAGATGCACTTTTTGTTTTCTTTTTTACACAGTGATCAAGTATACATACAGTCTCCACAGGCTATGTGACAGGATCATGATCATGTGACACAACGTGTGAAGAATAGGCCATTATGGCCAAACATCCACCTTTTGATGCAGTCCCTGCACTCAGCAGCAGCCTATGGGGCTTGAAGAATTGGCCGGACAGCAAATGTTGCCAATATATTGCTAAAACATTGCCACAATGTTGCCAGAATTAGACCCGGTAAATGGCAAAACACTGAAATACTTTTTTACATTTTTGTTACATCCTCGTTTTCTTACTAATTGCATCTCACATGTTGATGAATCCCTTAAAAACATGGTCTGACGAGCACATATTGCCCAACACCTTTAAACAACTTTACAGGTAAATTATTTTAAAGGGTACATAACTTTGGCCCCCGACAGCTTTCTGTCCCACAGGCCGCCACTGCCTCCATTCATTTCAGGAAGAGAACCAGCTCACTCTGAATATCAGTTAAAAGTCTCTATTTGAGCAGCAGTCACAAGGCGGGACACCTCCACCTAAGGTTAGAGCAGCACTTTCTGACAGGGAGTCAACACATTCCCCACAGGCTAAAAATGAACCGTGTAGACCTGCAGGTCCCCTACACCTGGAACAGAGAGGAGCAACAGGGTTAGAAGAAGTTCACTTCTACAGAGGATGCTTATATAGACACATATAGACAGGATGTTAAATAAAGCCAAAAGTAAACAAATCTAAAAACTCACCTCTGTTGCAATTACACATTCATCTTTCTCCTCAGACATGACCAATACAGATTTGTATTTATTGTCGAAACACCCAGGCACCACCCCTTGGTAGTTCTGCCTTTCTGAACATTCTGATGCATCACTGTGGGGAAAAAGTCAAATATATCCATTACCTCAGCATGCTAACATAACTGATAAGGTGTTTCTCAACATTTGTATAATATTATTAGCATGTCATACGCGGTTATTACCTTTTCAAACGTTTGCTGCGCTTCTCCTCGTATTCGCTGCCCGAGTCGAAGCAGTCGAGTGATTGGCACATGTCTTCACAGCTCGCTGCTGCAGCGGCCGCCTCCTTGCCCGTGTACTCCAGCTTCACCTCGTGCTTGGCCTCGCTCTTCACCTCGTGCACCAGGTTGTAGTCCACCTGCGCGTGGCGAGTCTTGTAGCTGCTCTTCTCCGGCACCATGTCGTCCTGCTCACTATGGTAGTCCACTTTTTTGTTCGTGTTCTTCACGGGCGTGGATCCCAACACACTGACCGACAGATCCTTGTCTCGCTGGCAGTTGTTGGACAAATTGTTGATGGTCTCCGTCTCGCCCTGAACCATGTCCACCTCACGCTCCCGCCGCTGCTGCACCTTGGAGCGGATGCAGCCCACCACCAGCGCACAGCCGGCCAGCAGGAGCACCACCAGGAGGATGCCAGAGGCCACTGCAGTCCAGGGGATGTGGCCTGCGATCTGCGCTGCATGGTCCGGCAGAAGGAACTGGCAGTTGCGGCCCCCGTAGCCCGGCACACAGGCACACACGTAGCGGTTGTTGCGCTCGTGGCACGTGGCCCCGTTGTGGCAGGGGTTGTGCTGGCAGCGGCTGATGGGCGCGGTACAGTTGCGGCCAGTGTAGCCTGGAGGACAGACACAGGTGTAGCCCTCGGGACCCTCTTGGCACGTGCCGCCATTTTGGCAAGGGTACGCAGCGCACTCATCACTGCTGCGGTCACAGTTCATACCGGTGAATCCCTCTGGACACTGGCAAAGGTAGGAGTTCACTAGGTCAACGCATCGGGCACCTGAAGATCGAGATAGAGGGAGCAGGTATTAGTAACATGCAAACTTGTGGAGGAAACAAATGACAGGAGGCTCTGGAGACTGCGCTGTAAACAAATGCAAGGTCCTGCATTGGGCCTCACCATTGGAACATGGGGCGGAGGTGCAGTGGTCAATTTTCTTCTCACAGTTGAAGCCAGCGTAGCCTGTAGGACACTGGCAGTAGTAGCCACCATCTGGGTTGTCAGCACAGCGTCCTCCATTGAAACAGGGTCCATCAGCGCAAGTCATGGCACTCAACTCACAGTTCTTCCCATAGTAACCTGGTGGGCAGGCACAGCTGTACGTGTTCTCCATATCCTAATAGGAAAGACAGAAGGGAACACTAAACCACTTAGTTGTTTAAAAATCACTTATATTATTTGTTATTAAATTATCTAAACAACAATAATCAAACACAGGGGAAGTATACTATTGCCAACAGTATATTAATGCTAGGCAGCACCACTGGACTACTGGATTATCTGTTATCAAAAGTGAACAAGAGGGAGACAGTGTACAGCATCCACAGCTAAACCACTATCTGAGTTTGAGGCTTATGACACCATGCGCTCCAGCTGTTCTGTGAGGCAGATGCAAGGATGAGTGGAAGATGAAGTAACAGTGGGATGAAATGTGGAGGGGCACTTACAGTGCAGCTGCCACCATTCCTGCAGGGGTTCCCAGCGCATTCGTTCACCTCGATCTCACAGCTGGCTCCTGTGTAGCCAGGCCGACAGGAGCAGGTGTAGCTGCCCTGGCCAGTGTTGCTACAAGTGGCTCCATTCATGCAGGGCTTGTGATGTGTGCAGTAGTTGAGATCTGAGGTGGACAGACAGACACATGTGTGACACATGTGGATTATTGTCTAAGGAAACACAAACCAACAGCACCAGTGCAGCTGCTTTTTAATTCTCCTCCTCCCGCCCACCCCACCGCCGCGTTCTGCCATCCTTTTGAATTCTGTTTCTGTTTTGCTTTTTCACGCATGAGCATCCTTTTAGTCTCACTCTGTTTTAAAACATAGTCTTCGATTTTCTCTTTCTCTCAGGCTGACTCACCTTGATTGCAGAAGAGGCCACCCCAGCCCTCTTGACAGTTGCATTGCCACGGTTGCTGACAGGTCCCGTGCAGGCATCCTGGGTAACGGATGCACTCATCACAGTACCGACCCTCAAACCCAACTCTGCATCTGTTATAACAAACAAAACCTTCGTAAGATATTGAAGCATTTTCTGATGTTTGGACACCAGACAGACAGGCCTCAGTGACTATAAGTCACTAGTAGGTTGATTACAAAATATCCTTTTTAAAGTAATATAACTGTCGACTAAACATCTGTTTTGATGCAAAACTTAGATGTCAATCTGCCGATACTTACTTGCATTCACCAGGTTTCTCACAAAATCCATGATCTTCATCACATCCTGGGAGGCAGATTGCTACAAAAGAGAGACAACACCCCACATAAAAACCATGGCAACATAAAACAACCCCGAACACATGTTCTTTGTTGAATTTTACTTCCAGTAGAAACTTCTACCCTAAATCGTAACTAATTAATTTCATTTCAGAAAGGGGTCACTAAACCTATTAGCTGGTACTCTTAAAAAAAAAAAAAAAACTAGAAGAACTTCTGCCTAACAAGCAGTCACAATAGGCGCCCACAAACGGGGCGGGGGTGGGGTGGGGGGTCTCCCTACTCTGTGGGTCAAAACTCTCTTTTCATTCAGTGCACACAGCACCCCTTAATGTCTCCGGGTGGCGGAGATAAGAGTGGACAGCTGGTGGATACGCGGCCAGTGCTCGACAGCTGCTCCATTGTCTCCGTTCTCCCGGCAGCTGCCCACTTCAAACAATACCTCCCCCTCGTAAGCCAATCGGCGCCAAGCCCACTCCGGGAGTAACGAATCGGACGTAAGCATGTAAATTTATGGCACGCGTGAGATTATTCCGAAAAAACTTTCCACCTCCTGATTTGAATAAATCAAGTGGTCTTGTGTGTTTGACGTGGGGAGGGAGGGGGTCTGGGGCGCTAGTGAATTTTACAACCAAAAAAAAAAAAACGTTAACTTTCTACCGAAAAAAAAGTTTCAAGTAGACTACCACATTTATAGCCTCCTTACCAAACTTTAATTAACGTGAGAGCGATAAATGACGCGGCCTATATGAAACCGTCTAAACAATAAACAGCATGGCATGAATAGTCACACAAATTACTTACGTTCAGTACAGTATTGTCCTTTCCATCCAGCATCACAAATGATCTCGCCTCGTTCCCCACAGGTGAAGTGCCCAAAAGCATCATCTCTAGGGCGACAGAACACTGAACAGCCGTCACCGTAGTAGTGCTCATCACAGACAAAGCGGTAAGAGTATCTCAACTCAGTCCTTCCTCCGGAATGAAGGTCCTGGGACCAGTCGTCCCCCACAGTCAAGTGTCTCTGCGTAGCCATGGTACTGATGATTCGCTCAGGATTTTCTGAAATAAGATACAGTTGTGAACATTAGACCCTTCGCAGCCTAATAGCGTAATCAAAGTTTCAAATAAAACTTGATATTGCGAGCGCGCCATTCTATTCAAACATACCGGTTGTAAGATCTTCTTTGGAATCGGCGTGCACAGCTTCAACGATAAGAGAAAATGTCCCCTGTTAAAAAAATAAGGTGAATCGAGAAATTAAACGGAAGAATTTTGTTCTGCCTAAATTACTCACGCTGCTGCACATAACATAAAGAGTTGGGAATGGGCTTTAGGCTACCATAGAAACACAACAGCTTGCGCCTATTCATGCGTAAATGATTCATTCATTTCAGAGACAAGTGGCCAAGGCTGGTCATCGGAACTTTTGAACTGCTTCACAAACAACAACAAACTGTGCTTGGTCTAAAGAAGAGAACACTCACCGGCCAAGTAAAACCGAAATTCATCCTTATGGGATTTGTGAAGGAGCCATCCGGTAGCGTGTCGGGAACTTTGAAAGAGTTTGAACCAAGGATGGGGGTAACAGCACCACCATAGGTACAAGGGGGCTCCGGAGATGCGTTCGGTTGATAATGTTTTAGACAAATTCGAAAAAAGGTTTTGCATTCACACTGCGTCTGGTATGATGGTGTTAAACCAGGTTTACAACAGTTCCTATTTCCTTGTACCCCCTTCTTGTTCAAAAACTCTTGTAACTTGAGTTCAAAGACTCCAGAAGAGAGGATCTGTGAAAACATAAAACGACAGATTAGCATGGAAAGCTACACTGTGAACTAAAAGTGAGTGATGCAATTGTGACTAAAAGTAAAAGAAAAGGCTTAATACAAAAGATGGAGTATTACCTGGCATATGAAGACTTGTAGGAGTGATAAGGTTAGAAGGTAGCGTCCCATGATGAATAATAAATAAATAAATAAATAAATAAATACAAATGGTTTTCGAGTAACTCCGTTCCCAGCTCAGTGTTGTTTCCTTGACAAAGGAGTCCTTTCAGTTCCGTATTCTCTTCACTGAATGATTCATTGAATGCAACTTTCCCCTAAAAGACTCTTCAGACACTGTCCCGCATCAGCCACGCTGTTCCCATTCATGTCATATAGACACAAACGAATCCTAAAGTTTAAGTTTAAAGTGTTGCTTTCCTTTGCTGAGAAAAAAAATCCGTTCCAAGGTGATAATCCAAGATGTGATCACAGCAGTGAAGAATGAATGTGCATTTAGAGATATAGTTCCTTCTTGGTTCTTAAACCAAGCTTTTTCTCTCTTCCAGCAAACCTCCTCAGAGGCCTGTACCTCACGTCTTCCTGCGTCCTACACTGTGTGTTTGTCTATCACATTCAAGCGCTTGCCTGTGGTTATATACCGGGCGCCACATGCCATGGTAATAACATGCAAATGAACCACCTCCTCCCGGAGTGTGTCTCGAGTTCTGACAATGAGGTATCCCTGCACCTCCACAACTCCCACCTTCCAACACTAAATCTACCGTTACTGAGAGCCCTGAATCTTTTTGTGATAGGGACATTTCATTTCCTGTTTATAGGAAATGAGTGAGTCGACAGACGCCGAGCATATTTATGATTTCATTGCAAAAGTTTAGTGATTCAGATATTGTGTAGGACAGAAGTATGGTGATGTATTTCCCCATTGTTTAAAAACAGTTTTCTACTGATTTAAATGTGTTTTCTTTATATATAATACATGGTAACGGTAGTGCTCGTTTTTATTCCAAACGCTGGAGATAAACTTCAGAAACTACAAGTCGACAGTTTTCTCCACTTGCTTTTCCCTTTTCACTGTCCCCCCTCTCTCCCTCTATGTGTGTGCGTGTTGGGGGTGGGGTGCGGTGTGCGCGTGTGTGTACAATGAATGAAAATGTGTGCGAGCGCGCGTACGCGTGTGGTTTGTGGGATGAGATGGGGGTGGGGACTATACTGAAGTGTGTGTGTGTGTGTGTGTGTGCGTGTGTGTGTGTGTGTGCGTGCGTCCGCGTGGTCGTCCCCGGGGCACTTTGTTATTGTGAGCTGAAGGAATAAGTTTGCTCTCTGCTCGCTCAGCTGTATGGTAATTCGCGCAGCACCTGCTCTCCCCACAATTTAACGGGGTGAGCGAGCTAACCTCGCCCCGTACTAGTAGTCTCTTACTATACTGTAAGTCAAGGGAAGCCTCGCCATCTTCAAAATAAATCATTATCCGATTGATGTATTTTAATCAAACCGCGATTTAGACCAAATGCATGCCTGTATCTAGTAACTAAGCATTAGCCTAAGTCAGAGTTGACTCTGAATTGAATGAAAATCCAAGAGATAAAAGGGTTGGCTGCGCGGGTGGAGCAAATACTGTTTCGTTTTTGTGGATTTTATAAACAAAACTTTTTCAGGCACAATTACAGGTGGCTATACTACCTACTATGCCTACGTAATATTAGTGGGATTCGTTTCTCGTCCATTTTTTTCTCTCAGTTGACGAAGAACTGGCTGCCGTCTGCCGTAGATGTTTTGGCTTGTTGAGAAAGTGGTACCAGTCCAAATTAATTGAGCTGACATCCTTGTTGGAATTCCCTGTCCTCCTGTAGAGGTCTACAGAACTGTTCATTTGGGCCCGAGACATTGGGATTGGCGTGCATCTTTGAAAGAATCTCTTTATTATTTGTATATCGTACTTCTTGCACAAGAAGTGCAAGAAGTAGGCCTAATTCACTTTTTTAAAATATTATATGTAATATTTCCTTTTACTTGTTTTCTGAAGTTAAGGCTCTGATCCTAAGAATAATGATATCATTGCTGATATCAAGTAATGAAGTTACCAAGTAACAATCAAGTGTGATACTTACTTGTAATCATTTATTTCCTGTACCTTAATCTGACGCCATTCCAGAAACACATAGCCTAATACCCTCTTTCTTAGTTCTCGCCTCTCTATAGAGGCTATATTGACCTGAAATATGATAGATCCTGGTTTCTGTACATTACAGGCCAAAACGATGGATTTGGGAGTGACTGTTTAACCAAAGCGCGACTGTAGGGGGGCAGTTGTACTTTAACTCCTGCCCACCAGTAGCTGCAGTGAACAAAAAGGTTGACTCGAGCTACGACCATTCATTCTTTTCTTTTGCGCTTTCGTTTTCATTGATTGTGAATGCGCGCGGAGCCCTAGGGGATTCTCTGTGAAGGGGCACGACACGCCTCAGACGCGGCCAGACCCTTACAAGCCATCTGCTCCCGAGCTAACGCCGTTTTTTTCATCCCGTCTCTCTCCATCCTCCGCCTCCTCCTCCTCCAAGCGCACGTCTCTATGTGGCACTTGCCAGAGTGCTCCGTCTAAATGAAGCAAGTAGCATGTTAAAGGAGCTGTAACGGTATGGGCAGCCCGTGGCCAGATGGCTAGGGGAAGCCAGAAGTTTTCGTCCCAGTGGAGTAGACAGCTCACGAGCGGCCGTGGGAACGTAAACACGGACCCCATCACACGATATCGATCATACGAAGGATCCCCATTATAGTCTATTATGCTGTTTGTAAATCAGTGATCAGCAATCCTCGAATAATACATAGGCCTCAAATGTTGACTAGAGTGGTATGTCTAAGAAATCACTGGCTTTATAAATGCTTCCAGAAAAATGCATGCTAGTTTATGTTGTTGTAGACATACAATATATGATAATTTTAAATGTTTTGAGGGGGAAAGTAGATTTGAACAAGTTATTTTTAGATGATTCCAGTGACCAGTCATGGCTGTTTCCCTCTCAAAATGGTAGCATAAAACCAAATAGGAGCTACAATTTAGATATTCAAGCTACCTGTGAATGCGGGAGACGACCAGGAATTCCATTGTCTGTGGATCAGATTACCCTGGCCAGCTGCCCAAGGAGGGACACAAGCCAATCCGAAAGCTTTTGTGGCCACACCGCGCGCTCTCACATTAACATCGCCTTGTTGTTAGGGTCGCTTAGGAAACGCTTCAGTGCGCGAGGGCTCGCCTGAGACATGGCAGCCCCACCGCGATACAATTATTCAGTAATTACATAGAGACCCGCGCACATGGCTGCGCGCGCGTATGTGCATGCGAGTACGCGCGCGCTTTTGTGTGGCTGAAAGTGCGTCTGTTTGTGTATGTAAGCTTAAGAAACAGAATGTATGCTTGGAAGGCGTTGACAACGTGAATAATTAACGCCCGTCGCGTGGCACACATCTGCCCATAACTGCTGGAGTCTGAGCATCAGAAAAAGTCAGATTAAGAAGTGTGTAGGGGTGTAGCGCAAGATGAAGTCGCATTTAAAACATTGGCACTATTATACTTTAGCAAACCAGACCCAAAAGATCAATTGTAAAAATACTAGCAGTATAAGGTAGCTGTATAAATTGCCCTTATATAATATTAAATATTGTCTTGTATTATGTTTATATATATTTATATCGCCTAAATATTGGCCATTATTTTTGGAAGGTGGAGGGGGTTCCTATCTACAGTTTATTTCAGTTGTAGATTTGCTTCATCTCTCTCTTGTCTCTCGGTCCCTCTCTCTCTCTCTCTCTCCCTCTCTAAGCATCTGTCCTGTGGAGGAACAGATGCAGACACCTGTGCTGTGGGTTGACATATGCACAAGTCCCACCCCCATCCTCTTCTCCTCCCCCATCCTTCCGTATGCCTCTCCCCTTCCAGCCTCCTGGCCCTCCGCAGCCCACAGCAGCAGCAGGCTTCACAAAGGAGCAGAGGAGGGGCCTGGTGACCAAACTCCATCTATTCCCCCAGGGCCTACGCTCTGTTAGAGACATTGTCAGCACTACTATCACCTCGCCTGCACCAAACAATCTGTTGTATGACTGCTCACTTTGAAACATACCATGACCCGAGTTGAAATAGAGAGTGTGTCTGTGTGCTTGTTGGGGGGAGGGCCATGATTGAGTATTGTATATGGGACTATGTCAAAGGTTTATGGGTGTGAGGGGTCTCAAATGTTGCAAAGACAGCAAGAGAGCATAAGAACTACAGGGAGGATGGGTGGGGGTCGGGAGACACAGCGGCCTAAGGCTTGAGTTTGATGCGACTTTAGGGGGGAATCTGCTCAGAGAGTATAGGCGTTAGTGCTGTGTATGCTATACCCCTGAGAGACAAGATGATGCCACTGACACACACACACACACACACACACACACACACACACACACACACACACACAGCCAAAATGAAGTCTACAAAGGCTAGAGTTCAGATAAGATCTCTCCTCTCTGTAATGGCAGTGTAGTGGTAGCAGGTGTTTGAGGTGTAAATGTCAGAGAGGGGGAAACAAAGGCCCATGGGAAAGGGAGATTGTAAGCAAAACAATGCACAGGTTCATATGACTTATCTCTCTCTTTACACATTTGTCTTTTCTGTTACTTCTCTTACTATCTTCTCTTTTCTGCCAGTATGTCTTTCTCCATAGTCGCACCATGCACCTGTTGTCAGCCTAATACTTCAGGAATGGCCGGCCCATCCTTGGCCTCAGGGGACGAGGGGGTTGGGGAGCGGCGCAGGAGGTGTAAGGGCCTTCTGGACAGGATGAGGAGGGGGTTTCTGCCTCCCTCCCTCTCTCCTGTTGTTGAGATGTGGGCCAAGGACCTCTGTCCTAAATGGTTGCCCCCAGGGGGAATGGTCTCCTTTGTGCTGCAATGCCCCTGCAAGCTGGACATACAGCTGCCAGCACACAGAGGCCACGGTTGCCTGACCCACACAATGCCTCCACAGAGCACCCGGGGGTCCAGAGGCACTCTCTGGCCAAACCTCTGCACTCATGCAACACCCACTCTGATATGCAGGGACACTTCAGCAAACTTTAACAATAATAAACAACACCAAACACAGATCTCCAGACTCCAGATCGGATTGATATGTTGAGTTTTAATGTGGTCCTGATGGGCAAGATCTAAACTGTCACCACTACAGCAGAAAAACAACATTCAAGCAGGTATACAATAGGGTTCTGTTATAATATGGGTACTCAATAATGACAAAAAAATTAAATATAAATAAAAGGAGTAAAACTGTAATGTTTTAGGTTAATGATGATTTGAATTATGAATAAATGTTCACTGTGATTATACATCTAACCCTATTGCTATATCAAATCTTTACAAAAACAATCAATCAGAAGCCAGTGGTACTGACTAAAGAAAATAAATTAAGGTGTAGAAAATGTTTTATTCTGGCAAGACTGCTCAACTAGAGCTGTATGTGTGATCAGTATGTGTGTCTGAGCAGTGGAGGAGATCCAGAGGAGGAGCACTGCAGACATCCTGCAATGTCACTTCCCTCAATAAAACCATCCCTCTTTCCCCTTGACCATTGTGATGTCGATCCTAATGATGCCTGTTCTAGATTTAATTAAAAACTGCACACAGGTCATTAAAGCGTGGGGTCATTCCCATGGCCTGCTGAAAACCTGGACAGCAGGCATGAGTGTCAGGACAACACCCCATGGCACACGCCTGTTGACCGTGCAACAAAGCAATCTTGTGACATTGCAACAACATGAAGCAACCCCCCTATTACCACACACACGCACACACACACACACACACACACACACACACTTATACGCACACAAGCGCACAGACACACACACACACACAACTTTTGTGCTCTTTAAAAACACTCCACTCTCATAATCAATTCTATCAGCTGACTGATATCTCCTCTCTTAGACGCACACACACATGCACACACACAAATTCTCTCTTTCTCTTTCTTAGATAAACACTACAAACGGCTGCCCGGGGATTCTATTTACTGTGAGGAAAGCCATCGTTCTGCTAAATTCAAACAACCCCCCACACACACACACACACACACTCTCTCTCTCTCACACACACACACACACACACACATAGATGCAAACAAACAAACTCATTGGTATTCAGAGGGGAGTGGTCTCTGATTCAGTGATTCACACAGTATATCTCATCTCTGTGTAAGGACAGGATTGGAGTGGAGTGTGTGGGTGTGTGTGTGCAGTGGGGAGGGAGGGGGGTCAATAAAAGAGTATGTCAGAACAAGCATGTGTATATCTTGTGGGGAGCGAGGCTGGCAGGGTCACTCTGTCCTGGGAAAGTTGGGCTCCCCTTTTAAATCAGCACATGTTGTCTCCTTCTGGTGGCTGTGTGAATGTGCCCCATGACAGATGGCTGTGGCCCATTACTACAGAGCCACAGCTCCTCTGTCCCACTGGGGGCTGAGAGGAGGGCCCGCAGCAGCTCAGCTGATCCCATCAGGCCAGGGGGATGGACAGAGGGAGCAGGCCAAGGACAGACAATGGCAGAGGAGCACAGGATGAAAAGCTAAAAGTAAAGAGAAGAGGGACCTATAAAATCAGTATTATTTCATCTTAATCGTAATCCATACCAGGCCGGCATGGATTGGCCAGTCAACACATTATCATGCCTGCTATGTCACTACATTTTCACAATTGCTGCACAAAATGAAGATTCAAATTTAAATAATACTTCTGAAAACACGAAATACTAAATCAAATGGGATTAATGAACTCATTACAATGAAAAAAGGGGAATATCTTTTAGAGTAGAGTATTATTTAGTCTTCACCAACATTTTTGTTCCTGCTTTAATAAAATCATGCATGGGCAATGGCAACATCATCAACAAACATCACAGCTATGATTGCAACTCATCCCCTTTTCTTGATGAATTATGTGGCATGATTCTGAACAATATTGTGAGTGATTAAGTGATTACTTTAAAGCGACATGCTCACCTTTTTTGTCTTTCATATTGGTTTCCAAGTTTAAGTTTTAGATAAAAAAAATCTTACTTACCTGGTCATGAAAGCTGACTTTCTGTCTAACAAAAATTGATTCTATTTCTCTCATCCGCATTTCATTATTTGGTTCAGAAACACACCCACACTACAGTTAAAAATATGTTTTAATGTACATAATGTGTTTAGACCTAGCTTTGCTGTACATAAATACACATTCTTTCGGCTACAATTTATTTGATGTTTGCAGGCGTTGCTGCTATCATTTACCATGGCCGTTTTCAGTTTCGAAACTAACATCATCCCTTTTTTTCGCTGATTGGCCAGCCACCCTGGTGGCTGAGGGAAATGTTTGTGTATTGTAAGGCGCAAGACTTATCTCAGTAAAATGAAAATGAATGGAAATACAAGGTGGGTGGGGCCAGGCTTTCAGATGATAAAAATGAACGTTCAATCCACCACCATAAAATGAACAGTTAGTTATGTTTATCAAAGTGTGTTAGCTAGAATGAATAAAGTTCAGGATATAAAGTCAGATAGATAAGATAACTGGTTGTTATTTCATGCATTCTTTGGCATCTAAGCCACTGAAAGCTAGTGACAATCTTGTCAGCTAGTTACAGTAATGTTAGGCTATAAAAAAATATTAACCAATCACGGTTGTTCGCGATGTAACCTGAAATGAAGTTTAATTTATCATAATTAGCCCACCAATAAAATACAATCTTGGGTACAAAGTCATCACCCTTAGTGTTTATGATACTACATGGCTTCTGATTCTCAGACATAATAAAGTCCTTAGAGAAATAACTGGGAAAGTTTACTCTGACAGGCTACCATAGAGGTGAAGTCCCCCTTCCCCTTTGCCCTTTTTGAAATGCTACTGGCACTGAGACTTAGGTCAATTAATATAAAGGTGTAGGCTAGCATTCAGACTGGACTCCTACTTAATGCATGCTAAATAAATTATATTTCATTATAGGTAGTTTGTAAGATTTCATAATTCTTATTTTATATGTTTTTTAGGCCATTCTGATATAGTTTACTGACTACATCCTGACATATCAGTTCTCTCTTTATTGTGATTTAATAAACTTCATAGACTTTAACCATATTTATTCATTCTGGAGTTAACAATGAACTTCAATTAATGTAAGAAAATAAATAGTGATTGTATGGCTTATGAGAGAACACCCAGTGATAGGCCTGATACCATCAAATGGTACAGTAGTCCATAGCGATGTGGTCAGGATACACCGGTATATCGTGGTCCGCCTGATCACAGAATTTATAGTTTACCACCTCTTTTTTTACCACTACACCCCTGTATGTGACAGCTTCACGATACGGTTGTGATGTTTCATGGTTTACTGTAATACCACTGATATTGTTATAAACATTGGACAATAACCACCACCATCATCAAACATGTTCTGAATGCCTTTTCTAAAAATCTGATACCGCATGGTGCAGTCCACCTTACCGTGATCACAGAATTCCTAGCTTACCCACCTCTTATTTTCCACTACACCCCTGTTCCTCACCCCATGCCACTTTCTATCCCCGCCCAACTGGCATCATCATAAAGAATGTATTCGAGTTAACAATTGTTAATCAAAGTTTGTAGTAGCTAGCAGTTAAGCACTGCCCTAGTTCAACTTAAAAAGAGCAGATCGGTATCTGTTTTTTCCAATTGGTATTTCATGGTTAAATGGTATTCTGCAACTTTCACATCCAGTTAATGATGGCTTAAGAGAGGATGACAAGTCAAGCCAGTGTTTTCTTGGCAGTTATACTTGATTAGTCCTAAATTTGTCCTCTGCATTTTACCTATCCGGGGGTAGTGTTTTGTTGTTGGATGTTGTTGTTTTGGATGAACAAGAGTGGTGGACACCGAAATTTTGACGATGGGTCCTGTTTCGACTTTCTGTCGACTTTCTGTCGTTTTGAATCGCCTTTGACTGTTTGAATCGCCTTTGACTGTTTCAACGTTCGTTTTCAAAACTGTGCAACTCACCGAGTGGTTAGTGGTGTTCGTTGATTATTAAAAAAGAAATGTATCAGCGCAATGTATGATTTCAATACGTGTTATGTGCTATTGTGGAACTATTTTTTCAGATACCTCACAACCGTGTATAAACCGCTCAATAGTCTGAAGCATAGACAGTAAAAGGTCTCGCGGGGGAAAGACTTCAACCGTAAACGGACCCCCTTTCCGTTTCCGGTAGCACAGTGATATCAAGGAGCAATGAGTCTTCCAACAGAAATGAATGGGATTTTACAAAATGGCAAATAAAACATGACAGAAACTGTATTTCGCTATGCTACTTGTTTTGGAACATCAACGAACATCACTAAACACTCGGTAAGTTCCACAGTTTTAAAAACGAACGTTAGGGTTGTTTTAAGGACATGGTTGTGCATGCCCATAGCCAACCACTTTGAAACAATCAAAGGCAATTCAAAACGAGTCAGAAAGTCGAGACAGGACCCATCGTCAAAATGTCGGTGTCCACCACTCTAGTTCATCCAAAACAAACCAGAAAAGGGACTCAAAGTGCTAAATACCGGAATTATCCTTTAAAGGTGCCATGTGTAATGTCCGCCAAAAAAATCAATTCATACTCCACATTCCATAAAAGATGGGGCAGTATACCTCCAGAAAGTGAGTTGGTCTACCCTAGAGTAACAACCGAGACACGTGTATTGCAGTTTGGCTGGTGGTTATGTTGCCCGCATACCGCCTCCCATGGCCGAAACTGGTATTATGACACCTGTCGGGCTGTGGCTAGTAATTTAGCATGCTAATTTAGGTTGATCTCTCTGCAGCACTATACCTTGTCATTTTTTAATGACATCATCACCCTTATTTCTTCTCATTCTTTTGATGCGTGTAGCTCATTTTTTTGGATATTTTTACCTCAATTCTTACACATGGCACCTTTAAGGGGAGTGAATAAGGATTGCAACCATACATGCCACTAATATTTACATGATGCAGCACAGGAGTTATGAAAACAGTTTTAACACAGAATCATATGCCCCCCCCCCTACTCAACCCACACTCACCGTATGTGAACAGGATGTCTGAGGCAAAATGTCTGTAAAACACAAGGCCCTGATGGTGTGACACCATCCTGTCTCAGGGCCTGTGCGGTCCAGCTAGCACCAATCTTCACACAAATATTCAACAAATCACTGGAGCTATGCAAAGTCCCCTCATGCTTCAAAAGCTCCACCATCATCCCAGTCCCCAAGAAATCCTCCATCACTGGACTGAATGATTATAGACCTGAGGCCTTGACTTCGGTCGTCATGAAGTCCTTCGAACGCCTGGTGCTGACCCACCTCAAAAACATCACAGGTCACCAGCTGGACCCCCTGCAGTTGCCTACAGGGCAGACAGATCAGTAGATGATGCAGTCCTGTTTGTGGACTTCAGCTCAGCGTTCAACACTATCATACCTCACCGCCAAACTCTCTCAGCTCACTGTATCTCCTGCCATCTGTCAGTGGATCTCCAGCTTTATAAGTATATATACTCTTTTGATCCCGTGAGGGAAATTTGGTCTCAGTGTAACGGATGCCAGCTAGCTTAGCTGTGCTTGTGGAACGTTGGTAAACTTCACTCCCCGACGCCTCAAGAGTGCAACGCATGCGAGCCTGGGCTATTGACTCAATTGTTTGCGCGCTCGCCTCCTGATCCAAGGTGCTGCTGTTCGCGGGTTCGAGTCCGGGCGTGTGCAGGGCTGAATCGCGCAGGTTCAACACAACGCAGGTTACATCTGCACCTATCCCAATCTGTGAAACACACTCAGCACACAGTGAACAGAAGCACACACTAATCCCGGCGCAGTGAGCTGCCTGCAACAACAGCGGCGCTCGGGAAGCAGTGAGGTGCCTTGCTCAAGGGCACTTCAGCCATGCCTACTGGTCGGGGTTCGAACCGGCAACCCTCCGGTTACAAGTCCAAAGTTCTAACCAGTAGGCCACGGCTGCCCCTAGCATGTGCGGCTTCACATCTGGAACACGGACAACCAGCACTGGTGCACCACAGGGGTGTGTCCTTTCCCCACTGCTCTTCTCCCTCTACACCAGGGATATTCAATTAATCTTCAGCGAGGTCCAGTTACGGAAAATTTCCTCAAGCAAAGGTCCGGAGCATCATAATGTTTAGGCTATGTATATGTATGTATGTATAATATATATACAGGGGCGGAGCCAGAGGGGTGGCTCCAGGTGGCACAGGCCACCCTTGAGATTCGATTGGCCACCCCAGGTGCCACCCCAAATCCTAGTCTACGATTGGCCATTAACATGGTGTAAAGCGGGACCTTTCTTGATGCACTAGCAGCGGTGTGAAGTGTCAGACGTCAGAAATGTAAGTGGCAAACACACTTGCCTTTATTGGCCTGCGGCACAATTGAACTGCGGAACGAAAGGTTTCCCCGATCAGGAAATACTCCTTAATACACAACTTTGTGTAGGCTTAACAGAGGTAGCCTAAATATCGTGCCTATGACGATGACAGCTTTAAAAAACAACAACATTTATTTCACTTGTCTCGCTGGATTGAAGGCAGAATGTGGGCAGTTGCGCAAATAGATGAATGAGGGTCGGGAGATTCCGTTAACAAAAACCTAAAGTTTTGCTAACATTTTCTCCATTATTATCGTAAAATATGTCTCCATGCAGGGCAGGGCTGGTTCTAACCTAGGCTAGGCTACTATATTTGGGTGGGCTGGTAGAAGTTTTGGGTGGGCAACATAGCAAAGCTGTCAAATTGGATCAAAACTAACATAAACACAAAACAAACACAAAACAATCAGTACTACCTAGCTTGAGTTGCTGCAGCCAACAGCCAGGGATAGGCAGTATGTCTGATACATGTATGTAAAATACAAAATAGTATGTTGTAATTTTTATTTTATTTAGTTGGGAAAAAATGGCATCATATTTTGTATCAAAATACTTTATAGGTTTGTAGTTTAAAAATAGTGGCAAATTGTTTTGGTAAAACCAACTTTTGGTGATGTGATTATAAAAGTGCAAAACAATGAATGCAGCACTGGTGCTGACTTGTAATTTGCCCAGAGTTGTTGTGATCAGAATATTGAGATTCAGGCAGATAAGTTTCTTGAGAACTTTAGTCATCCAATTCAAACACATGGAAGTCATCCAATTCAAACACATGGAACCGGTTATGTGGTTGCCCTGCAAGAAGTTGCACCATGTGAAAATGTATTTAATATTTTGCCCAGACTTGTTGTGATCATAATATTGAGATTCAGGAAGATGAAATTGCTCACATACACAATACACTCCTTCATACCAACCTCAAGTTTCTTGAGAAAATAAACAAATAGACAAAAAAGCAGGTCAAATTATTGTAACAGCTACAAAAATAGATGGCCATAGAGTGGAGGAAATGTCTTGGATGAGTATATTTTGTATATCTTCATTTACAGTAACATGGAGCTAGTTGTAGATAGATAGATAGATAGATACTTTATTGATCCCCAAGGGGAAATTCAAGACGATTGTAGGCCTTGGCCTAATGTTTAATGTGAAATAAAATAAGTATAGCCTAAAAGGCAACATTCGAAATGAGGAGAAATATGGCAAGATAAGAGTGATTGGGGAGAAAAACTGAGTAGCCTTGGCTATTTTTAAAATCTTAACGTGAACTTAAAATAAAATAATTTGAGCTGAGACAAGGCTGGTTCCTTGAACCCATTCATCAGCAAGTTTATTTTAATTTTTTTAGTTTTTTTTATGTTGACCCGAAATCCTGGAAACCCAGGAACATCACGTTGGGCAGTGAATACATGTCGGCTTAAGATTGTGGTGGATCAATCATATTGCCTTCTTAAATCGTAAAATATTCTGTGGTCTCAGTTCACTGTTGAATGGGCCTAGCCTACCATATGCTTGCTCAATATGCTTTGTCTAGTTAAGGTGCTTCAAATTGGCGCTTTTAAAAATCGCCTGTCTCAGAATAGAAGAGGTCCAGGGTAGGGATGTCCGATATTGGCTTTTTTGCCGATATCCGATATGCCGATATTGTCCAACTCTCAAATTTCGATTCCGATATCAGCCGATACCGATGTCGATATGTGGGTTATTTTTCCTCAAAACTAATTTAGGTAACATCACATATCTCCTGTTATGGAATTAACACAACATGCTTAATGTTATTGTGATGCCCCACTGGATGCATTCTTGAATGCAACAAGGCTTTCCAAATGTTAACATTGTCTGTGCAAAATAAGAAAAATACTTCAACTTAATTTAGGGAAAAAGTGCCATGTTTATTTTTTTTTTTTTTTATTGTCTCAAACAACAGTTTGGATTACACTCTCCCTGAGAATCTTGACAATGCCCACAACAAATAGGGCAAATTTGACTTCTTCACAAATGATAAAACATTGTACCTGAACAACTATGTGCAACATAGCAGAATGTAAAGCCAACTAAAATAACAGGCATAGTGTATGACAGGCTACCCTTTTTCTGTGTTAAATGAGCCTGCATTTGTAGGATGCTTCATGAACTGTTTCTTTAACTAAAACTCAATCACCTTAATTGAATGAATGCACAAATATGAGTCACGGGTGTCTGTTTTTACAGACAAGACAGACCCTCACTCTAAACCCGTCCTTCCTCATATACAGATATCTAGGCTATATTTAACATTTATTTTATATTTGGCCTGTTATGAAATCATGTATTGAACAATTTAAGCACAGCTCAGCTTTAAGAAACTCAAATAGCCTAGATGCATGCTTAGCATTTTGTGATCATGAAGGCTACTTTCACAAACTCTTATAGTCAGCTGTCCTCTGATTTACCGATATCTAGGCGACATTTGTAATATTTGTTTTGTATTTGCCCCGTTATGAAATAATGTGGAACAATTTAAACACAGTGTAAAACTTAAATCCCAAATTTGGAGACATCCATGTTGAAATTTACTGCAAATTCAAAACGGGATTAGTCTGGAACGGCTAACTGTACAGGGGACTGCTTTACACCTTTCTGTTCGGTAAGGTCTGCTGTTTATTCTGATATATGGTTTGTCATGTGTTAAACGAAGGGTTCTGAAGTATTCCACCGAGATGAATGGGTAGGGAGATGGACGCAAAACCTTCGGTAGAATTTATGATTAAATTGAATGATATTATTTACTTTTCTCGCGAACCGTTCACCACAGCAATTAGCGGCTAACATCGATTAAAAGCTGAGAAAAAGCTCTTTCGTGTGATACTTGTGATGTCTGTGTGATGAGTAGGATGGGTTAATTTGGACGCACTTTCTTTCTTGCGCTGTCACTTTCTCCACTGCGTAATTTGGCCATAGGCCATAGGCTAAATATATATCGCTATTAGTAGGACGCAAAGCAGAATATTTAAAGAAGGGGGCACCAAGGCCACCGTGGCCTGTAAACCTCTGATTTTCAAAGGGGCGTCACGGCCAACGCAAGGGGCTACTACGGCCACGAGCAAGTTTGTTACTGCAGCCATCCACGCTTGTTTGTATGCTTCAAGACGCAGATTGATGAGGTCATCATCTGTGCGCCGGTAAACGCTTCAGGAGCGCATAGGCACTATTTGTGTGTAACGCAAGCATTATGTTATCGGTTTTAAGGCAAAAAAAATCCGATAACGATATTAACAGATATTACATTTTTATGCTAATATCGGGCCGATAATATCGGTTGGCCGATATTATCGGACATCTCTAGTCCAGGGCAATTCTGCGCAGAACTGTCACATCCATATTTAGCCTAGTTGGTGTTACGGACGTGACAGTTTTGTGTGGTATTGCCCCCGTATCGTTATATAAAGCTCTGTTCTCGCTGTCTAGCTTCCTCCTCTTTGAGCAATCGATGATAGCCTATAACTTATCGTTAACTTAGATATCCATCTGATTGTTTCTCGTCCCGTCTCCTCTCCTCGCTCGTTTCAGGCTATCAGTCTCTTCCCCATAGTAGGCTACTTTACTCACTGACTCGACTTTATCAGAATTCACAGATTTCACTGGCTGAGTAGCAGCAAGCAAAATGATGGTTCAGCAAGCTCCTGAAGTAAATGCTGTTATCCTAACCAACAAAACATTTAGCGCAGATTTGAAATCTTACGTGAAAATCTAAATTAGGCTATTATGGTCTGGGTCCGTATAGGATCACGTCACGGTCCGGACTCGGACCGCGGTCCGCCATTTGGTGATCCCTGCTCTACACAAACGACTGTACTTTCAAAGACCCAGCTGTTAAACTCTTAAAATTTGCAGTGTCAAATGTGGACTCATTCAAGGTCCTGGGCTCCATCATTTCCCAGGATCTGAAGTGGGAGTCCAACATCAACGCCATCCTTAAAGAGGCTCAGCAGAGGATGTACTTCCTATGGCAGCTGTGAAAGCATGGCCTACCACAAGATCTGCTGGCCATCTTCTACAATGCTGCCATTGAATCCATCCTCTGCACATCCATCACCGTTTGGTTTGGGGCAGCCACAAAACAGGACAAATGCAGATTACAACGCATAATTAGGACAGCTGAAAAAATCTTTGGTGCCCCCCTGTCCTCCCTCCAGGACTTGTACACTGGTAGGACCAGGAAGCGGGTAGAAAACATCATCAAAGACCCCACACACCCTGCACACACCCTCTTTAACCTCCTCCCCTCTAGCAGGCGCTACAGATCCCTGCAAAACAACCCGACACAAGAACAGCTTCTTTCCCTCTGCCATCACTGTACTGAACTGCAGTTAAGTGGGGTCATCCACTCTTTGACCATTCACCCACTTATCCCTCACATTACATACCTATCATCCCAATATGCATCTTGCACACATTACATGCATACATTTGCACTATTACTTCTGCAATTTATATCCACTCCATGTGTACTTGTCTTGATACTATGCTTATTTGTATATTGTATTTTGTATATTATGTATATACGTTGTTATGTGCCTACATGTATATTGTGTCTATATTGTACAGTATGTGTCTTTATTACTATTGTTTATTGAATGTTTACTACTACATGTCTATTTGTACTACTAGATGTCTATTTGTTAAATGTACAGAGAGTTTAACATCTACTGAGCGTCCCCTTAGAATTATAAGGTTCTATCTGACATTTTTGTCAAAATTGAGTTATTTACATAATCTTATTCTGTGACACCTTAAGAAGATGAGGTGAGGTGTTTCTTGTAGTTGTATACATTTTTGGACATTATATCTGAAGAGGTTTGTTCCACTTATCAGTAAAAGTCTATGGAATTCTAAGACTTTGAAGCTCAATATCTCAGAACTACTCAGAACGTAGATAGAACCCTATAATTCTAAGGGGACGTGAGGTCAAATTCCTTGTAAGTATATTTGGCCAATAATAACTGATTCTGATTCTGTAGGCGAACAACCAAAAAATGTATATGAAGTCATTATTCTCTAGTTCATTGGTGCAGTGGTGGAAATGTCCTATAGGGGGCGGTATTGTCAAGCAAACACCCTAAATCGTTGCACGATGACGGTTTCAGAGCGACCAACAGCCCACACGTAAGCGCACAGTTATTGTTTTATTGAGTTAATCTGTATTCTACTACAGCTAGTCTGACTATCACAATTATTTACTGCGTCTGGAAGCACAGCCTAGGCTACATAGCCGACAGTGTTTTTTTTTTTTTTTTTTAATCTTCTTAAGGTCCTCGGGCTCAGCAGATGCATCGGTTGTCAGTCAAGAGTAAACTCGTGAATAGAGAGTGACTTCTAGCAATGGCAACTACTCGCGCAGCAGGTGTTCGGTATCACCTGAAGAGATCATCGCAAATCGGATAGGGACAAGAGCAATCACTGCGCAAGGCTAATAGTTTACGACCAGCGACCTCAGTGAAGACACAGCTGAGTAAAAGTGTTAAGAAACTGTGCCATCTCTGTTTAGCGTGGCATGAAAATGCCGTCGCTCCACGGCAAAGAAGACGATGGGGCATCATTAATTGCGCCTCCGGTACCTCAGCGGCGAGCTTCCCGCCTAGAAATGCAAATGCAAAAGCACAAGTCTTTATTTCTACCTGAGAGGAAGGTGACTTGTGTGTTAGTGGGCGATGGTGCTGTGGGCAAGACAAGCCTTGTCGTGAGTTATACCACAAATGGTTTTCCATCAGAGTACATCCCTACAACTTTGGACAATTTTGCAGGTAAGCTGAAGCATTCGCATTAAGGGTAGCCTTCAATGAGATTTCTTTTGTAATTAGTGTGAAGCCTGGAGTTTGTTGGAAGAGACTAATAGTTAAAAACTCATTGCAGCTCTTAAACATAACCAATAGGTTTTTTCAATGTGCATAGGCCTACTGCAACCTATTTTTTTATATATATATAAGACCCTGAATATCTGACGTTATTTTAATCACGTCTACGTCTTACCTTCAGCATTGGTAGTGGTGGATGGGAAGCCTGTGAGACTGCAGCTCTGTGATGTTTCTGGAGAGGTAGGCCCACTAAGAATGTTCATTCTGATGTTAATTTAGTTTCATTATAATAAAATGTATCTTTTTGTATACAGTAGCTATACTATAATAGATTACATGTATTGCACAATGTTGTTTGTACTGTGAATGCTAATATCTGTGTCCCTCTACTATTTCCGAATGGCAGAGATGGCTTACACCCACTGGAGAGCACAATGTACGTCTGTGTTTATTTGCTTTATTTTCTAAATAGGTCACATTCAGCCAGTTTGATTTCAACTGGTGTTTTGGTATACATTAGACCACTGTGATCATTATGTAAAATATATTTATGTGGATGCACATATTGCAAAGACCATTTCAGCCACATTTTGCAAGTAGTATAAAATATGAAAGTTTTAAAGGTGGATTCCATGGAGGCTTTCCCCTGACTCTGCCTCTGTCCCCCGTGCAGGAGGAGTTTGCCCAGCTGCGCTCTCTCTGCTACAAGAATGCTGACATTTTCCTGCTGTGCTACAGTGTTGTCCTGCCGTCCTCCTTCCATAGCGTGACTTCCAGGTGGGCATCTGAGATCCATCGGCTCTGCCCAGACGCGCCCATCATTCTTGTGGGCACACAATCAGATCTCCGTGAGGACGTTCACGTCCTGATCCAGCTAGCACAGAACCAAGAGCAGCCCATAACAACAGAGGAGGCCCGGGTCTGCGCACAGCAAATAAACGCTGTGACTTTCACTGAATGCTCAGCACTGACCCAAAAGAACTTGAAAGAGGTGTTTGACACAGCGATCTTGGCAAGCATGCAGGACAATGAAATACTTCAACAGAACCACTGCCTAACCAAAACACCCAAGAAGATCCGGAAACTCTCTGAGTCATGGTGGAAGAAGTTCAGCTGCATAGGTGGAACAAACATGCCACAGTAGCAGCCTGTCCTACAGCAGGACAAATCTCAGACATTATTTATGGACAAGCAGCCTACCTTCACACTTATAGGCTACTGCTGCGATACCTCACTCACATCTCATCAAAAAGACGTTGCAGTTCTTTTATGAACAATACAAGAGCATTTTTTAATTTCTAGTTTATCTATAATTGTTAAAAGTAGCTCAATGCTTCCACATGCCACACAATAGCTTCATGCACGAGACACTTTGCATTTTACATTTCATAATTAAATGAGGGCCCTAAATATTTTCCATCAACAGATTTGTTAATTGATCAGAGAAAGAATGATATATATTTTTTTGCATAAAATTTCCTGAATGACACAATGACACTGGATTTTACAATTAAGCAGTAAGGCCTGGTAAACTGATGTTTACAAGCTTTGCGTTTCAGTCAGTGAAGAAGCAGATAGTGTACAGTATGTTGTGAATATTTCCATTGTTTATGTTGTAGCATTTATTTATTAATGGTATTTTTGTACTTGAAATATAAAGTATTGATATTTTAATTACAGAGTTAGTGTAACTACGTCCCATGATTGTCATTGACTGTCAGTGGATTGATATTTAGTATTTGCATAACCTTCTTCCAGTTAAGCCGTAGTTTATATAAAAACAAACATTTAACATCCTGTTCCTCATAATTGTGCTGTGACACTGTAAGTAGTTTAGTTTAAAAACAAAATCCATAACATTGAGTATGATCTAGATTTTACACATTGTGGGACAATGGCTTATCGATTTCTAAAAATACAATTATTATTCTATTTAGTGTATTCCCTTCTCTATTTCCTTTAATTGTGATGTTGTAGAAAATCCAACATTTTAAATTGGTGCACTAAAAATGCTTGAAACAGATAATGCTGAAGAATATTCTTTTCTCAAATGGCCTAGTGACATGTAATTGCATGTTTGATCCACTGGAATTGAAGTATGTTAAGTTTGGAGATCAAGAAATCACATTTGTGTGAATACGGATTGGTTTACCTCTCTCCCACTGATACGGGACAGCTGTCATGGGACTTTATCAAGTGTATTAGCGGAGGTTCGCCACTCTGCAGTGGCACTGCTGATCCGGTAATAGGACAAGACAGGACCACCTGTAATGGATTAGTTCGCAATATGGCGCTTCGTGTTGCTTCTTGTAATGCCATTACACCATGCTTGCTCACAGAAGTCAAGCATTCATGCTCAGTAATGTTCAGCTACTCTTTTTGAAGTGGACAATGATGAGGTGTTACCAAATGTACTGAATCCGTTCAGTCACAATATATAAAATCTGTCCTGTGTAGGCTGCAATGTGGATGTGAACAGAGTTACTAGCCTTGTTGATTCAGGCTGACACCATTTGTTTTTCTAACACTTAGCTAAATGCCTTATACTGCACTCTTTTCTATATTCTGAAATAGTTCATCCAAGTTGGAAATAATTCAACAGTGCCTGCTCTCCAAACAGAGTTAATTGATTTCTCTAAGCCAACATAATGCAAGTAAAGTCTTTCCATGCCGTCACCACTAGGCAGCAACCTTGTCCTCCAGACCAGGCTCACATTTGACCACAGTGGTGAGCTGAGTATGAGAGTAATGTCCCAGTCCCAATACTAATTCACTCATTAACAGACAGACATAGATTCAAGCAATGCATTATCCTGACCCCTCCACTTTTATCACAATGTATTATGTTGCAGCCTCATGCCAAAATAGTTTAAATTAGTTTCCCCCACATCTTAATCTACATTTAAGACCCCATGACAATGCAATTAGAAATGTTTGCAAATGTAGTTCAAAGGTAAAACTAAAATGTTACATTGACACAAGTATTCAGACACTTTACTTAGTACTTACAGTGTAGTTGAGAGACAGCCTTGAGTCTTATAATATGCAAGAAGCATGGCACAATCCAATATTCAGAGATTTTCTGCCAATCTTTTCTACAGATCCTCTCAAGCTCTGTCAGGTTGGATGAATAATCAGATTCACTTTTAGGTCTCTCCAGAAATAGGGTCAGGGCAAGACAAAGAGAAATAAGATTTTCTGGATTGAGCTGTTATTGGGCCGAAATCTAAACATCCCTTCAGCATCCCTCATCATCTGCCCAGTGCCGGCCGTCATCCCAATGGTGAAGGATGGTGGCTGCCTCACGCTGCGGGGGGTCTACAGTGGCAGGAACTAGGTGACTGGTCAGGGTTGAGGAAAAGTTTGATGGAGGAAAATACAAAGATATCCTTAATGACAAGCTAGTCCAGAGTGCACAGGACCTCAGACTTGGCCAAAGGTTCAACTTCCATAGGACATTTAGAGGAGTAGCTTAGGGACGACTCTGTCAATGTCCTTCAGTGCATAAGAATTTTAACAACCTTCCCATGATTTCTTGTGCCTTTAGAAATCATGTCCAATCAGTAAATCAGTTGTGGTGTCAAGGTGCAAAAAAACTGAACAGAATGCTTATGTCAGTGTAATAAATGTACCTAAAAATGTTAAAATCCTGTTTGTCATAATTGGCACGTGTGTAGAATGATGAAAACAACAATAATGATTTCAATGAGTTTGTCATTAAACTACAACATAACAAAATGTATAGAAATGAAGGGGTCTGAATTCTGTCTGAATTCTGTCTGCATGCATCATATTGATCATTTACACAAAAAAGAAACTCAAGTCTGTCTGCTTGGTCTTCAAATGATTATACAGGCAAGACAGATAATTATTATTATAGGCAAGACAGATGATTATTAATATAGGCAAGACAGATCATTATTATTATAGGCAAGACAGATGATTATTAATATAGGCAAGACAGATCATTTATTAATATAGGCAAGACAGATAATTATTAATACAGGCAAGACAGATAATTATTAATAGGCAGAATGTGGTGCCTTTCCAGGCGTAGCCGACCCAAACCAGCCTTGCAACTTGGCTCTGCCCCGACCCAGAGAATCTTGAATTGCTTTACGGCAATTGTGCAATTTTTAATAAAATGCACGTTCCGTGCCCAAGG
The DNA here is from genome assembly GCF_046254945.1 of Alosa pseudoharengus. Lineage (NCBI taxonomy): Eukaryota > Metazoa > Chordata > Actinopteri > Clupeiformes > Clupeidae > Alosa > Alosa pseudoharengus. The sequence goes on from NW_027468564.1 coordinate 58,590,694, forward strand.
GGAAGGGGGCAAGCCATGAGTGGTAATTGCGACAATTGTGTAAAATACTAATACTTTGCAACTGGGGAGGAGGGGGAGCCCAAAGAAAGTACCCAAAGAAAAATGAAACTGTATTGGACATTTGCAAGGCTGGTTTGGGTAGGCTGGGAAGGAGCCCCATTCTCCCTATTACAAGTAAGTTTACCTTGAAAATAATTTCAAAGCTGTTAATAATATAACTTGCATAGGATGCTTTCAAATAATACAGTAGCTCAATATGTTTAATACATCCTACTGGATAACATCATAGATAATGGTGCTGAGTGATGAATAACATTCAGTTATACAATGACTGTAATTGTTATTGTATTTTAATTGTTTTATTTAATTTCTCCTTACACAGGAGTCAATGCAATAATGAAACCAGCCATTTAAATAAACTTGTTGAACTTCCTCCTATCTTTGGCAGCTATTCCCCTGGCATAAGACACCACATAACAAGCCACTTTCCACAAGGCAATCAATAGAAACAACCCAGACACAGTGAGAACATGTTACATTCATATTAGTATGAACCTTCAAATATTTATGTGAGACAATTTTAGTCTGATGAGTGTGATTAGTGATTAGTGATCATTCGAAATGTTTTGAAGATGGAAGGGTTGCAATGAGCTGCATGGGTAAATAAAATATATCAACATTGGGTTTATTCTCTTTTGCTGGCAGGAAATGACACTGTACTATCTTAAATGCACGCGAGAGGTCAAAAACATGATACGGACAGAGCTGGCAGCCATCTGTAAATGACTATAAATAGTATGACACATGCACAAGAGTGCATCGTCAGCACCAACACTTTCTTTCTGCAGATTGCTTGGGATGTTGACAGACTCGCATATTAAGGTGATCTATAACACTCTCAAGACATTTCATAATGTGACACTTTTGTATTAGTAATACTTTGGCTAAGTGTTGTAAATGAAACTGAAAAACCATACCATATTTTCATCTCATCTAATTTAAATAGTGTGCCCAAAAGAACACTATAGTAACACTTTTGTGGGGTGCCTACAGGAGATGACTCTGCTTAGATTTGAATTTTTAACAATTATTAGGCTATAATTTATTTTGTTTTGAGGACTTGTTTGCTGCAGACAAAAACAGAAAACATTAAAGGAACTGCCAGAAGAAGATCTTATTACACTAGGTATTCATAGCATGTGGGAGACCAAGACGAGGTCAAAGGATCTGGACACAGATTAAGCGGCTGTGAACGTGCCATAGTAATTTAATGTCACAGCACATCTGAGCTCACAGCTCCACTGGTTGTTAAATCTGTCAGATGAGAAATTCAGCTGGCAGAGAAAAGAAAAAGACAAAAAAAAAAAACTCACTCAACTATATTCTGTTCTAGTCCTGCTTTGTTACTAGGTAGAGGAACCAGGAGAAATTCCTCAATGTTTGGCAGATTTCCCACAAATGGTTATGTAATGCTTCCAGCCTGTGTGGTGGTCAGTGACAGCAACTGCCAAATCGTGTCTTTAAGAGATCACATGTTGTATGTTTTTTGTCTCTTATGTGAATTGCTAATGCAACACTGATATTGCCCTTTGAGGATAAATGAAGAAATGAAGTACTCTATCAATCCATCTACCTATCTATCTATCTATCTATCTATCTATCTATCTATCTATCTATCTATCTATCTATCTATCTATATACATTGTAGGGGTTTATATTTTACAGTTTAAAGTTAGGACAATGTGTTAAATGTGAATAAAAACAGAATCTAATAATCTGCAAATTTCTTTAACTCATATTTAGTTGCAAAAAGGACACAGACAACATATGTTGTAAATGACAAATTTTACATGGAAAATAAATGTTCATTTTGAATTTGATACCAGCAACATGTTTCAAAAAAAGTTGGGACGGGGTAACAAAATGCTAGAAAAGTTGTGTAATGATAAAGAAAACAAAAGGAGGAATTTTTTCATAACTAATTAGGGTAACTGGCAACACGATTGGGTATGAAAAAGAGCATCCTGAGGGGGGCAGGGTCTCTTAGAAGTAAAGATGTAGGGGTATTCATCACTCTGTGTTAATGCTTAATTTTAATGCTTCTTAACATGAAATTGTAAAGTATTTGGGGACATCATCTACAGAACATAATATTATTAAAACATTCAGAGAATCCAGATAAATGTTTGCAAACAAGGGAAAGAGCTGAAAAACAAATTGGATGGCCGTGGTCTTTTGGACCTCAGATGGCACTGCATCAACACCAGACCTGTTTCCAGACCTGTCATTATATGGGCTCAGGAAAACCTCTGATATCCATTGTGTATGTGCACAGTTTGATACTCAATTCAACAACTGCAGCCAAAATTGTAACAGCCAAAACAGCTAAAATTGTATTGAGACAAGATACAGAAAATACCACCGTCTTATGCCTGAGCTTGTTTCAAATGGACAGGTAACATGGAAAAAGGTCCTCTGGTTAGACCAATCAAAATGTGCCATTCTTTTTGCAAGTCATGGATTCATCTGGGCTAAAGAGGAGAGGGCCTATCCAACCTATCCAACTTGTTTTAGTGCTCAGTTCGAAACCCAACATCTATGACGGTGTGGAGGAGCATTAGTGCCTACAGAATGGGAATCTTGCACATTTGGCAAGGCACAATCAATTTGGAATGATGTATACCAGGTTTTGACCAACATATACTGCCATCCAGGCCATGTCTTTTCCAGGGAATACATTGAATATTTCAGGAAAAAAATGGCAAAATGAATTCTGCAAATATTTAAATAGTATTTCTCCATATAGAGTCTAGGTGCTAAAATGGCCTATCTGCAGTATAGATTTGTAAAATTAGGTGCATAATGGAATGAAAATTGTGACTAAGAATACCCCAACTGAAATCCTCTATCGGGGATTAATGGGAGAACATTTCATTCTCAAAACTGTAGCAAATGGTCTCCTCAGTTCCTAAAAATGTATAGAATTTTGTTAAATGAAGAGGTGAAGCAGCACAATGGTAAACATGCTCCCGTCACAACTTTTTTTGAAACATGTTGCTGGCACCAAATTCAAAATTTACATGTTTTCCATGAAATAGTCAACTTTTTAATTTTCAACATTTGATTGTTGTCTATGTCCTTTTTGCTGCTAAATATGGGTTTATGAGACGTCTATATTATCACATTCTGTTTTTATTTGCATTTCACACAACGTCCCAACTTTTTCTGTTTTGGGGTTGTATTCACACAAACTACCAGTCAAAAGCTTGGAGACATTTCCCTTCCACTCCATTATAGACAAAATACCAGTTGAGATCAGTTGCATTGTTTTTTTTAATGATATCAAATTAGTAAACAGAATGTGCCTTTGGAATTGGATAAATGGTTGCTGATAATGGGCAATGTAGATTAAAGATCAGCCATTTCTTTCTACAACAGTCGAGAACCCTTTTGCAATTATGTAAACACATAATGTAATCTGAAAACTCCTGCCCTGATTAAAAAAACAATGCAACTGATCTCAGCAAGTATTCTGTCAATAATGGAGTGGAATGGAAATGTCTAAGTGTCTCCAAACTTTTGACTGGTATATTGGGACACTGAACATTTCTGTTTTGGTGAACAGCTACAGTAAAAGAGCTGATTTCCAAAAGATATGAAGTTAAAGATGATAGATTTCCTTCATCTTTCAACTGTTTGACTGACTTTTTGAGATGACCTTCCATTAAGGTCATATTTATGAAAGTGTCACTGCACAGTATGCAGTGCACGACACTCCAAAATCTACTAAATGTTCCTTAAAATCTTTTGCCTTTTATTAAAATGGTATGCCTTTTATAGCAATCCTACAAGGAGTTCTCAGATCATTTCTGCTTACTGAAAATACTGCTTTGTAGCATTTTTATACTGCTAGTCAGCTGCCTAGAGGAGCCTATGGCTTGTTGGGACATGGAATAGTCATAAACACCTTTCTTTTTCTCACTCTAAAATTTTACAAAACAAAACACTATCCTTCCTTGACATGTATTTTAGATTTTTTTAAAAAGAATTTTGCATCTTTAACTTAATGCCTTTTGCAGATGACAAAACTGAAATTTTGACCACTTTTGCAGGACACTCTTCACACACACACACACACACACACACACACACACCCACACACACACAATGAGTGATCTGACCATTCATTATCCTCAACATGACATTATGGAGCCTGTTTCACTATGATGGCATTGCCATATCATGCTCATCATTAAAGGTAGTGTTTGGGATTCTAATCCAATACACTTTTTGTCAAATTCAGCAAATTGCTTCTCACTATCCTGTTCATTCTGTGTGTGTATTCAAAAAACCTTTGGTGTAAAGGGGTTTGCAAATTGGCTCAGGCCAGTGTATGGTTCAATTTCATTGGCTGCTAAGCTCAAACAACAAAAATGGTTCGCTGGTCCAGAATCAGTGACAGCCTTTAATGGTCTGTCAATTAAACCAAAACTTTCATTGTGATAAAATATTCTAAACTAATAAACTGAAACTTCCACAAATCTACTCAAACAATATTTATTAACAGCAATTAAAGTAGTTTTGTGCTATACCACAGATGAAAATATATTATTGTGCATTTTTCAAATACAAATACAAGGATAAGAAATGTAAACATCATTTTTGAAGACCATGGTTAGTTCATGTATGTTAGTTTACAATAGGACTATAAAGATGTTCATTTAAGTCTTTCAGCATCAGCACTAACATCAAAGAGTGATTCTGGAATAACAAAACTAATTGCATTACTCCTCAATGTACATATACATTCTCCAGATTTACTCGCATTTAGTGAGCTGTCTAAAGGGAGAGAATTAAAGAAACAAGATTGTGCGTGCCATAAAGAGTAAAGACATCTCCATTTGTACATCTGATCAGGGAGTTTGTAAAATGCAACAACTTTACATTCCTGAAGCAGTTCTGAAGCAGTGTCTGCTCTCCTGAGATGTTTCCAATAATCTTTACATGGTTAATTAAAATGAATTTTAAATGCAGAATTATACTATAATAGCTCATGCAAATGAGTTTCACAACAAATTCTCGGCAACACAACAGAGACACCACCTGAAATACAGCCCTCAACGTCTCATCCACCAAATCACACGCGTGAGAGCCCAAACAAAGTGCAAAAATGTGAGTGAAAGAGAATACATTCTGCATTGCTAATAGAAAAATCTAAGAGTGAAATACACAAGTGGCTAACTCCACAGCTAGGCAAGTGAACATACCAAGCGGTTGTAATCCAACTAAAAAGTCATCTAAACGTTTGGAAAGTGGACAAAATGGGAAAGGTGGGTTGTGGCTTTGTGAAGTCTGTGAACATTTTAAAGGGGGCTCTATACGTTTGTTGCAATGAGGCACTGATATTTCATGGTTACAAAAAAATCATTTAAGAAGTGGTAAGGACATCTCTGTTATCAGTGGTGGCTAATTGTGGTTTTGACCAGAACTAGAGTACTCTCAATATATAAAATATCTTACCACACTTCTATATTTTATCCAGTGAGCTGATGGATCACTTGCATGTCCAACTAACATAGATTCATAACCCTAACTGACACAAAATAATTCTGAAGTAGGCTTTGGTCCACAATCAACAAAGTCACTGACATCTGGAATGCACACTATTTTTTCTGATGCATCCTGTGTGTTCCATATAAAAATACTGATCACAGTGTACAATGAAACAGAACAAGTTGTACTCATATTACTGGGAGTCATGGAAATTGTTCTGTTGGAATGTCCTGATTCTCTTTCCCCTAGTTCTGTTCTAACCTGACTCTCGCCAGATGAATTTCGTTCCGCCTAGCTCCGCCTAGCTCCACTCACATCCATCTGGGATCGGTTCAGTTGAGAGTGATTTCAGCACGAGATTGTATGGTAGAGCCAATCAGGACGCAGGGCGGGAGTTTCATAGATGTGACGTAGCGTAGAAGCGACTGTGAGACTGTTCTCAGCGTCATGGGTTGGCTTCGATGTGAGTGGTTGAAGTAGCACGTCAATAGATGACGGACAAGTGGCTTATCCAATCTTATGCAAGGAAGACCCAGCCTTCTGAAGCACCACTCCAATGGATCGATCCCAGATGGATGAGTGGAGCTAGGCGGGACGAAATTCATCTGGCGAGAGTCAGGTTAGTTCTGTTCAGCCAAAATCTACCAAAATGTAGATGTATTTATACTTTAGATTTTTTAAGGTATTTTCTACGATTGTTTGATTAAAATCTATTCACAATCTCAACCAATTTTTCATTAAGGGTAGATTAGTCATTCTGGCAGAAAACTATTAGTCACTATAGGCTACATTACAGAGCCCATACAACGTCCTCAGTGAAGGTGTCTCAACATAGCCTCAAATAGAAAATGCACTTCTAAACATACATCAACAAACAAGTGGGGATTCATGATTGGACTTTGAAACTCGAAGAGAGAATGAAACAAAGCCCACAGACAACTGTAGGCATCTAAAGACAGTAAAAGAAAATCAGAAGTCTAATTTCAGATCCATTACTGCCATTTAGGAGACAGTGCTTTGGTTTTGTAAGTGAATGTGAATTGAAACCAAAGGGTTGCAAAAGTTCTCCACACTTTTAAAAAGCCAATCGATTTGAGTCAAACAAATAATATTGTATTTCCTCATCCATAATGTGTTAGATCAGTCCCAGTACTTTTACAGCTGTAGTGACATTCATGCTTTGAGGGTGAAACTGTGAACAACCTTCCCTTCTCAAATCCACATGGGAACCCTTTTAAGGTAATGAGGAAACTGGATCAGTAGAGGGGATCCTGTGCCGGTGGGGCAGATTTCACCTGAGCCGTGCAGAATAGCAGCGCATGTACTCGGTCATCCAGCGATCATTTGCAACACTCAGCCTTGAGCCGCGGCATTTCTCAAGGTCAGCTGACCGTGCCCTACGCCGGTCCAGTGCGCCGCCACACCTCTGAGCCTCTTGCCGCTTGGCGGCTGCGTCTGAACGATGAATCTGTGAGAGGAAGAAAAGAGATCTGACATCATCTACTTCTGCTGCTCTCAGGAAAAAGTCACACTTTGTGGGTGTTCAATTAACAGGACACAAATACAAGAATAACATAAAATAATCTAAATAAAAAAATAAAATAAAATTGACATATAGTTTGTGCTTCAGGGAATCTCATGTCATTTCCATTTCACTGACACCTAAAAACCCAAAGCAGTGAAAGAGAGAACAGTGCCCATCTCAGTGACAAGGATCGGCTCCATTATTAATGCCCTCCACCTTGTTGCATATCTGGTTCACTCTCAATTCACTGAGGCTTCACCACAATAAAGTGTGCCATGACTCTACAAACAGGAGCAGTGAGACTGAACTCTTTCTCTCTTAAACTAATTCAGCTCTTTTAACTCATTATTTGTATTTTAAGCTCCAGACTGGACTCCACTCACCTCCCCTGCAGAAACTGACGCACGCATACTGGGCGTTCTCCCTCTCGTCTCCACGTGTCGTTCAGCCCAGCTCGAGCGCATGTAGGAACGCTTCTGTTCTCTCTCACTGTGCTTGCCCCTCTCTGGTGGCTGACTCTTTGCTCTGCATGGTTTGGGCGCTGAGGATGGTCGGGACCGGTCAGTGTCACCATCATAACCGGCCTCAGACCGAGGAGCACGGCGTCGCGGGCGTCTCTTTGGTGCAGTCTCTGATGAAGTGTTTGGATTATCAGTCTCATCTGGAACACCATTCTCTGCCAGAAAGCAAAGTGAATTTCAAGATGATTTGATAATGATAATGATGATAATAAGTCAAAGTTTAAAAGCCAAGCATGATAAAAGCTAGAGTCGGAACAGTAACACTGCAAAGGTTTAACTAGACCTACTGATAGATAGATAGATAGATAGATAGATAGATAGATAGATAGACAGACAGATAGATAGATATTGTTTTTCTATCATGACAATAGGAAACTGATTTACCAATGCCCGAAGAATTCTCCATATTGAGGGTGTCTGTTGATTGACCATTCACTACAGTTTCGACCACTTGGGTCTCTTTGTTTTCAGTCCTGGACTCCAGTGTTTGCAGCTTGGCTATTAAAGGGTCCAATCCCTCTCTGAGTTTTGGACTTGACCTTCCACTAGAGTCTGACCCACTGTCCCAGCCATCCCAAAACAAGGGTTTGTGCGTTTGTTCCATAACCCGACGGGTCAATCTGTATTTCACGGAGTCCTCGTAATTTTTGGAAAATGTGTCCCATTTAGGATCCCGGAATTTCTTCATGTATTCCGATCGGATTTTCCTTGTCACCACATTATTATTGGTTGTCATTTTGTGAGATAAAGGGCTACCTGTTGGGAGGGAAACGAAATCTCGATAAGTAGGCTCAACAATTTAATATCATTCTACTGACGGCAGGAGCCCGCGAGCTGATGCATTTCTGTGCGGAGTTGCGTAGGCTTCATCTAAACAGGCAGTCTGCAATAACAAATGTAAACCCAGGACAGATAGTCCAGCCACCATGACAGCCAGGCACCCTTACTGCCTGTCAGACTTGGGCCTACTGCATTGCATCTATTAATATTTTATCACAACTTGATAAGACTAGCCTACTAGCATACTCCCCCTATCCTCCTTCCCCCAACCCCTCATTTCTTTCGATACCAGGTCGAATGTTATTGGGATAATACAACCTCAACATGTTAATGTGCAGGTGTATTTCTGATCCAACGCGCCTGGATTTGTTGCAAAACACATCATATCTGCTTCTGTGCCCTGCGCACCCATTACAAGACGTAGGCTATTTGACCCCATTACGGACCCGATGGATATATTTCTTAGCATAATGCTTATTGCAATTATGACCAACGAGAAACGATGTAAGGCATGCAAGGCTACATAGGATTTCATGACGTCTAATCGGACTTCACCTAAGCACTCAGGATACGAATAGCCTAACACACATCACCGTAGGTTGAATCCTTACCCGCTCGGCTGAGACTAGGCACTGGACTGACGAAAGATATGTTCAACCATAATGTCTGTTGGAATCAATCAGTTGCTGGATGTATCCGACGGATTTTAGGATGGCAGAGCTGGGCTTCAACCAGCAGTGTGTGGCGTATCTTAAACGGCAAGAGCGATGTTTATTCACACAATGTTACAATGCGCATGCTCTCAAGCTTCGGTCCCACCGTGTCTAGTAGGTTGTCCTGAATCCAATTAGGTGGGGCAGTCAAACCTGTGAGTATGTCATCTCTTAACTGGAATAGCTTTGTCGTCTAAGCAGCATTTACAAACCCTGTGTTTATGTGTAGGCTATGTGTGCGTGTATGATATGGCTATAGGCTGTGTGTATGAGTGTGTTTGATTTTAATGTGTGTGAGAGTGTGTTTGAGATTATTAGATTAGGCTATATATATGTGTGATGACTTGGCTATATGTATGTGTATGTGTGAGTGAGAGAGTGTGTGTGTGTGTGTGTGTGTGAGAGAGATGACTAGGTGATGTGTGTGTGTGTGTGTGTGAGAGAGAGAGAGAGTCCACCAGAGCATTTTGGTGTGAGTATGAATCCCTGAATCCCCATTCAAGTCCCAGGTGAATTTGTGTGAGTTGACCAAAACCCTTGTCTTAATGGTTCAGGTTTTCTTTATGTGTGCAGAGGGTAATGACAGAGACAGGTAGACCTAATGATTGATAGATCATGTTTCAAGGATGAAAGAAGTGACAAATTAAGACAAAGACATTTGAAAATAGTTCATAGTTTTATTTCCTGGACCTGTTGATGTTATTGATTGTGGATAGAATAAATTAAAGGTCTACAATTGACCAACTTTAAGAAATCAGACCCTCTACAAGCAAACATTCAAAAGATGACATTTCTTGATGCTTTTCTTTGTGTTTGTAGAGGCTGACATCCTCTTGTCACTGTAACAAATCGTTGGCTGGAAAAAAAAACTTGTACAAAATTGTCCCACAATAACAGCAGCGGCTGCTGGTTCCTGAGCAAGAGATGATCCTTGGGTTTGGGTGATGATGATGAGCTTAGAAGCACTTGCGGTGAACAATGCTGGGGCCTGCCTCATCGTACTCCTGTTTGGTGATCCACATCTGCTGGAAGGTAGACAGGGAAGCCAAGATGGAGCCACCGATCCAGACAGAGTACTTACGCTCAGGTGGGGCAATGATCTGAAGAGAACAAGAGGAGAGAGACAAGTAAGTCAAATGGCCATTTTCCTACTTTCTATAGCAAAGGCAGATTCAGTTGGAATGGGCAAGATATAATCACCTTGATCTTCATAGTGCTGGGGGCCAGAGCAGTGATTTCCTTCTGCATGCGGTCAGCAATACCAGGGTACATGGTGGTACCACCGGAAAGGACATTGTTGGCGTACAGGTCCTTCCTGATGTCAATGTCGCACTTCATGATGCTGTTGTAGGCAGTCTCATGAATACCAGCAGACTCCATACCTGTGGGTGAAGTGTGTGAGTGAGAAAAGTGCCTTTTCAAAGAAAAAAGTATAAAAACTATGATGGGATTAACTTTGCTGCATATGTACTCCTGTATACTCACCAATGAAGGAAGGCTGGAAGAGGGTCTCAGGGCAACGGAAACGCTCATTACCAATGGTAATGACCTGACCGTCGGGCAGCTCGTAGCTCTTCTCCAGGGAGGAGGAGGAGGCAGCGGTGGCCATCTCATTCTCGAAGTCCAGAGCCACATAGCACAGCTTCTCCTTGATGTCACGCACGATCTCACGCTCAGCTGTAAAAGGCATGTTTTTGTTCAAGTTTTGCTCAAGAGGAACCTTGTTGAAACTGTATCAAACTGAAACTTTTATTTGCACATTTCATACTAACCGGTTGTCACGAAAGAGTAACCACGCTCAGTCAGGATCTTCATCAGGTAGTCAGTCAGATCGCGACCGGCCAGATCCAGACGCATGATGGCATGGGGGAGAGCATAACCCTCATAGATGGGGACATTGTGGGAGACACCATCACCAGAATCCAGCACAATACCTGAGTAGAGAAAACAGTGAATAAGTGAATAAGTTCACAAGTAACCGGATGTGGTTGATTATTAATCACCTTGCAATTACTGCCAGTGTTTCTAAAGCAAATGTGCTATGTGTATGGTAGATATATGGATGTTGCCTCACCAGTGGTACGGCCAGAAGCGTACAGGGACAGCACAGCCTGGATGGCCACATACATGGCTGGGACGTTGAAGGTCTCAAACATGATCTGGGTCATCTTCTCCCTGTTGGCCTTGGGGTTGAGAGGGGCCTCAGTGAGCAGGGTGGGGTGCTCCTCAGGGGCCACACGCAGCTCATTGTAGAAGGTGTGGTGCCAGATCTTCTCCATATCGTCCCAGTTGGTAATGATGCCGTGCTCAATGGGGTACTTCAGAGTCAGGATACCTCTCTTGCTCTGAGCCTCATCACCGACGTAGGAGTCCTTCTGACCCATACCCACCATCACACCCTGGAGAGAGAAGAAAGAGACAGATTGTGAGAAGTAGGGTATGTGTCCAGGAGAAAAATGACTTGCATCTCAAAATGTCATGCTTTTCAAAAAAAGGTTAAAACAGTTTGATAAGTTGAGGAGAAAGGCTTACCTGGTGACGAGGGCGACCCACAATGGAGGGGAAGACAGCCCTGGGGGCGTCATCACCGGCGAAGCCGGCCTTCACCAGACCTGAGCCATTGTCGCACACCAGAGCGGTAGTCTCGTCGTCGTCGCACATGTTGATGGATTCTGCCAACAGTTGGAGAAGGGGGTGTCACATTTACATGCCACAATTACCAGCTCAGACTATGCTTGTCACACGGCCAATGCAGATTAACAACCAGCTGTACCTAACTATGTGAATAACTTTCAAACAACTTCTCTGCTTCAATAGGCTTCGTAAAACAGTAACACTGTGACAAAATGTAGAGAAGTTCTTCAAATAAAGGGCTACAGCTGCACACACAGGCATAGCGTCTACTAGATATTTAAGCAATATGACACGAGGCAGAGAGTGGGGTCGGTAAAGAATATCCCCGCAGCTGTTGTTCTGCAAAAGGCAAGGGGCCAGAGGCCGAGAGCCTGGACTTAAAGACGTCTTAGAAGGAAAGACACTCAACATCTACTCACATTGTATCTGATCACAGCTAGTGTCTGTTTCTACCTTTTCCTTGCGCTTATTTATTTATTATTCTGATCATTGCTGGGAAGTTGTATCATAGGAGAAAGCCCAAACCACTGTTTGATGGAGCAGTAGCCAACCCCAGTGCATATCTACTCTCAAACTAGGAGGAAGTTAATTGGACTGAAACTCTCCACAACATTTGCCAGTATGATGCCAATATGACAACTGTCTCCTGCACAAGTAATTACAAGTTTGTCTGAACTTACAATAGAAAAACCTACTGAAAATAGAAGAACCAACATGACAACAGCGACTACTTAATGTATTTTTTGCCAATAATAATTGGTTTATAACTTAATAAATAAAGTAGCCTATGTATCACAATCTTAACTAATAGGCCTAGCCAAATGAATATTAGTATCCATGTAAACATAGCCTATCATCCACATCATTCATTCACTAGCAGGTAGAATGCTCCTGATTTATTTATTTTTGTCAAGAAAAGGTCTAGCTCATTTGCCAATTTCTCTAACAAGCACTTGGTCTCCTAATGTAGCTGATGTTACATTAGGCTATTACATATTAAGAATAAGATAGCCTATTGCTCCAAATAAGATAAATAAGCTTGAATGTTTATGAACTGTTTACCGAGTTTATGAACTGTTTTGCTTTAGCCTGACGTCAAATTATGCCCTCAGACTAGTTGACAGTAATCACAGAGGTTCTCTATGCTCAAATCCTGCAGCTAGATTCGTGATCCTACATGAAGCCTGAGTGGAATAGCCTACAGTTTCCAACGGGTTACTTTTACAAGTCGACATCACACTCTGGTAGCGTCAACCTCAGTCTGACAAACGGCGACCGCGCCAGTTGCACGCCTGTCAAAACTGAATTAACTATTCGTTAAGTTTTATCCGTTCCATATTCCTGGCCATTGTTAAATTCGGATTTCCAATGAAGTCCCTTCATGGTAAAGTATCCAAAGCTTTTCGATGCTCAGTATAATCTTGTTGTAAAATCTTGTTGAGTGAGGTTTTCCAGTCCGGTTTCATTCGCTTACCTGTGGGGGTTTCCTGCTTGGAAGTTCAACCGCTGCTGGATCCAGCTACAGGGATATGAGGACCACCAAGATGCTTATATACTCGTTGAGTCCTAGCCCCCCTCCCCTTTTTTTTCTAAGAGCAACCTTCAGGAATATCAATGTATTACACAGGTATTTGCCCCGACCCCTATCCATATTTGGCTCAGATTGGTGTGAATGGTGGGCACCCTGCTTGCAATCTGCTTAGCTCCACCGCGCGCAGTGCCCGGGACAGTCCTTATATGGAGAGTTAGACCCTAACCCAGACCATGGTGTCCAAGCCGTGTATGGAAGATCAGGGGTTGTAACCCTCTTCCTCTAGAATGACATTTCGAGTAGGGATGGTGTACAAGGCGGGACTGCAAACTCGTTGGCCTATTAATGAAGTAGTTAATTTTGTCATCCCTAGTGGTGGACTACTGTCGTTTACATTAAAATTACAACTCTTAATGCTTTACAATTCTAGTTATGGTCATGTGAATGATGAGAGTACGTTCATCAAGGAGTTTCCCCCACTCCTCCCAAGAAAATAAAATAAGTTTTAACATTTTGGCAAATTCCTTTAGGCAGGTTGACTGTTTGGCTGGGTGCAAATGTAAAATTAACTCAGCTCCTTTGATACTATAATTGTGCTGCTGTTTTGAGAATTGTTTGCTCTCTGCTACTGAATGAATTGCACTCAAACCTTCTTTCTTATTCTTCTTATCATAATGTATGGTTTATTACATAAAAAAATCCAATATTGTTTAATATTATTGTTGATGTTAATGATAATATTTAATACTGGGAAGAAAAAAAATAAAGCACAGTACTATTCCAGCCACAAATACTGTGGCTTCCATATCTGAGTAACTGACGAGAGAATTTTTTTTTTTTTGTGAAGATCAAACTGAAAATCAACCAATAGTTTGTGTATCCATACACAGTAAAATGACACTGATCAGGCTTGTAGCAGTCATTTCAAAAACTGCAGTGTCCACAGTCCTGACTAAGAACAAAAAAGAAACTAACCCCCCCCCCCCCCACCATGAAGAAAAGGGTGTTGCGTTCTCACACAGCCCATATAGGGCCACAAAAGTGCCCAGTAAAAGCTGTGGTTATTAATCGGGGTTGTCCCCCAAATTAACCTCACCCAACTATTTATAGGAGCCTCAAGTCTCTCTGAGACATCTGTTCCTGCCAGTAGTCAAGTAGATCAATTGCACCCCTCAAGATTCCTACTACAGCATGAAGTGTATGTCAGCATCTGTGCCTCAAAGACGTTTGCCTTGGACATGTATATTTAGGGAAGAATATATTGACCAAAAGGATCAGTAGAAGCGAAAGCACTTCTAGGTAGGGAGAGGGAAGGAGAGGGGGCAGAGCCAAGGAGTCCAAGTGAGGAGGAAGTCTGGGGGGTGTGAGTGGGTGGGTTTGTGGCTGAAGGAGGGGGAGCACTCCTCAAGTTATAAATAAACATACATACCCTTCAAGGGTCAGAACGAGACACTCTTAAGATTTGCTATCTGTATTTGGCTTGCAACTTAAAAAAAGAGGCTAGAATATCTTAGAAAATATTTATTTAAAGAAACAGTCTTAATTATGCATATCAAAACATATGATGAGACAACATGAAAACAATATTGCAGGAGGGCAGGGTTCAGATCTGTAGGTAATGCTCATAGTTGGCTCTCAGTACAAACTCAAAATAAGGCTTTGCCTTCAGACTTTCCATCTCTTCCAACTGCATCAGGTCTCTGACGTCAGGCAGGTATGTCTGCAGGGGAACACCTGAGAGAGAGGATAATCCATACACTAGTTATAAGACACAAGAGTTTAAAGGAAAGGAGAAAAACACAAGCTCTTCATTCTCACCAACAGCCTCAAGAATCCAACAATGTCTGAATAAGCCCAATAATGACAGCATGCACACATGCATTTCTTACCCTCTTCAATTAGTTTTGTGATAATTCGGATAAAGATGCTGTCTTTTGCTGCCTCCACTGGGTTATCATTGCCATCGGCTGATGACCAGCTAATAACACAGGCAGAGAAATTTAGTTAGAAAAACAACTTTCAACGAACACCAAACGAATCTGTTGGAAGTGAACAGAGTTCATGGGAACCGTTTTGGAAGTGCGGTTCATGACCAAACCAAACAGCAGTAACACCATGTATATACATCAGGTAAAAGGGATCACATAAGGACCAGATGTACTACTTAGAATCTTGTAAGTGGTTGATTACTGGATTGCTGTGTAATGGTTGGAAGCAAGTGGGCAGGGTTTCAGAATGAATGGAAAGCTGAGTAGGCCTAGAGGAGTCAGTTCGGTCCAGGACCTCACCACGGTAGGAACAGTAATGGAGCCCTTTCATTGAATGTTTTGGTGCTATGTTCAGGGCTTAAAGCAAGTACAATTTGTGTGCATGAAGTTATCAGAAACTTTCAAAGCAGTTAAATAGAATTATCTTTTTTTGCAAAGTGCATGAGAGCTTGAAGCAATGTATTTATATATACACATGTGCTGCTTTTAAAAAAAAAAAAAAAAAAATGCTGCTTATTTGTGGACGTAATTGTGGCAAATGCAACACATGCACCATGTGCTCATGTAGCTGAGCCATCATTTGTTGGAATGTTGGACTGAACCACTGCGGCGTTTCCGACATAAATCCAGACAAATGTACTATTACCAGTGCCGTTTCTTAAGGGGGAGGGGGACAGTATCAGATAGATATCAACAGCTACTCAGAATGAAAGAAATAGGATTTGTGGTCCAGTTAAACATGGGGAAATGGCTGATGTGGAGGTACACTTACTCGTCCCTCTTTAGAGCTTTACAGAGGATCTCACACTTCAGAGCCTCAACATCCACAGCATCGTCCTGAAGACATACAGAGAGGTTCGTTAGCAAACAGAGACTATTGCTAACTACTCAGGAGTGTTGGAACCCCTGAGACATACAATGTGAATACAACGTATTCTTCCTTTAAGGCTTTAAATCATGAAATTATTTTCCAACCACTATCGTTTCAATTCATGCATTTTGTTTTTGGAGATTGATAAAGATTTAGATAGATAGATAGATAGATAGATAGATACTTTATTGATCCCCAAGGGGAAATTCATATTCATATTCAATTTATATATTAAATATTTGTCATATATTATCAGAAATCTTTGCAGGACCACTGTAAATAAAGGATATGTGTGTTAAGAATGAGCAGATTCAAACCTCTTCTATGTAGTCAAGAAGGTCCAAGGCTTTTTTGAAATCATACTCGTTGGCTCGGCGGTTATCATCACAGATGTAGAGCTGGAGGGTGTAGAAAAGATGGTATACAGTGAACAGAAAGCCTTGCCAAGGAATTTTCATTGCAAAACATGTGTGGGAGGTTGGCACCATAGTTTTATGAAAGTATTATTGATAGTGTGTGTGTGTGTGTGTGTGTGTGTGTGTGTGTGCCTCCACTCACATTAATCAGGTTGTGTGCACTGAGAAGAGGCATTGTGTCAGGGTTCAGCTGTTTCTCCTCCAGCAGCTGCTTGGGTAGAGTCTCCTGATGCAGTAGGAACCTTTCCTGCTCTACGATATCTGGAGGAGAAACACATATACCAACAATCAGGCAGTCCTACCATTCAATTCAAAATGAAATTTTGTTGAAATTATGGTAACTCTTAGCAACACACGTTAACCATTAACACATAACTAATATGTGTATGTATGAGTCTAGATTAAATGTCATTACACATTTATTACACCTTTTTTCAACAATTACTTATTCTTACTAAATAGGTGATTCATTCTTGGTAAATCCTTAATAAGCAACTAGTTGGTCTTTGTATTATGTTACTATTATGTCACAGATTCAGACAGTGTATTAGGTGTCTATAAACTCTATTCTGATCCGTGCTATAGAACAGGAACGTTAGATCAAGGCGAACTAGTTGCTTATAAGGACTTACCTAGAATAAATGAGCTATTGAGACAGAAGAAGAATAAGCTACTAAATGCGCACTATGCTTAATACTAATGTGCTTAACATGTACAGGTGTTACCAAAACGACCACAGAATTATAATCCCAGGAATTTCACAGCATAATCTTCTACTGAGAATTGTAATACTAAGTAAGGCACTCGGGACTATGGCTATGGAGCCACTACAGTTATAGCTATATCACTATAGAATTAGATTCTGTATCATTAACTAGAATATTATCGTGCCAGAGTGTTTTTTTCTACTGGACAGTTTTTTTTGTACATTTCTTTCATATGTTTTGTTCCTATTCTATAGCATTAGGGAACATGGTGTTTGCCAGTCCAGAGGGTCAATTGACCAGTTGCTGCCCCCATGGTGGTCAATTGACCAGTTGCTCCCCCCATGGTGGTGAGTTGTGGTGCGCCGCTGAGTCAGCGTAGGGGCCACAGGGCAGCGTTCAGAGCAGCCGCCTCCCTCTGGGGCCGCCCTTAAAGGGCGCACGCCGCCTGTCGGCACGCCTCTGTTACGTCTCACAGTAACTGACCACAACCAATGGAGCACATTCTTAACAAACTATTCACCTGGATACATAGGAATAGTGCCAATCTTACTGCCACAGAAATCCATAGGAATAGTGACTTTGAAAATACAATGAGTAAGGAATTGAAAAAAAAAAAGGATAACACTTTACTTAACAGTATCGACATAAAGAGTGACACTGTAATGAACATATGACACTGTCATGACACATGAACCCTAGCCCTAACCCTAACCCTAATCCTAATCCTAACCTCTAACTCTAATCCTCTAAGAAGCGTTATGTCATAAACGTTTATGACACATTCGTGACAGTGTCATGTCACTCTTATGTCGATACTGTCAAGTAAAGTGTAACCAAAAAAAAAGATATGGTTTGTGTCATTTGGATGCTGGGAACTTCTTTTAGAACATACCATCTAGTTGCTTCTGCATGGTGCTCTCTGCCATGTTTGATGCTAGCGCTGTTAGCTTGCTGAGGGCCAGCAGGGTCCTCTTCTTAACAAAGTACCGAGTCTCCATCTGGGCCTGGCTGTGCAGGGTCTCATGGGCCTGAAGAGAGAGAACACACAAACACAAACAGCTTTAGGGGGTGTGCATGTGCTCGTGAGATTCCTGTAATGCCACATAGCCATCGTGAAGACTGTGTGTGTGTGAGTAAAAAAGAATATTCCTAAAATGACATTCCTGCCTTCTCATTTCAATGTGTTTTCTTTATTTTCATGACTATTTACATTGTACATTCTCACTGAAGGCATCAAAACTATGAATAAATGCAAAGTTATTTGGCCCACAGATGAACATTTGTCAAGTTATGGCTTGCTGAATATGGTATTAAATAATAAAAAAAAGCAACTTTGAAGAAACTAGAATATAAGACATGTTTTCAGTTATTTCACACTTTTTTGTTAAGTACATAATTCCACATGTGTTCATTAATAGTTTTGATGAATCTACAATGTCATGAAAATAAAAGAAAACACATTGAATGAGAAGGTGTGTCCAAACTTTTGGCCTGTACTGTATATTCATAAGTAATACTTTATGTCCTTATCTTTCTTTCAGTCCAAATCAGGGTTGAATAGATTAATTCAACTAAGCCAGCTGTTTCCTTATCATGTGTTCTTCCACCCATGCCATGACTGTTTAAATGTTATGTTATATCTTTGTATTTAATTACGTTTTTAGTTATTGGGGAATATAATGTTTTTACAGTGTGCCACAGTTCTGCATGAGTGCCTCCCCGGTTTTAGAAGTTATCTGTTCTGGATTGCCAGGTTGGCATTAATCAGGGTCTGAGTCGGTGAGATCTACACACACTGGGATGACCGACGCCATTTCTCAGCAACCTGGAAGGATACTTGGGCCCAGACTATTTGCTTGTTTTTAGTTAGGACAGCTGGTGGGTCTCTCCCTCAGTGTATAGCACTGTAAATAAAACAGCTCCTGATATTCCTATTGCCTGACTGGGTCTTCATTCATCAAAATCACCATCAATTTGAGTGTGATTGTGTGTGTGTGTGTGTGTGTGTGTGTGTGTGTGTGTGTGTGCGCATGTGAGAGTTGGAGAAATTCCTACACTCTGGTAGTCGTGCACATGAACGTCATGAAGCCAGCTGAGATGCTCATGGGCCTGCAGGAAGCTGGCCAGCTGTTGGTGCTGTGCGATTGGCTGGGAGAGCAGTTTGCCCCTCTTCCCCTTCTCCATGTACCAACGGAACAGGAAGTCTGCAAAGTTCTGCAGAAAGTGGAGACAACATCTGACAACTCTGGAGAATCCTCCACAAAACATTTATGAACTGCTTGATAAGCCAGTGTGATAAGGGGACATCAGAGGCTGGTGGCTCTTACCTGGTCTGCAAATTTAGTCATGTAGTGCTGTAAACGGCTCTGGTTGTCAGTCTGTTCACACATCTGCACCAGGATGTCAAAGTCCCCATATTTCTCAGCCAGGGCTGACACCCACTGGTACTGACCCAGCTCCACTGGTCAACAAAAACATCAACACAACACAAATCAGTGTCATGGTACACAACACACTGCCTACATCCAGGCAGATGAGGAAAGAAGGGGCTACATTAAGATTTTTCGAGAGACCTGCCCCAATAGGCGGCATTGGACCATTAAATCACACAATGAACCAAAACATACAGCCAAAAAAGGCAAGAAATGGTTAACCGAGAACAATATCAACATGTTAGAGTGACAGAGCAGAGTCCAGACCTCAATCTGTCAAAAAGTGAGCACAAGGCCAGAGTGATGGCAAATAATCGTTCCTGACTCAAAACCCGGATTGTTGTTAAAAAGGTGCGGTCTAGAATCATTGAGGAGACATGAAGAGGCTTGGTCGGTATTATATGAACCATTTTGAGAGCTGTGAATGCAAATAAAGATGTTTCTATTGATTATTTTAAAAGGGTTTGAATAATTTTGGACATGTTATTTTTCATAAAATTTGTTTAACCCTTAGAACCCGATTGACGCAAAGTGCGTCAAAAAACACACCCTTTCTTCTCTGTTACATTGCTCTGAAACTGTTCATCGCAGCGAGATGAAATCTTTATTGCACGACAGAGCAGAAGTGGGGCTTTCCAACGAGACTACACACTTGTCTGTACGATCAAGTATGGAAATTAAAAAAAATCATGAAATTAAATCAAATTGCATCATATTTACAGTCTATACTTCTCTGCGTTCACCTGCACACACATTACTCTAGTTTGAATAACTCGCGAACCCGTGATCGCATCGATATGGCAAGCATATCAGATGAAAGAGGGGGCACAGGGCTATCCATTGGTACCATGTTTATCGATCTTTCTGGCTTATAAAACCAGACGAAGTGACTGCAAAATAATAACGTCATGTACACAAACCAACGCTGCACACTCATTACTCTCGTTTGAATTACTCGCGGACCTGTGATCGCATAGATATGCCACGCATGTCAGATGAAAGAGGAGACTCAGAGCTATCATTTGATACCAAGTACATCCTTCTGGGTTATAAAACAGACGAAGTGACAGCAAAATAATAACTTCATATAGCTGGACTTACCCCACGTTTTTGTCTGTTCTTGTGGCAAAGCATGTTTATAATCCAATGCTATCATGTGTTTCTCTATGGCAAAACATGTTCATATTCCGGTTTTGAGATCTTAGCAAATTCCTGCATGGCATCCAATTCAAGGCTCACATTGCATCCCAATTTGTTCAACAAATAAACACCTTTTTTGCCTTTACTTTGTTCATGGCAATGCAGTAAAAAGTTGAGAATTATTATGACTGCATACACACAGGCACGCAGGCTAACACGCAACCTCGGGTCAAGTCAGGTCAGATCAGTTCGTGTCACCGATATGGAGCAAAGAAAGGTCATTTTTCCTCACTAAATAAAAAATGGCACTTATTTCCGTAAATCACACAGCAAATATTTCTGTAAATTGCTCAGCCCCAGAGTATCCCTCCAACATGGCAATAATATTGCCCGATTCAAGACAGTCTGCCCTACACACACATGAAATGCATGTAGAGCTGTGAGCTTGCTGTGGTGAGATACATGTTGAAATATAATAATTTTTATAATACACTTTTTATATTTTAATTCTTTAAAAATCAAAATAAAATCAATGCTAGTATAATACATGAAATGATGGCAGATCTGAATAGCCTAGACTCTCCTGAAAAAAACAATATATAATATATGTGTGTGGCACTTACAATGACCAGAATAAATCCTTATGAATAAAGGTAGTGAAAATGCCCTAAAAACAGCTTAGGGTTCTAAGGGTTAAAAAGATGAAAACGCGTGGTAGTAACGTGACAATGTCCTGCTTCATGGAAAAATGTACACGGAATAGAACCTAGTTGATTTCAGGGATTAAAGTGAAAAAAAAAAACTTTTTTCAGGCCATAAGTCATACGTTGTTCATATCTACCTATAGAGATAGCACCCCTTTTGCGGTCGCGACCTATTGGTTTTTAATGTACAAAAACATGCACACAGCAAAGTAAAGCACCAAATAAACACCAAAATGAGGCTACAGGGTACTCTTAAGTTACTATATAATTAATGCCACCTACAGGTGAATGCATAGAACATAACAATCCTATGGTTTGTGTACCCTGTAGCCTCGTTTTAGCCGCCAATGGCCGCCATGTGAATAAGGCGAATTGAGAGTGTTCTTGATTGAGATTGAGTTTTCCTGATGAACAAAACAATATTTCAATACCATCCCTGACCATTGCTGATTAGCCATTGCTGTTCTTTTCTACTGCAGCAATATTGTAGCAAGGCTTTAACTTACACTCTTATTTAATTACTTCAGGCCAAAAGTATTTAAAGGGGAGATTTTTTTTCTTAATATGCAATTCAACACCAAGTAAAATCTATAAAATCAAGTTTGTAAGACTTCATATTTCCTCATCAAAGTAATGAATCAGAACAGTCAAGATACTGTTCATTTTTCCATTTGTTGCCTCATCCGCATTTAATGAAAAACATGGTAATTTTGAGTTTCACAGACAACTCAGTTTTCCAATGAGCAGCAATACTGTGTGTGCTCATGCAGGAGGTCTGCGCATCTGATAACGACAATCTGGAGAGGGCGCTTTTGTCTTCAGCAACAGATTGTATAAGGTTGACAAGAGGTTGCGATATGGTGAGGGACAGGTCGTGTTGCGCTATTCAAGAACATGCGTAGCCTACTTAGCGCAAAAACGGTCAGCCATAGATAAACGTACACAAATCATGACGCTAATATGCAAGGTTCTGGTAGGCCTACTGGTTATGGTTTTGTGCTATACATTAATAATAGCAAAGTTTTAAGTTGACTATTTTAATTGCATGGTTATTTTTTGTCAACATACGCTCACAACCTACTGTCGTTAAAAGTGAGGCCTAAGCAAAATAGGCTACAAGGCTGTCTGTACGTCATAAACACGACTGACCCCCTTACTTAACATAAAATAATAATGTCGCGAACTGTTCACGCTCTGAACTGAACACGCTCAGTCAAAACCTTCCGTCGGAAAAACATTGTTGTAAGCCTACATGTCATAACAGACGGGAGGCATAGGCTACGGTTTATATTGCGTCGCTTTACACATAATGTTAGTTGCATTGATTAAAAACTGTAACAATAATAGTAGGCTACATCGGGTGGCATAGCAGGCTATCTGTTCAAGTCATAGGTGACACCCAAAATGAATGACCTCCCCTGACAAGAGTTCGCGATAGTAAGAAATTGTCTACATTGATGCATGGAAAGAACACAGCCTCCGAATTCGCACATAGAGCTCACAAAAGCATATCCAAAAAAGTTAAAGGATTGGGCAACCTCATCAGCTGTCTCGATTGTGTCACTGTAATCCAACTTTTAGACCGTCCTCCAGACGTGTTCTTTTTTTTTTAAGCAACCTCCCCAGGCCAATGAGACAAGCGTGTAGCTACAACATAAACAAAGCGAAACTCATGGCTGACTTATCTTCTTGAGCGATCTCTGATTGAGACACAGAAAGTTCTCAAGAACACTAGGTCTTTAAACATTTACCATCACACACATTCATTCATCGGACATAATATTTGTAGTTGCCTTAAAAAAAGGAAAGGAAAAGAAAAGGTGATAGACCCCCCCCTCCTTTTTTTCTCACAGGATCTGCATCGATCTCAAATATGACATTTCTAAAATCAAATTGACGGAAATCCGTCGTACGACGGAGAACTTTAATCCTTGTGATTTATGCTACGTGAGGATATTAGACTAAATCTACTGATCATTTGAAAAATTAAGACCTCCGTGAAAAAATTCCAGACTTTGAGGTGAAATTCAATACTTTTTAAGGCCTTAATTTAGGAAAATGAAATGTAATACTTTTTAATACTTTTAAGACTCCGCGGGTACCCTGAATAAGCGCCCACGCATGTCTATTTTTTTCATTGTTTTTTAGTCACAAATCTCCAACATTTAAATGCCTCTTGGATATCACCCTTTGTCAGACAAGTCTAAGAGATAAACACCGTTGGTAAATCCCAAGTAATCACAAGATACACACTTTCTCCAGTAGGCCATATTTGGAAGCGTTCATATTGATTATAAATGGCTTGGCGTGCATGAAAGGGTGAACTCACATAGTGGCAGCAGCAGCTCCGAGCGTCTCTGAGTGTACTCCATCTCCAGGGCGCTGTAGCGGTCAGACTTGGTGGCCCTGTCGAGTGACCCCAGCTGGGCCACATAGCCACTCAAGTAGGAGTTGAGCAGTGCCACCAACTGCTCACTGAGGGTATTGCGCAGCTCTGAGTCGGCATGTGGGTACACCGTCTTCAGGATGACCTCGTGCTGCCGCGTGATGACTGACCGAACACCACTAAAGGCTGAAGGGGGGAAATGATCAGGGGAAACATGTTGATTAAGAGCCTGTTATTCATGCCTCCCAGCAGAGCAAGATCTGATTCATCATCTTTTGTGGATGTCAATGGACCCTGAGCAGCAATGATATAACCATAATGGAATAATAATTGTAGAAGCTACATTTACAATTGTCACTACACAACCCCCCTCCTCAAATATGATTGTTTTGACAATGTTACATGAGAATGTTCCAGACATGTTCACCTACAGCACAGGGTATTTAATACTTCTCCTGTGTATTTCTAAAAAAAATGTCCTGTCTTTAGTGAACTGAAATGCAAAAAATATATATTTTAAGAAAATATGTTATTCATCTCTGAATTATTAGAGGAATATTTAGTTAAGGTTGCATATTTTGCAGATGTGGGGGTGTGTTACCTGTCCATGGGATATACTCAGGCTCAGAATCAGCCGTCTCTGAAGCTCGGTAGAACGAGGATTTACTCTCTCTGTACTGGCACGCTGCTTCAAGCATATCCTGTGAAATCCAAACAGTATTGTTTAAGTACACCCCACATGACTTAAGCTGGATTTAATCCAAAACATTCAACTCCTTTCCTAATAATTGATTTTTCAACTAGGTTTTCATAAATACAAGTGGTTATTGAAGGAGGTTACAGATAAGTGTTTGAGAAGGGTGGGCATGAATATTGTGTGGTTTTCTGGTACAGGTACTGGTGATAATGAGGTGGAGTTTCACTAGTTCGCCCATCGGCATGATTGCTATACTGAGTGTATAAGCTAAGCGCGTGTTTGGCATGGTAGCTGGCCGTGGTCATGGAATGCCTGAAGCGGAGATCGCAATAGAGCGATGGCCGCTTGCACCCCCCAATGTAAGGAGGATGCGTAACTGGGCTATCAGTGAAATGGAGGAGTAAGGGGAGGAGGAGGGATAATTTTGCGAGCGCCGCGGCGTGTGACGTATGGATAAGGAGGCCGGCTTAAATACCCTGGCGGCGGAAGACAGGTGAGTTAATTGCTGTCAATCATCCCTAAGGGCTCCTCCCGAACTTTGTTTAGAAAACATCATTAAGTAAGATGCAGAAATGTTGCCTTGACACACCTTGAGGACCACGTTGACCTCAATGACAATCTGGGCCCACTTGAGGGAAGTGATGGGATTCTCCTTCAGAGCCTTCTCTTCTTCATCCAGGAGACACTCAAAGATGGCAGAAATACCAGACACCTGAAGCACAGGTCTTGTGTTTACGAAGATTCAGAAGGAAGAAGTGCACTGACCACTAGTGAATACGGTGATCATCATTTCTCTGATGACCAGTAAAGACATTACTAATACTGTAACTTCAGCCCTTTCATAATAACAACGCATGAAAAAAATACTTTTGAATACAATCATGAATGATTGTATGTATGATGTATGAATTATTATAAATTATGATATATGTTATAAATTATGATATTATTTACTCATTTCAATTTAATACCAACAGGGTGCAAAATCTGCTGCCCAAAATAAATACCCTTTGATAAATGGCTTCTATGTGGTCCATAAATGTTTAAGTACTTGTCTTAATTTCGACTGGGATTCAGAATTAGAGAGAGCAGAATGGACATTGAACAGGTTCTTGAACTGTCCTGCACCTCTCTGAAGAAGACATCTGCAGGTGTGAGGCTGGCAGGCACATCAGCGTTGCTCTTCTTCAGGGCACTGGCGATGGCGGGGTTGACCAGGTCTGGGTGCTTGGCATGGTGGTTCTTCAGCACAATGGCTGCGGTCAGCTTTTCTGCATGCTCACAAAGCAATAGCCTCGTCGCCATGGGAGATGCGCGCACAGTGGTGGAGCTCAAACGCTCCAGCAGGCCCATCTAGGGGAGACCAGAAAGAAAGAAGATGGAAAACAGAGAGTAGATATTAGTGTGAAATCCTACTATAGACAACAAGAGAATGATCCTAATGAGAGAGAAAAGCTGAATACTATGAGTAGTGGGGTCAAGCTGGCACCTTGAAGGTTGTATCAGCGATTTCAGGCCCAAATAAGGCCCTAACATAACTGATCACATTCATCTAATCTTTCCTAATGATCTGCTAGCTGCCTGCCCCATAAGCAGGCCGTCAAAAAAACGCGTCTCTGTAGGCAGCCTAGGCTCCGAGATCTGTACACAAAAACAAATAGCTACCAACAAGGGTTGGCAACCCTTTAAAAGCAAAATAAAGTGTTTCAACCAATAACCGACGAGATGCGCGTTTAGGAGTTTTAATTGCACGGGAGGGAGTAGCGAGCAAGCTCTCTGTTTTGTTTGAACATCAACAGAAGTTACGTATCTCCGCTATCGCTGATACAACCTTTAAGGTGATAATGGCTTTACCTGATTCAGAAAGTCCATCAGGCAGCCGTGGGCCTTCATCTTGTCCTCCAGCTGGTGCAGCAATATAAGGGAGGTCAGTGGAAAGCCAGCACCCTCTGGTCAAAAGAACATCACCATAATGCAACTGTTCACATTTACATTTGTTTTAATTACAGCACATTAAAGAAATGTTCCACCTTTAGACACAGAGTCTTTGTTTAAAAGAGTGTAGATATTTGAACTCAAATTACACCCTCCCTTCCATACTCCTGATGCAACTTTTTGATTGGTTGGAATTGTTTATGGATGTGTACAAACCACTATGTTTCCCATTTACTGACCCAGGATTGTGTATGAATCACATATATTGAGCAGACACTTAAGAGAACCACGAGGAGGGTTTTGATTAAGTGTATTACATAAGAAAAGTGTATTGGATAAGAATGGCGGACCTTTAAACACCATGTTTGGAACAGTGGGATTATCTGGACATAACACAATGATGTCTCACTGCCCTTTAATGGAAGCTTCTCTTAACTGATTTTCCTGTCTATCTCTGAGATGTTCTTTTCCTGCTCACCATCAGGAACGGACTCGGCCCAGCGAGGATCAGAGGCCGGATAATCGTCCACGAGGTCACAGCTGATCTGTGCCACAACCTCGTCCAGCTCTGCCCCCTCGCCTCCATCTCGCTCACTGGGCAGCAGCTCATCAGTCACCGTCTGAGCACCAACCACATCGTGCCTTCGGAAAAGGGAGCGTAGGATGGCACTTAGTCAAAGCACAGTGTAAATGGAGTAAACATGGCTCTGATTTGATTTGATGTCTCTCTACTCACTCAAAAAATAGTCTTAAAAATGAGCACCAATAAGGAAATCCTAACTTTGGTGTACGCGTGTGAGAGGGCACATACCGACAGAACTGCAAGAAAGCGGATTTCAGTAATTTGATTTTGTCCTCCTGTGCAACTTTATCCATTTTAGGCATTTCTGTAACAGCAGCCTATGGACATAGATACAAGGGGAAATTATAGGTGCTGTTGATTCCAAAACAAGTTAACAATCATTTATTATAAAATCATCTTCATCTTGCACTTCAAAAAACAGAGTGCCTAAAAACAAAGAGAATACCTGACAGAATACAAAACAGGCTTTCTGTAAGCTACTATTCTGCTGTAGTGCATGCACAGACGCAGAGTAAGTGCCTGATTTGGGTTTCTATCTGGCCTCTACCTCTGATCCTGCTCCTGCCAGGGAGGAGCAAAGGGAATCCTCCATCATCTCAGGAAGCATGGAAGCACTCTCCCGAGGAACCACGGCAACAAGCCCACTATTCTGGGAGAAAAAAACCGGCAGGTTCGCACATACACCTCCGCCACGGATACGGTCTCCTGTAAAGGCCACATACACATGAGACATAAAAAATACATCAAATTACTGTAACTAATGCTGTTGCTAAATGCAAATCCTTTCAATTTTAATATTGAAAATAAACAATTAATCACCACAACTCTGATGACTGAATGTTTTTTTTTTAATATTATTTTAACGTTAATATCTGATTACACTGACCACAACAACTTAGCTACAAATGATCAGACTCTTCCACCAACACCCACCTCCCCCTAGTCTGTGACTACCCTACCTGGGTCACTAAAGGCAATCCTCTCCTCGGGCAGGGCTCCCCGACCTCTTGACAACGAACAGGTGAACACCATCTCCTCATTGTACAGGTAAGCAGCACTGCGAGAGCCTCTGGGCACAACCAGGTGGGTTGTGTGCATCTCCTCCTCACTCTGCATAACAACAACATATGAACCACACAATCAAGGTTGATTGTGGACATGGATCAATTAAATAATAATTAATAATGCTTATTGTTGATATTTGAGCTCAACTTCCAATCAGGTGTACACCTCCCTTCTGTGTTCTAGAGGCGACAGGCTAATAGGCTGGAGCATTGCATGGTTTGGTCAGGGTGTTTACAAACAGAGCCGAGACTGAGTACAAACACTGGAGTTTATAAAACTAGAATAGATGCAGACTGCACCTTTCATTACACCTACACATACACATTAAAATGCACAGCATGCTCCAATGACTGTACTCTACCATAGCATAATCTAAACTCCACCATAGCATAATCTACACTCTACCATAGCATAATCTAAACTCTACCATAGCATAGTCCATGTCACTGTGAACACTGTACCTGAAAAGCAGGGTTGTGTTTGGTGACCTCCACGGAAATTTCATCTGAGGTGAGGGAGAGGCGGTCAGGCAGCAGCACCAGGCAGTAGTACACCAGGCAGGGTGTGTCTGCAGGGTGCCAGGCTGCAGCCAGCACAACCAAGCCCTCCCTGAAGCAAAACACAACATCAATTACAAGGTACATTTTCTCTACTTTATATCTGCTTCTGAAAAGAAAGATCAATTGAAATTCATCACATAGCTAACAACCGGATTTCTGTTCAGCAGCTTTGGATGTCACCTATATTGTGATCAATAGTAGTTTTCCTCGATTTCTAATATTTGATTATACATATACATACAGTATATATATCAGGAATTCAATACTTCATTCACCATCAGTGAGAGCTAAGTGACTCGAAACTGACCCAAATGTTGTTTGGATTCAAGTCTAAAACCACGTATGACTAATATTTAACTTACTGGCTCAGCTGAAGGTCCAGGTAGGCCACATTCACACCTGCCTTTATCTCACTGTAGTTGGCTTCTGACCCCTACAAAAGAAACAGGAAAATGAATTGATAACGGTGAATTCTTGAAGAGCACAACATCAGTGATTTAGAGAGACATCACATATAAAAAATACTACACTGTGGATTATCAACATTCAATTAACAATGACACTTTGGAAGTATTCTAAAATAGGCCCTACACCACATTATTCTCGTAGCTAAGCATGTGCTAACCCAGATAGCATCAGAGATGCACTCTTCCAGACTGCTGACTGGATTCCAGCTGAGGACTTGCAGCTCGGAGCTCTCGTCCACCTCCCATTTATTCAGTCCTGCTGAGGTCAGTGTGTAGAGACTTCCAGTCTCAGCCACCCAAAGAACGCTGTGGACCTGCACAAGACACACAGGTGGAGGCCGTTAGACACTTATTCTTAGAAGATAAAACCCGAAAGACAGTGACGGTGAATTTTTGTGAATAAATAAAAACGCCAAAAATGAAAAATTGCTGGCAGACTGACTGTGACATCTGTGGGAGGGGCTAACATGCCAAAGAGGCTGGAAACGCGACGTCCAATGCCTGACAGCACCCCCTGACCCTGCTGCAGAGGTCGTAGCTGCAGCTTTCCGGAAACATCCATCGCCACCCTCAGGAGCTGGCCTTTGTAGGAGGAAACAATGAAACTGTTCCCCTGGAATATCAAAAAGCAAAGCACGGTGTCAATATTAACATTAGGGTCATTTCATGCCAATTTTGAAATAGGCAACGTCAGTAAATTATTCTTGACAGTAAGAGGGATTGGTCAAATGTGCTGAGAGTTCAGTTGATGTTTCTACTGAGCTTCATTAAAACACTAAAAGCCATATATTTTTATATTTCAGTTATATTTCAAGTTTTATTTCAGTGTCAAGTTTTATTTCAGTGTAAGTTTATTTTCCTTTTTCAAATTCATGTTAAGTTCTAATTGAATTAGTATATATTATTTGATTGTTATATTATTATGTCTTATTTGCATTTTCATTTATGTTGATATTGTACAGCACTTTGTTGCTATATAAATAAAGATTATTACAGTGCATGAAAATGCACTGTACTGTTCTTCCTAGGCTTCTTCTTATTACAGTGCATGAAAATGCACTGTACTGTTCTTCCTAGGCTTCTTCTTATTCTTCTTCTTCTTCTAACGCATTTAATGCAGCTTCAACCGTTTAACGTAGAAACTTCATTCAAACTTTGTTACGTAGGTCTTACTTGGGATAAGAGTGCTATGTATTTTTCATCTTTGTAACTTTTATACTTTTTAAACTATTAATTAAAAACTATCAAAATTTCCCCATTGACTTAACATTGCCCTTTATGACATCACAGCAATTAGAATCCTGTGGCAGGTGTTCGGGCCACCTGGATCAACTGCCACTTTCAGGCTTTAAGCATACAAACTGGCCCTATTAAGACTACACATCCTGTTCAACTGCTTCCTCTGCCAAAAACTGTTTCAAAATAAAAGTCCTCACTACAATATTTCACTGTTAAACAATTTAACCCTTTAAACTACTGACCTTTTTAACTGTTCAGCCATTGTAACTGTTACTTGTCATCAACTATGACTCCTACCCGCTGTAGCTAGTTAGCTAAGTTAGCTAAGTCACATGGTTAGCATAGTTAGCGTGCTAGCATGTTAGCATGCTAGTTAGCATTTTTTGCAAAACTGATAAAAATGATTAGCTAAGTTAGCTAAGTCACATGGTTAGCATAGTTAGCATGCTAGCATGTTAGCATGTTAGCATGCTAGTTAGCATTTTTTGCAAAACTGATAAAAATGATTAGCTAAGTTAGCTAAGTCACATGGTTAGCATAGTTAGCATGCTAGCATGTTAGCATGTTAGCATGCTAGTTAGCATTTTTTGCAAAACTGATAAAAATGATTAGCTAAGTTAGCTAAGTCACATGGTTAGCATAGTTAGCATGCTAGCATGTTAGCATGTTAGCATGCTAGTTAGCATTTTTTGCAAAACTGATAAAAATGATTAGCTAAGTTAGCTAAGTCACATGGTTAACATAGTTAGCATGCTAGCATGTTAGCATGCTAGTTAGCATTTTTTTGCAAAACTGATAAAAATGATTAGCTAAGTTAGCTAAGTCACATGGTTAGCATAGTTAGCATGCTAGCATGTTAGCATGCTAGTTAGCATTTTTTTTCAAAACTGATAAAAATGATTAGCTAAGTTAGCTAAGTAACATGGTTAGCATGCTAGCATGTTAGCATGCTAGTTAACATTTTTAGCAAAACTGTTAAAAATGATTAGCTACTGTCAGATGATTCCAACTGTCAGTTATCGTCAACTATCTACCTATATAGAGTCCTTAAACTATTTGTCTATCAACACGCATTAAACTATCAGTCTGTCAACAACTTTTAAACTATCTACATATAACTTTTAAACTTTCAACATTCATTAAACTATCTGTCTATTAAACTATCTGTCTATTAACAACTGTTAAACTATGTACATTCAACTTTTAAACTGTCTATGTCTAAACTATCAACTTTTTATCAACCTATGCTATGTCTGTCCTAGCTTCATTTTCATGCACTCGTAATTCCCTGGAATTACATTCTCTAGTTCTTATTCTTCTTCTAACGCGTTTAATGCAGCTTCAACCGTTTAACGTAGAAACTTCATTCAAACTATGTTACGTAGGTCTTACTTATGACATGGGTGCTATGTATTTTTCATTTTTGTAACTTTTATACTTTTTAAACTATTAATTAAAAACTATCAAAATTTCCCCATTGACTTAACATTGCCCTTTATGACATCACAGCAATTAGAATCCTATG
Organism: Alosa pseudoharengus; assembly: GCF_046254945.1. Classification (NCBI taxonomy): domain Eukaryota; kingdom Metazoa; phylum Chordata; class Actinopteri; order Clupeiformes; family Clupeidae; genus Alosa; species Alosa pseudoharengus. The sequence goes on from NW_027468564.1 coordinate 58,622,666, forward strand.
GCAGGTGTTCGGGCCACCTGGACCAACTGCCATTCTCAGGCTTTAAGCATACAAACTGGCCCTATTAAGACTACACATCCTGTTCAACTGCTTCCTCTGCCAAAAACTGTTTCAAAATAAAAGTCCTCACTACAATATTTCACTGTTAAATAATTTAACCCTTTAAACTACTGAACTTTTTAACTGTTCAGCCATTGTAACTGTTACTTCTCATCAACTATGACTCCTACTCACTGTAGCTAGTTAGCTAAGTTAGCTAAGTAACTTGTTTAGCATAGTTAGCATGCTAGCATGTTAGCATGCTAGTTAGCATTTTTATCAAAACTGCTAAAAACGATTAGCTAAGTTAGCTAAGTCACATGGTTAGCATAGTTAGCATGCTAGCATGTTAGCATGCTAGTTAGCATTTTTAACAAAACTGCTAAAAATGATTAGCTAAGTTAGCTAAGTCACATGGTTAGCATAGTTAGCATGCTAACATGTTAGCATGCTAGTTAGCATTTTTTGCAAAACTGCTAAAAATGATTAGCTAAGTTAGCTAAGTCTCATGGTTAGCATAGTTAGCATGCTAACATGTTAACATTCTAATTAGCATTTTTTACAAAACTGCTAAAAATGATCAGCTAAGTTAGCTAAGTCACATGGTTAGCATAGTTAGCATGCTAGCATGTTAACATGCTAGTTAGCATTTTTAACAAAACTGCTAAAAATGATTAGCTAAGTTAGCTAAGTCACATGGTTAGCATAGTTAGCATGCTAACATGTTAGCATGCTAGTTAGCATTTTTTGCAAAACTGCTAAAATTGATTAGCTAAGTTAGCTAAGTCTCATGGTTAGCATAGTTAGCATGCTAACATTCTAATTAGCATTTTTTACAAAACTGCTAAAAATGATCAGCTAAGTTAGCTAAGTCACATGGTTAGCATAGTTAGCATGCTAGCATGTTAGCATGCTAGTTAGCATTTTTAGCAAAACTGTTAAAAATGATTAGCTAAGTCACATGGTTAGCATAGTTAGCATGCTAACATGTTAGCATTCTAGTTAGCATTTTTAACATAACTGCTAAAAATGATTAGCTAAGTTAGCTAAGTCACATAGTTAGCATAGTTAGCATGCTAGCATGTTAGCATAACTGCTAAAAATGATTAGTGAAGTTAGCTAAGTCATATGGTTAGCATAGTTAACATTTTAACATTGTTAGCATGCTAGTTAGCATAGTAACTTGGTTAACATTATTATCTTTGTTAACATTAGCATAACTGCTAGCAAAAATTGGAGCCATTCCAACTGTTAGTTATCGTCAACTATCTGCCTAAATAGTTTAACCATTTCAATTATCAACCTATTTAACTGTTCAGTCATTCCAACTATATTAAACCTTATCTACCAAGCAAATAATTTAACCATATGAACTCATCATATTTTTGCATTTTCATGCACTATATTTCCTTCAGGAAATGCTTTTCTAGTTCTTATTATTCCTCTTCTTCTAACGCAGTTAATGCAGCTTCAACCGTTTAACGTAGAAACTTCATTCAAACATTGACGCGTAGGTCTTAATTAGGACATGTGGGCTTTGTATTTTTCAACTTTGTAACTTTTATACTTTTTAAACTATTAATTAAAAACTATCAAAATTTTCCCATTGACTTAACATTGCCCTTTATGACATCACAGCAATTAGAATCTTATGGCAGGTGTTCAGGCCAGCTGGCCCAACTGCCATTCTCAAGCTTTAAGCATACAAACTGGCCCTATTAAGACTACACATCCTGTTCAACTACTTCCTCTGCCAAAAACTGTTTCAAAATAAAATTCCTCACTACAATATTTCACTGTTAAACAATTTAACCCTTTAAACTACTGAACTTTTTAACTGTTCAGCCATTGTAACTGTTACTTGTCATCAACTATGACTCCTACCCACTGTAGCTAGTTAGCATGGTTAACATAGTTAGCATGCTAGCAAGTTAGCATGCTAGTTAGCATTTTTAGCAAAACTGCTAAAAATGATTAGCTAAGTTAGCTAAGTCACATGGTTGCTAGCATGTTAGCATGTTAGCATGCTAGTTAGCATTTTTAGCAAAACTGCTAAAAATGATTAGCTAAGTCACATGGTTAGCATAGTTAGCATGCTAGCATGTTAGCATGCTAGTTAGCATTTTTTACAAAACTGCTAAAAATGATTAACTAAGTTAGCTAAGTCACATAGTTAGCATAGTTAGCATGCTAATATGTTAGCATGCTAGTTAGCATTTTTTATAAAACTGCTAAAAATGATTAGCTAAGTTAGCTAAGTCACATGGTTAGCATAGTTAGCATGCTAGCATGTTAGCATGCTAGTTAGCATTTTTTTCAAAACTGCTAAAAATGATTAGCTAAGTAAAATGGTTAGCATAGTTAGCATGCTAATATGTTAGCATGCTAGTTAGCATAGTTTCAGCTTTGTAACTTTTATACTTTTTAAACTATTAATTAAAAACTATCAAAATTTCCCCATAGACTTAACATGGGCTGATGACATCACAATAGAGCCATTAAGCAATTAGAATCCTATGGCAGGTGTTCGGGCCACCTGGATCAACTGCCACTTTCAGGCTTTAAGCATACAAACTGGCCCTATTAAGACTACACATCCTGTCCAACTGCTTCCTCTGCCAAAAACTGTTCCAAAATAAAAGTCCTCACTACAATATTTCACTGTTAAACAATTTAACCCTTTAAACTACTGAACTTTTTAACTGTTCAGCCATTGTAACTGTTACTTGTCATCAACTATGACTCCTACCCACTGTAGCTAGTTAGCTAAGTTAGCTAAGTAACTTGGTTAGCATAGTTAGCATGCTAGCATGTTAGCATGCTAGTTAGCATTTTTAGCAAAACTGCTAAAAATGATTAGCTAAGTTAGCTAAGTCACATGGTTAGCATAGTTAGCATGCTAGCATGTTAACATGCTAGTTAGCATTTTTAGCAAAACTGCTAAAAATGATTAGCTAAGTTAGCTAAGTCACATGGTTAGCATAGTTAGCTAGTTAGCATTTTTAGCAAAACTGTTAAAAATGATTAGCTAAGTTAGCTAAGTAACATAGTTAACATAGTTAGCATGTTAGCATTGCTAACATGCTAGTTAGCATAACTACTAAAAATGAAAACATTAGCTAAGTTAACTAAGTTAAGTATTATCCACCTATTTAACCGTTCAATCATTCCAACTATATTAAACCTTATCTACCAAGCAAATCATTTAACCATATAAACTATCCACCTATTTAACTGTTCAGTCACTCCAACTATATTAAACCTTATCTACCTAGCAACCAATATAGTTTGTTTTTACTCTGTAATATATTTTACATCATATTTTTTGCATTTTCATGCACTGTATTTCCTTCAGGAAATGCTTTTCTAGTTATTATTATTATTATTATAGATCATTATCAACTGGTTTCAAGCAAATATATCAAATTCAAACAGTGTGTGTGTCTAACTTCTTGAAATGTCTGAGCTATCACTTGTCTGATTGTCTACTACTTAAGTTTTGACTGATCATTTCTAATCTTTGTACACTGTAAGATATCCTTCAACAGGAGGGTGAGTCAGACCGTTCATGTGTTGGTGGTACACACTATCCAAACGGCTCACCTTTACTGCTGTAACAAAGTTGCAGAGGTTCCCCCCAAGGTCTGCGGTCATCTCCACATAGCTCCCCTCATGGGCTAGACTGGCCCAGAAGCGGACTGTTCCTTCAGGTGACACCGCCAGGACGCTTATTGACTGTAGATTCAGAGGAAGTTAATGTTAGTGTATGCTACACATGATGAACTTAGTCGAAAATCATGCAATCATTTTTTGCTTTTTTATGTTACGTAGGAACATTCCCGGGTGACAAATACCGTAAAACTATAACTTTACACATTTTACACACTACTTTTCCAAGATACTTGAAATTTCCATCATTTGCTTTTCCTTAAACCGTTTTGGTAATCAAGGGCACTGCATTTTAAAATGGTAAACTGAAGAAAACAAAGGAAATATGAACTTGTTTTGTTATGTTATGCAATGTCCTCAGAGCTTGAAAAGAGATACACAAACTTAACCTGTATAGGAGCACTGTCCAACGGGTTAGAGGAGGAGATGGAGATGAGGTCAGCACTGTAGGCAAATTCACTTGGGGGTAACTGAAGATCCTTGCACACTGACAACTGCGAATCATTTCAAAAACACAGTAAGACATAACTTTGATCAATTTCAATTCTGCTTTATTTTTTGTACTGCCAAAAACAAATTGGAATCGTCTCAAGGCACTATACAAAGCCCATGCCAGATCAAATATGATACATTCTGTGTGAAATCAAACATAATCCAGGAAATTGGTTGTCAGCACCGTCTAAAATTTTGCTCAAAATGTGTCTACATAATGTTTAGGTCCGAAAAATTAAGACCAAATATTTTTGTTAAATTCCAATGCTTTCATTCATTTCTCATCCTTGATTTTTCATATTTTTTACACTCTCATAATGCCTTATCTTGAAGGCCATGCTTGGACATTAATATCTTAAAGCATTATTCCTAGCTCTGACTTTATAAGATAGAAGACAAACATGGTCTCAGCATGACTGGGCCTTATAGAGTCAGTGGGCTTGCCATACAAACTTTTAATGGTTCAGTCAGTTAGAACATGTTTGTCTTACATCTTAAGTTTGGGCTGGCTATGAATAATATGCATCAACATAATAATGGGCAAACATTGCTACCCAGGTAATGTGCTTTTCAGACTGTAGAACTAAATGGCCTGAAAAAAATATGAACAAATTGGATCTTTACAAGATTTGACTTTCATATGATAAGGTTTGAACAAAATCTGAGACTCTGCAGAAACATCTTCATCTGATTTTACATGACATGACATTTGACCTATATGCGGACTATGCCGTTAGATCAATTGTTCTGCACCATTTCGAAATGTTTGCGGTCCTTAGGTATGGGGTGCCAATACAGGTTACAATACCTTCGCGACCGCTGTCTGACAAATCTTCCAAATGACAAGTCTTTCTCCACACGCCATCCACGCCCAGCCTGTCTCCTCGATATTCACAGAGATCTGATCATCAGCTGGGGAAAACACAAAGAGGGGATGCTGAACCACACTCCTTTCCTAAACATGACACATTTACCACTACAGTTACGACATCAAACCAAACAAAAACCTTACATTCTGCCATGGTAAGTGCCTCCATTACTTTGACTGGCAGCGAGGAGCCAAATGTCTGCACATCAAAGTTGATCGCTTCAATTGTACCATGGCTTTGTACTCGTGTAGGGGTTGATCTGGAGAGAATAAAGTAAAGTTGCTAGGTTATGCTAACTGGTATTTTTAACGTGAGTCTAAACAATATTCGGCCTGGGTGCTCCATTTGTGTTTATGATGAGCCTGGCACTTAGCCTACCTCGCTGGCAATGACGACCTTCGGGGAGAGAATAAAAGTCCTGTCGGAGTACAGCTTAAACTTTTCCGACCACCTGTTCTTGTTTGCCTTCGGCCAGAGCCTAGTGCACCACGGGGTGAAAACATTACCGTGATTTATTCGAATGCCAAAATAAAAAGAAACCGCTCTGGGATGAAATCGTTCACTACCGCGCACGAAGCGTCGCGCTCAAACCTCTAATAGGCGCGGGATATTTACGTCATCAAACACGGCGGGCAAACACGGAAGCTTGAACAGAACATGATTTTGTCGTCCGTGATACTTTTGTTTGCATTTTACGTAGGTTGGATAAAATGGATTTATCATCGATATCACAGGACATCCGTAATGTCAGGTATTTTATCCAATTACCCTGAACATAAAAGGGGTTTCCGAGATGTACAAGAAACTTCTCTCGCACTTGATTCAGGGCGAGCATTGTTTGTAATTGCACATCCTGATGATGAGTGCATGTTTTTCAGTCCTTCAATAATTATGTTGTTGAAGCAGAATGTTTCTGTGCAGTTATTATGCTTGTCATCTGGTAATTACTACAATCAGGGCGTGCAGCGCAAAAAAGAACTCCTCGACAGTGCAGCCGTTTTGGGAATAGCAGCATCCCAAGTCTTCATAATTGAGCACAAAGATCTTCAAGATGATCCTAAAGCAGAATGGAGCATTTCTCTCACATCAAACCTGATTTTGAGACACATCCAGACACATTCCATCAACGTTGTACTGACATTCGACGGAAGTGGAGTAAGTGGCCATGCCAACCACATTGCCATCTACAAGGCCCTCAGTCATCTTGCTGTCACTGGGAAAGTACCACATGACTGTCATGTCCTGGTTTTGAACACCATCAGCATCTTCAGAAAGTATTTCTCCATCTTGGAGCTGCCTATCAGTTGGCTAATTCCCTCTGACCTGTGCTGCATACTTGGTTCAAAAGAATACAAACAAGCCAAAAGGGCCATGTTCTGTCATCGCAGCCAGTTGTTGTGGTTTCGCCACCTCTATATACTCTTTTCTCGCTATATGTTTGTCAACACATTCCAAGACATCCCCCTTTCCAGGAAAGATATCAAAGTCTATTAGTTTGACCTTCCATTTTGTCCACACAACTTGAGGAATGCACTAAATTCACCACTTACAACTAGAGGTATACTGACCAATGCACTGAAATGACTGGTAGCCCCTACTAACCAATGCACTGGAACGATTACGTTGTTACGAGTATGGACACACTGACCAATACACTGGAATGACTGGGCTATGTTTACAAGTATGGACTGGCCTGCATAAAGACACAGTTAAACCGTATGTTACTTTTCACCGACTACGGCTGCTGGTGTATGCACTGACATTTTATTTTAATGTTATTGAGTTGTATCTTCCGATTTTCTTCTTGACCCTTTGTTAAATTGAAGCATATACCGGTAATAGATGCTGTTGAACCATGCTAATTGATGTTGCCTTTGGTTCATGACTCTTCTAAAGAAAACATTCAGTTCAAATGTATCTCAATGGACACTGTTAGGACTGTTCTGTTACTTGGTTTTGTGAAGCTGAATTGTAGGCCTGTTTTTACATTGATGTTGCAGAGCTGGTGCCTTCCTCTTGTAATTAAGGACTTTTATTCCATCACTGTAAAAATAAATATCTTTACTATGTTAATCATGCACTTACGCACACTGCTTTAAAAATAGTCAGTAAACAAAATGAAGCCACATCCAATATACAGCTTTAAGTTGTATTGGCCATAGAACACTGATTCAGAACTCTGCTGTTGTAACCACTAGAAAAGCACCCACTTCCCTCAACTTTCAGATTAACCGTCAGACTCCCTTCCTGCTGGAGTTAGGGTAAAATGGGTAGATTGACTAATCCCTGAAGGGAAACTGCACTGCAAACTCATATAAAATCACCAGAATCCACATAAAACACACACAAGGTAGACAGAAGAAACAACATGTTTATAAATAATATATATACACACATACTAAATGAATGAAATATAATAAATATACTATATAATATGCATCGGTCAGAATATAAGTCTCCTCTCTGCACAAAACGGAAGTCATATTTTGCTGTTGCGATTGGTAGGGAAGACTTTTGTAGCGGAGTTGAAAGAAACCTAACTGAAAACTCTTGTGTGACAGTAGATTATGCAGAGTATGTGTTCATTATGTTAACCGTTTGTGCAATGTCCTTCTCTCAACAACCACCTAGGGGTTCCAGGGCACTCCAGCACAAAGCGAACCTTAAGCTTATTCAGCATCCAATGTCACACGCACTGATGCTCCCACCCCATGGCTGCAAAGAGAATTACACTTGTAACAGACAAGCAAAAAATATCAAGGTGAACTGAAAACCATGTCTCAAAGTGGTCCACCAGTTGAACTCAGGTCAGTGGTGGGGGGCTTGACATCATGGAAATGATGATGCTAATGCAGTCTGGTATGAGCAACAGCTGACAGGAAGCAGATGTATGGCAATCGGCTGCAGCCATGTCCAGGTGAGAGTGCCGGCTGAAGTATATAGCTGAATTCTCAATTCTAATCTCAGGGTCGTAAAATAATGGGCAAGGGAAGTGGCACCTGAGATTAGACATGAAAGACTAGAAGTAATAGTTCTGTAATAATCTGTGATAGTTATAGACTAGTTCTGTAATAATCTGTGATAGTTATAGTAGTTCTGTAATAATCTGTGATAGTTATAGGCTAGTTCTGTAATAATCTGTGATAGTTATAGGCTAGTTCTGTAATAGCAGGAATTTTGAAAAGTATTTCAAGAATACAGTTTTTTGCCTTAAATTCCCTGATAATTCCTAAAAATTGTGACCCTATGATGATCTTGTGGTTTCGTGTGATTGTTGCAGGCAGAAGTTGTTCCAGGAACGGTCAACATATGCAGTTTAAATTAATTCAATCATTGCATGACATGTGAAAACACAACACAGAAGTAGACCACACAGAGCCTGGGGCATGCACATTTATTTTGGAGATAATGTCAGACCATATTCAAACCCTTTTTCAATCTGAATCATCCTACCTGTTCTGCTGTAAACTGGGTCTCACACACTGGAATCATTTGTTTTACCCTTGACCTGCAAGGAGTAAGATAGGCTACCCTACATTTGTCTGACTGCTAGGCTACTTTTCACCCCAGGTGTGAACGTTAACTCCTTTAAATAAAATAAGTAGCCTAAAATAAATGACTTATTTTATTTCACTTGTGAGTTCCACGTGTGATTAATCACAGACAAGCACATCACACGGCATGCTGTATTTTCTAACGAGACCTAAATTTGGGTTGTAAACCCAAGCAAGCGCGTTTTCTTTTAAGATCCTCAAATAACAAACACTTTAGTGCGCGGTTACATTTTTCTCTGAAAGGATAATGCCCTCTAGTGTCGCAAGTGAGTCTTCCTCGGACAACATTTTTACGTGTAGCCTACGTCAACTGACTGACGGACCGACGGGTGACACATAAACACAGATTCTACCTTTTGCTACAATCAACTTCCCCCCGCAGGTAAGTGCTACATTAGGACACAAGCATTGTTACAAACGAAACAATCGAATAGGCTAGCCTAATCGCCAGATTATTAAAAGGGAAGGCTAAAACATAACGTTAGGCAAAGTTTGCTGTGTGCAGTTTCCAGCATAGTGTTTATGGGGAAATATTAGCTTGCTAGCTAGCCTAGATTGTTAAACTGTAAAGATAACCTATTTTAATTCCACCGCTTAATAAAAACACTCGTGTAGTGTAGCTCTAGTGGTTAAACTGTTCGGAGAGGTGATACTACCATAGCCTACTTGTTATTTTAAATGTGTGGTTATTCGAAGCCTCTGTTCAATCAAGCGTTCGATCATGTTTTTTTTTCTGCTTGCCTTGCCTTGCCTTGCCATGTTAGCTTTTTTGTGGTGCTGCTGCTGACCTTACGTTTTATTTGGTGATTCTCCTGCTCGTTCAGTGAATTAATGGGTGTCATGCATGCTATAATGAATATGCCCTTAACTACATCGTGTCGTTTATGTAGACACCTTACGATCCAGTAACTTTTTGATGAAAATCGCCGACCATGATGATGTTAGCTTTAATCCTCAAAGTTCCCTACGGTAGCCTACCAGCTACCCAGTCCATGTTTCCCCTTGACATTCAGTTGGGATATTTGGACATTTTATGGCAGGATTATTTTGAGTGAGCTCAGGCAAGCAATTTTGTTCAAATAATATCCGGGTTGGTCAGTTATAAAGAACATTAGTATTGCATCAGTTATAAAGACACTCTATGCGCAGTTTCATGCAAGTAATTGTTATGGGTAATGGTATAGCAAGTTTCAAGTTTTATTGTCGCATATACTTTGCAATTATAGCGAAATTATTGTGCCACAGTTGCAGTAGTGCAAGGAGGGGTAAATAAACACAGGGGAGGGGGGGGCCTTAAATAAAGGGAGTTGAAGAAGTACCACCTCTACAGTACCACACATAGCCAAACTATCCATGCACACATTATAAAGCCATATACCCCCCACACACCCACTATACTTGCATGCAATGCATAAATAAAACCTCATGGACATGGGACATCTTGACAGCTTGTGGAAAAAAACAGTCTCTGAATCGTGTGGTGTGGGTGGTAATGCTCCGGTAGCACTTGCCAGAGGGAAGCAGAGAGAAGAGGGAGTGAGCTGGATATGGCTGGCATCCTTGATGATGGACTCAGCCCTCCTCTGACAGCGTCTGGAGTAGATCATTTGAAGCTGAGCCCCAACGATTTTGGATGCAGTCCTGACAGTCCTTGACAATACTTTGAGATTGTGAGCAGACAGGTTCCCCAGTCACACTGTGATGCATCCAGTCAGGATGCTGTCAGTAGTGCAACGATAAAAGTTCACCAGGGTTTTTGTTCTCACCCCAAAGCTCTTTAGCCTCCTCAGAAAGAACAGTCTCTGCTGTGCCTTCTTGAGGGTACAGGTGGAGTGTAGGGACAATGAGAGGGAGTCAGTGATCTGTATCCCCAGGAACCGAAAACTAATGTACCAAATAAACCAAATAAGCCTAATTAACCAAAGCGACATACAAATAACAACAATACAGTAGTTAAATTTAACAGTAAACAATTTAAAAAGTTTGTAAGACTACACCAAGGAGAACAGCAATAATAAACAACAATGTCAATTCAATCAATAGCCTAATGAAAAATAAATAAATACTATAATATACAAACCATAATGAATAAGAAACACTTAATAGACGAAGTGCATGTGGAACAGATATCCCTTTAGATCCCTCTTTAAAGCTTAGTTTAATAAGTGTTTTTTTATGCGTTATGGTTTGTATATTATAGTAGTGCATGTTGAACAGATATGGCTTTAGACATCAGCAGGTTGGATGCAACCAATTTAACATGAATTTTTCTTTTTTACTTTTTATTATTTGTTCATTTGTTTGTTGTCTGTATGTCTTAGTGTCAGGGGTACGCTGGCGACTACGCCGCTCCATCCTGCATCTTTTGTCTTGTGTGTAATTTATTATTTTTAAAATTTATTTGTCATGTCTTGGTGTCACGGGTACACTGGCGACTGTGTGTTAATGTCTTGTATGTGGAGCGCTTTGGGTTGCACTCTGTGCATAGAAAAATGCGCTATATAAATGTAAGTTACTTACTTACTTACAAATAACAAAGATTTATATTTATAATAATAGCTAGACTTATGTTAAGGCCTTAAAATCTATAATCTACTGACAAGGGTGACTACGGAACCCTGGAGGGGTCATTGCAAGATATTTTTTGGTGAACATCCAGAAAACGTGCGCTCATTTTACTAAATTGTGCGTGCATTTTATTATCGTGCACATGTTTTACTAAATAGTGTGCTCATTTTACTAAACTGTGCTCTCAATTTATTAAATCATACACACATTTTACTAGATTGTGTGCACGTTTTACTAAATGGTGCGCTCATTTTACTAAATTGTGCTCTCATTTTAATTTTTGTAAAATGAGCGCACAATTTAGTAAATCGTGCACGCAATAAGTAAAATTTGTGCACAATTTAGTAAAATGTACACACAATTTAGTAAAATGAGCACACAATATACCAAATTGTGCGTGTGACCACAATTTAGTCAAAATGAGCGCACATTCTCTCGATATACAAAAATATCTTTTGGAAACCTCTAACTTTCCAAATATCCTGGGCTCTGTAGGTCACAACCTGTGCTTTATGTTACTGTAGGCTACCAAGGCAAGAGAGCATTGTTCTAAAATATCGCCAGAATTGCATAGAATATGTCAGAATTATTTTGTAACTTTTGCTTGAATGTTAAAAGCCTTACTGATTGAAAGATGATGTTGAAAAGATGGACAATCTCTCTCTGACTTAAAGATCCTTGCATGAAAGACCAGTGATGATTTTTCACATGGATATGGCTTTTTATACAAATACGAATGCGCAGTGAAGGTAACAGTAGATTGGTCAGAATATAAGACATTTCTTAGTTTATTGAAACATGGTCAAAAGTAAAGCTCCCTGGTTTCACAACATCTGACCTAGAGGAAACTTTTAAGGTATTTTCTTCCCACAGCTCAGTCCAACTCCAAGAGGCATTAAGCCAGGAAAATGGCATTGATCTCAATTGAAGACCTTGCCGCATTGGATGATGAACAGCTGGATGATGACATCACAGACAGCTCTGAGCCAATGGATGATGAGAATCAAGACAGACTGCTTGCCCATTGGCAGGCTGTGGGTCGGACCCACCATGTGTCTGTTCCACGCGGTACACAGGAACATGCTTGTTTACTATGAGAAATGAATTGAGCAATTATTCTCAGAATTAATTTTCTGTATAATGCATCATTAAGATTTTATAATAACTGATTATACTCCATTTTACTGTTAGAAGAGGATATGTTTGATGGTAAAGCTACTTGTGTTTTACTCAAAATCTGCACCCAATTGTAATAATGCAATATATATATAATGCTCTGTACTGACAGAAATGACCGGACCCATTGCTGAGATGACCCGGAGGAACCAGGAGACTGAAAGGGAGCCGGTGCCCTTTTCTGTTATATCTAGACGTGAAAAGGTATGCCACTGTTCTGTTACTTAATTCCGAACAATTGGGTTACTCAATTGGGGATGCACCGATATATTGGCTTAACATCAGTGTCGGAAAATATTTTTCTTGTTGACTGATATCGGCAAAGATCCGCTCCAACCCTCTCTGGTATCGGCCTATTGGCAAATAATATGACATGTACTGATGGCAGTGGCTGATGTTTATGTGTTATATGTTGATGTCAGTGTAGCCTGTGTTGTGTTTACCGAGCGGTTCAGTCCTGTAATCATCCAGCATCGAACGTGCAAACAACAGCACCTCAGATTGGGTGTGGAGTGTGCTAGCAATCGAGCTAAAGGTCCATGGTGCTAGCTCTCTTACTGGCGCGTCTCTTAGGGCGTTGGAAGGGAGGTTTACCTAACACAGATACTGCACAGCTACGTACCAGCTGGCTACCGTTACATCTGCACTAGATAAATAATGTATTAGCTGTGTTGTCTGACACATTCATAGTGAAGGGCTGAAAGACTTGAAAATGGTTTAGTTATTTTTTTATAATGAATATTTTTTTTTCACTGAACTTGACTTAATAGTCTTAATTGCCATATCTTTGTGTGTGTGTGTGTGTGTGTGTGTGTGTGTGTGTGTGTGTGTGTGTGTGTGTGTTCACACGCGCATACGTGTTGCTGATTGGCTGTAGCTGGGAGAAGTGATTGAGGAGAGGCTATATCCAGCAGGAAAGTGGGCATGCATCACCAAATCAGAGAAAATGTACGAACAAAGCATCTCTCTCGCCTTCATGCAACTCATGCGTTTTATCTGCAAGGAGAGCTCTGCTGGTGGGTAAAACATGCATCCTTGCAATTGTTTAACTTTTTCTTAAGAAATGATGGTATACCTAGAATCATTTTATTTAGGTTAGCAAAATGTTTTTTTTTTTTAAAGAATGTTGAATTCTAGTTGAAAGAGGTTTATTCATTTGGTGCAGAGATGGTGAGAGGGTGGTCTATATGAAATCTTAGAGGGAGGGAACATTTGTGTACAGTTATGTGGTTTGTGTCTGACCTCTCCTGTTTGTTTTATTCTGTAGGCAAGTACTTGGGCATGACTGTACCTGTGCTGGCTGAGTTTCAGTTGTCAGAGAGCGGGACTGACTTTATGAAGGATGTGGTGACCGCTTACTACCTGCCTGGACAGTACCAGACCAACCCACCTCAGTCCAATGACCCTGAAATCACCATTTCTCACAGAGAACCTATGAGAGTTATCACACGGTAAGGAAACAGGTTTCTTAATCTGGAAGCAGAACTTAAGCTTACCTTGGCCATTATGTGTTGTGTGACATGAGCTTTGTCACATACAGTTATACAAGGTACAATATGTAGGGAAATGCTTGTCACTTCCAGTGTGAATTAATGCAAAGTTTATATATACATATTTACGTATACATGTGTGTGTGTGTAATAAACACAGGAATAAATAGAAGATGTGAGTAAAGTGAATTGTTATGTGTCATACCGTAGTAGTAAGTTCATCAAATGTATTGCATTGTAAATGTCTGGTCTCCATCAGAGTGTTTTATGGGACCACCACTGAGGAGACTGTACAGCGGCAAATTCACCTTCTGTGGGAGTTGCTTGGGGAGGTGGAGAACGTCCATCGCCACATGTACATGGTAGCAACCTACGAGAACCCAGGGGTTCCTGGACGCAGAAATGAGATCTGGTTTATCCGTAGAGATCAATAAACTACAGAGACCCCTTCAGTTGTACTGCAATCATTTTGTGGACCCCACACATTTATAACTTGTCATACAACGAGTACCCTTCCCTACTCTCTTCAGAGACCGCATGAATGCATCAGGTGTGTGTTGGTTGGCAGGCGTGTTCATTGCTTTGTAGTGTACATAGTTACTGTGTGCTAAATATTTATTTTAATCAACATCCCTCAAAGCACAATCTAATTGTAAGCCCAGTCTTTCTGTAAGAGCATGATTCTCTTTTAGCTGTGTCTGCTACATGATGCCTGCACTTTGGTAATGTTTTTATCTTTGTCCCAATTCCTGTGATGACTCAGTGGCTACGAGTAATACTTCTGACAAACTAGACTGCAGCTATTATTATTATTATTATTATTATTATTATTATTATTATTATTATTATTATTATTGTTATTATTTACACACCTGATAATTGTCATTTCCTCTCGTTGTCTGTCCAAGAACATTTCTTACCAGTGTCCCCAACAGTAAGACAGTTGTTCTCCTTGTGGAATCTTCCTCCTCTTTATACCTATATCGTCTCTACAGTTTGTCTCGACCAGTTGAAGGCCCTCTCAGACCAAACCACTTTTCAATTGCAGACAGTAAGAGCGATTGCCCATTCTCAATTCACACTACACAGATGGAGTTATTGACATCGACTGATTGAATATCTAACTAATGATTGTTTTCACTATACAAGAGATACACTCTTTCCCAGTACTTTTTAACTAGTACAGTGTCTGTGACTAAAAAAAGTTGTGTGGTAAATAACCATGCTGGCCACTAGGTGGCAGAATGGCCATAACAATAGACTTCTTCGCCTTAATGGCAAATGTACATTTTTTTAAAGAGCAAAAACTAATTTTTGAGCAGCCGAACCGAGAGTTATCTGAGGATTATGTACATTTCTTATACAAATGGGGGGTGGAAGGGGGGTTCTCATATCTTCTTCTTTGTGTCATGTTGTGTTTACAGCCTTTGCATTTTTGTAACAGTAGTTTTTTCCATGTTGTAATAGTGTTTTTAAAATAATATGGTTCAGTGTGACACCCTTTTGCTAGGTTGCTTGTTTTTTTAATGTTGCATCTGCTGTTCAGTGATTTTATGGTTTAACTGACTTTGCAGGACAATTACTGTACAACTATTACAGTTTAATGTAAAATGTGGCATTATGCAATGTACTATTGAGATATGAAATTGAAACAGAGAGCTGTTAATATTTTATATTTTTCTTTTGAGAAACAATAATAAAAGAAAAACTCTTATGAAACTGAATATGTTCTGTAATTTATTTCTAGGGATCCAGTGACCATGCTAGTGTAATGGCTACCTTTAAATGTAAGTTTTAATAGTCACCATGAACTTTCACCATATATGATATTGCCAACTATATTACCCAAAGACACCATCTGTATGCTATATTTCATCAGTGCTGATCCTGGTGTTGTTACAGTGTTGATGTTGGTGTCGGTGAGGTTCAGGATGCTGTGAGGGTAATTAGCTTACCAGTCACCTTACTGCTCCTGTAAAATTAACACCAAAAACTAACGGAAGCATATTTTAACTAATACCTTATTGAATGATGTTTTAGTGTATTACATTGTTATATAAGAGTGTCTGTTTGGTACATCTTGAATATTTTATCCCACGGCTCCTTGCTAAAATATCGAGATTCATCAAATTGTCACAGTCCTTGGCAGATCACCAAAGATTTGGGCTCTAGGTCTTGGCTCCGTCAGGGTCATCCCAACACTCATCTGATGTGAAGCCTCTTGTAGATTGTGGGTGTCTGATCTTTCAAACTGACAAACCACTTTCCCTCATGGTGGGAATATTTTTTTGGTGATGTGCTGTTGATATGCATACCTTTTCGAGTTATAGATACAAATATCACACGTTATCCTGTCAAACCACAGATTTGTACACATTTTGAGAGCTTAGATGGATATTGGAATTTTACTTCCATCTACTGATTTAGCTTGGCTTGAGTGTTTTTTTCCCCATGAGGAATGGTTTCTGTCTTGCCACATAACCCTGTGGTCCAAACAAACAAGAGGTTATTGTCACATGTAGAGAGCAACAAGTACTCGCCATAAATTCCTGCAGCTCTATTAATGTTGCAGTAGCCATTTCACAGCCTCCATGCCCAGTCTTGTCCTGGTCTTGTCATCTATACCAATGGAATGTCCTATTCGTGGTGAAGCCACCATTGTGCCAATGTTTTCTCCTTGTATTGACTATTGTCTTCTTTTTTTCTGCTGTAAATGCAATTCTAGAAAAATGCTTTTGTGCCCTTCCCGTTACGTCTCACCCATGAGCCCCGTTAATGTCCTGCTAGAATGTAGACCAAGGTTCTACTGTACAATAGACAACCAAAACATGATGGGAAGGTCCTAAAGGTAGGCCACTGCTGACCTTTATTTTGGGTTAATCAAAGTCATCTCAGATGATGGTTTAAATATGAAATCAATGCTTCTCCATTGTCAAAAGAGGTGTGCACCTACTTTTATAATTGTTTTACTAAATAAATAAATAAAATAAAAACATTTGTGGAAGCACAATTCCCCTGCAGCCTTTTAGTCTTAGCTAAAACAAAATGTAATGCAGTCAGTGAACTGATGTTTCTCTAGATTGCATTGCTATGGTTTGGAAATGCTTCTTTTAAGAACTTTCTTGCAGCCAGATAAGTGTAGGTTATTTTGTAACACAGTTCAATAATAATAACAATGATAATAATAATAATAATAATAATAATAATAATAATAATAATTATAATAAACACTTGGTACATATGGTACATATTGGTTGGCAGATTGGTGGTTAGGGTGCTTTTTTTTAAAGTTAATTTGGGTAGGGGCTTCTGAATGTGTTTTTACCTTGGATTTTGGTGGTCGGAGTATAGGCCTATATGACATTTTAAATGTGGATAGTAGAGTGCTACTCCTTAGAAGTGTTTGCAATTATCTTTCTTTTGCAACATCAAGGGCATCTTTTTTTAAGTATGCCTACTTCTTTGATTCATGTCTACAACCTAGGCCTACTTCGTTATGTGTTGTGCTGTTGGTATATATATAGGCCTAGTCTACCTGACAAAAGTAAAAATCCTTTAACACATTTTGCATCATTGGTTCATTACCCTATATCTTGGGCTCACTGTTGGGAGAATCCATGGGAGAATCCACCTACTGCCTGGTCTACCTATTACCCCTCACCAAAACCGGAAACTGCTCATCAGAGGGGCGCGGAGTGAGGGAAACGCGATGCTGGAGAAGGGGACGAACTTTCCTGCTCTCACAACAGCCACCCGCAAAGAAGAAGAAAAAATCCTTGTTTCAGTTGCCAACTCTACCCAAGGTTATGGTGAAACATCATAGACTTGTGACCACATGCGCTTTCTTACAGTTAAACTGGACTGTTCGCTTTTGAATGGTTGCAGGAACAAGTGGGAATATTCAAGGATTTAGCCAACTGCACACCAGTAGATATCGTTTAACTCCTTCATATCCCATATCCTATCTGAAACTATTTTGTCCGATCGACTATTTCTTTAAGCGCAAACATGAGTTTATCGCATAAGGGACAGCGTCGCCGACGACAATTGGTGTTGAATAGACTACCTTATGTACGGGTGCCGCTGTCGACAAAGGGAGCCACTGTTTTCGCGATCCTGGCGTTGTTCAGTAAAGGTAAGATAACTAGAAGTGTTACTTTTACAGCATATAGCTATGGTAATCATTTTGAAGACAACAGCAACATGGTAATAATTTGAACTTTCTCAACGAGTGCATGTCTGTTAGAATTACATTGTAGCGAATGCCCAGTGTTGGTTGGCAATGGCATTGTGCGCTGGCAAGTTTGAAGCGGGACTATATTGATTTGTGTAAGTTAGATTTTCTGTTTTTTCAATGAAAATGAACTAATTTCCAGGATTTTGTGTAGCTTACAATGAGTCTGTGTGCGCCAAGCGAACCCTTCAGGGGCCGCGGAGTCTCAACGACATGGAGGGGGAGGAAACAATAGCGCATCAGTTACCAAATTCTAAACTGATTTTATTGTCTATTGACAGAATCGTAAACTGTCGATCTTGGCCAGGCTACAGCAGAGTGAAGAGACGTGATTTGCTTCTTAATGACGCACAGACATGTAATTGATAGCATATGTTGTGTTTGAATGCTCTCTTATTTGTGCAGGAACTTTTCTGCGGAAAAAACGTGTTTAGCTAACCAAAACCTTAATCAGTGCGTTTCAGCATTTTGAATAACGTAACATAGATGGGCCTACAGGTAACAGTCTGTGAAATATCTTGATAGGCCCTAATGGGTTAGTAGTAGTTTAGTGGCTATGTCGCTGCAGTTTGATTCAACGGGCTGTTTCTTGAATTGAAACCGGCTGGGATGCTGTTGCCTTTAGCGTGTATGTGTGGTGAAGGGGGTGGGGGGTGAAGTTGCCGATTTTCGTGGATCGTATAAATAGCCTAGATATCAAGAGGATTTACTCGGTATGGTATGATACTAATTCTTCTATTGCACTGTCTCTTGGTGTTTTGATTTCCGTCTTCGAGTCTTATCAATCACAACCAAGCCTACATTATGTATGTTTCTTGATCGGATAGGCTAGTTTTGCCCAGGTTTTCTCCTGCACCACCAGGTCGTGGAGACAGGTAAAATGCTTCCAAAAGAACACTTGGGGGTTGGGGATAATTGTGTGTATTGTCCGTAGCTCTACCTACTCTCTGGGGGGTTTGGTTCCTTCAGGGTTTTTGCAGGAAATTGTGGGATATTTGCATAGTGGTTTGAAAGATAAAAGGCCAAGGCCAGGGCTGATTCACAGGTACTTGAGGGCTCTGCTTGATCTTTAGAACCTAGGGGAGCCATCTCCCCTTTTTGTCATGGTAATTAGAGCTGGCATGGGTGAGGGGCCCCACAGCAATAGTCATGGAGAAATGCCATGCTCAGGGGGGAATTAAATCGATTTGATCTTAAAGCATTTTTACCAAGTGGAATAACTACAGACTAGGGGTGAGACAAAATAGCCAACATAGTTGATGTGCTGTTGCATTAAACATAGATATTTTACTAGAACATGCAGGTGTTCTAAATAGATATCCATTTATGGATCCAACAAATCTAGCAGTGACATGACTTCTGTTGGTGGTGTATATAAATTGAAGATAAACTGTAGTGAAGAAAAAATGTACAGGGAGAAAATATTGTACAGTGCAAAAACACAATGCACTATGTTGTATATCAAATTACTCAAATTACAAAAAAGCTAAAATTTTGCCTATTTAGGGGTATTTTTCTTCTTTAGTTAAACAATGTGATGAATCATAGATTATTTTCTATTACAGAATGTATGAAGTTATCATTATAGTGGCCCAAGTTTAATGACCGTATCCATTTGAGTCACTCTGTGACGTTCAGCCCTAGGTACTGCACCATAGTGGAAAAGGTGAAATGATCAAGCAGTGGCCTGTTCCTGCAGCCTAGATGAAAGTTGAAAGTCCTATGAAACATGCTTACTGTTGGCACATGTCAGGTCTTGAAAGCCTGAGAGAGCTGATAGTGGAATAAAATGTACTCATTGTCTGTTCTTGGTCAGTCTCCAGGTAGTGGACTTTAAATGTCCTATGCTGACTTGTGGAAGTAAAGGAATTTGCATCCAACAAGAGCTTATAGTTTTAGTCAATGACATGCTCACTAGTGAATTGACGTAATTATATATTATAAAAGAGAGATCAAAACCATGATGTTAATTATAGTAACACACTCAAGTGTTTTATTACTTTTCTACAACCATTGTAGTAAGCAAAGCAAGAAGATAAGCAAAACACCTTGAACACTTGATCACTTCCACAACAGACATTTCAAAAGCACACTGGAGCTGCGTCAAGTCAAATTGCAGTTTTTGAAATGGGTGAGAATCTTTTTTGTGTTAGATTTTGAAGGCTACATGCAGTGAATGAGATCACAGAAACCAGGCAATGTTTTTTTACTTGCACAAGTGTTGCACTCTTGTTAATTGATCGGTCCAACATTATATTTTGAAGACAATTGCAGCATGTGTACTTCTCACCATGCACTATGTATACATTTGGACGGATTGTATGGCTAGAAATTTGGAGAGAGAGAGAATGAAATAGAATGAGATAAAGACCCTTCTTAACATTTCCATATTAAAACCATTTAACCACATGTCCCATTGGCAGTAAGAGTACAGACTTGCACACTGAAGAGGTTAGTGGGGAATGTCTACAGTATGTGCATGTTTGCAGTCCCTGGTGGTCTTCAATCTTGATGAGGACTTTAAAGCCCAGTGCACGCCCAGCCGATGGTTGGACGTCTGATAACACTGGGCCGGTCGGCTGGCGTCCATGGCCCAAAGCGGTGCAATGTGTGTTCGGTTGGCTCTGTTGGCTGACTTGTGGCTGATTCAACATGTGGAATCTCTGTCGGAGCCAACAGGAAACCGGTTGCTCTGAATGGCCATTTAGTTTGCCTACCTGTTACCAAAAGGTGCAGTACATATTCCCTTAAGGAGATGCAGTTCCGGTTAATAGTGTTTTGGCTCTGGGATGAGTGGATCTAAAAGTATGCTTTCTCTTTCCTTCACCTTTTCTCTTCTCTTCTTTTTCCCACAAGAGATCCAGAACCAGGACTGACAGTCCGCATTGCAGCTCACGCTTTTGGTGTGTGCTTAGCTTAAGATCCACATAATGCCTTTGTGAATAACAGTTTGATTCGCACTGTGAGATCACACATGCTACTCCTGCTGTAGCATGCCTGCTTCCAGGCCAGGGTTCTACATCACCACTGTGATGGGGGCAACATGAAGAATACGTTGAGAGGGTGACTGGAGTCATGTGGGGGGAGGTAAAAAAAAGTGCTGTGCTGTCATGTTTCAGTTTGACCAGATTTCAAACCAAGTCTGAGTGTTGAGGCCTCCTCTGAGAACAAGTGGTTCTTGTTTAGTTATGACATCAGAATGAGGTTGTGATTAAATTGAGGTACATATGTTTGTCATTTGCGATTTTCTCTTGCTGAATTTAGTAGCACTGCAGCATTCTCTTCCTAAACCACCAAGCTTCAGCACAACATAAAAATGGTTATCTACCAAGTGTTTTATTTACTGTAAGTGTTTCATAACAGGAAAGAGCCCTTAGGATACCTATATGTGTAAGCATATAATGTATTACACATGCGTAGTTTGTTTGCTAGATAAGTCTGTCTTGAGGACATGACCTCATTATACTTTCTTTTCTAGTAGCTGATTCTGATGGCATACAACGCCTTATAATACATCTGATATAACATATTATATTACATCTATATTACATCTGATCTCTACATGGGTGAAATGAATATGATGTCGTGTATTGTTATTCACTGTCTTTGGAAAGTAGGTACAGTTGTAAAAGTTTGCCTTGATACAAAACTCTGTAGAAGTGATACAAATGGTACTAAATGGTACAGAACATGGTACAGAAAGAAATCATGCCCATCTGGCAGAATTGTTCACCCCTTAGCTTGGATGTACATTGAGGTTCCTTCATTTTTGTTTCCAATATGTCATTTTTTTAAAGTATATTTTGGGGGGTTGTTTGCCTTTATGATGATAGAACAGTGAAGAGACTGACAGGAAACAAGTGGGAGAGAGAGATGGGGTGGGATCGGGGAATGACCCGGGTCGGACTCAAACCCAAGTCCCCGTGGGCACTAGGACCCAAATGTGATGGCACTGTAGCTAGTTGCACCACCGCTTCCCCTGATAATGATGTCATGTTTGTACATACGAAAGACTTATCAGCGTCAGAAATCGTCATGGAACCTTATTGCAGAGTTGAGTTTTAGGTCCTCATGTCTTGGTTGAATAGGCTGAATTGGCAAAAAATAAATAAATAAAATATTCTTTATTGCATAACCCAAACAGAAACAAGCAGATCTGAGATAAAAGGGTTTGAAATGGCATGATGCCAGAAGTGCCTAAAACTTTAGGTGTGCTTAGGGATGTAATAATTACCGGTATAATGGTAAACCGTGATAAAAATGTTGACGATAATAATTACCGTTTTCATTTCAAACATCATGATTATCACTATTGATTACCGCGGTGTGGAAACCGTGTGTTTAATCCTTCCCAGCTTCATCCGAGCCTGCTTTTGACATACAGTAGGCCTGGTACAATGGAACAAAACTGGTACCCTACTGATTCTGTTGTCTAATTGAATGTTTTAACTACGATTTGGATTAGGCTACACCTGATTTTAAAAGGCGGAACTTTTTCACCGCAAAATGTGCACTGTATCATGTAGCCACTCTGCTTCTTTTTATGTTCACGTCCACATTAAATCCATTCCACTCACGTTATCAGGAGAATACAGTAGCCTAAAGTTTTATTTTGAACGCTTACTTTGGTCTCACTCATTGCATCCAAATAACAGAAATAGCAAACTCCAAGTTATGGTAAGGTAAGTTAAGCTATAAGCACATAGCCAATTAAACATTAAGAAAAAAGTGAACGGGACACTTTTTGAAACTATTTCAGCTTGTGTAGGCCTATCAGTGCTTTCTGAACATATTGAACACAGTTTTAGAAATACCGTGACAATACCGAAAACCGTGATAATTTTGGTCACTATAACTGTGAGGCAGTGTTTCCTCTATGTTGATTTGGTAGTGGCGGCCCCCCACGGTTTAATTTTCTTCCCCCACGGTATCAGAAATGGGGCAGACGTACAATAGTCGCAGTTGCCTTTCAAAAATCATTGTGCAGACCTCTTGTAGATTCTCTATATACAGCTCAATCACAACTGAAAATAATGCCTCATTGTGTGTGAATAGAGGTGAATACATATAAATGTTTGTGTTGCAGCAAAGTGTCAGTTGTCAGTTCCGTGGGACGGGGGGACGGTGGGGGGTGGGGGGGTGGTTCGGACAGGCCTGCCCCCACTGCTTAAAAAAATCCTAGAGGAAACACTGTGTGAGGTTAAATTTTCATACCGTTACATCCCTAGGTGTGCTCTACTCAGCAGGTGAGGGGTTAATCTGAACAAATTCTACACTACACTACGCTACTAGGTTTGTATTGTTTATGAAGAATTCATTTAGGATTTTCACTTGTGTTCTCTCCCCATTTCCATCCCTAGCAGACACTCACAGGTCACGGAGATCACTGCTCTTCTCTCCCCTGTGATCCCCCTTTATTTGCCTGCACATGTGAATGCTCTGTGTTTGGTGTTGTCTGCTTTTATGGTCCATGCATTACTGTGTTCCCATGAACAGAGCCCATGTTGCTCTGTGCTGGGAGGTTGGTGGAATGGGTTTTTTTGGAACTCTGTATTACTACTTTCTTGTGTGGATTAATAATCTTGAATTTAAATTGTGATTAAGTCATGGCATATTGGCATTGTAGTGGGAGCCTAATTGATTAAATTGGAGATAAGAGCCTGGTTCCACTATAGTTTCATTAAAATGAAAAAAAAAAATCAAGATAAAAATGGAATGAGCAAAAGAGCTTTAGAATTCTGCAGTGTGAAAACAACAAATGATTGGCTTGAGAGAATATGTGCCATTGTATGTGTGATGACACACTGAGAAGCACAGCTGCAACATAGATTCTATTTCGGCGGCCAATCAGACATTGTAGCTGCTGAGGGATCGGTTGTTGTCCAACATACAGTGTGTAGACTAGACTACCTTCCTTTCAGTGTTTCTGCCCCATTCTTGGCAGAGAGTTCTATTCATAGCTCTCAAAACTCTTGTAACTCATATCCACCATCTTTATCCAGCTAATGCATTTCAACATGGAAACACTCTAAGGCCTGTGGGCATCCTGTGTGACTGAGAGATAATCCCAAAGTATGGCTATCAAGTCACTTGAGCCAGCTATGCCCATAGCGCACAAGCCTGGATCATTTCAGTTCATGGCCAGTTCTAATGTTCCCTCCATGTTGGTACCTAATATTGTGGCTGACCAACTGTTCCTTAATCATCAAGGATTTGCACAAGTTTTCCAACTAACTGTTCCGTTACCCATCCACCCCCTGTCCCTGCAACCAACTAGAACCCGTGTATGATGGATTGTGATATGCCATCTCCCACGCATCATTTTGATTTACGCAAGAAAGACATATAGGGACACCTGTTCGCCCATGTCCTCTGGAGGGCTGTTTCATGATGGTGGGTGTAGCAGCTGCAACAACAGCCAACCTCCCTCCTGCACACCCTAGACTAGGCCATGGTGTCTCCTTAACAATGTCTCCAATGGTGCTTGGGACACTGGCTGGCCTGCTATATTATCTAGTGTATTAGGTTACCACAAGCACAACAGCAGCTGAGTGTGATAAGAGTCCCAGTGTAGGGCCTAAGCCTGGAAGGGTGGCATGGGCTGAAAACCTCTCTCATTAACATGCCAGCTTATCCTATATCAGTGTGAAAAATCAATTTAAAAGAAGTTGTAGAAGTATTGGTGTTCCATAGGCAACCATTTCCCCATTGCCTCAAATAAAAAGATTGATGAAATGTTGTTTAAAAAGTAAAACATTGCTGACCAGAACATAATGCTTTGATGTTCAGTAGATACACCCAATGACTAATAAAGACTTTGATCTGAATTGCATGCCACCTTTCAACACTACCATTTTTCTTTTGGGGATTAATTCTCCTAAGTAATCTATCTATAGCAATGACTAAGCTCAAATGTCTTAAGACATCTTTTGTACTGCCTTGCCGTGAAAGTTCCACTAGCTCTCACATGTTCTGTGGGTCTAGTAAAGTTACTCATAACCTCAGTCTGTATCAATTAGGCCCAAATGCTGGATGTTCTACACAAAGCATCAAATGTTTGAGTTGCTCTTTGTGAAACCAAAGACTAAAATGGCAGCTACCTGTTGTTCAGTTGTGAAATTACTTTAATGGATACTATAATATAATAATAGATATAGGCATTTTGTATTTTATCACAAAAATCATCATGTTCAAAGTGCAATTTATGTTTTCGCTAAGTGATAACATTTAGAATTTGCGTGAGCAGACACTTATTACAAAAACATGTTTGCATCAAATTGTAGGCAGAAATCAAGATGGCTGAAACTAACAGAGAATAGGAGTGTTCATGAAGGCTGTCTTAATTTGATGAAGCCTAATGTCCTACAAATTAAGTTAGGTCCTCTTGTTGAATAGAATAGTCAATTAGTTTGAGTCACAGATACTTGGGAAGCTGAAAATGATATGGCACTAGGTGCTATTGTGGTTCATTACTCTTTCGTTGTGTATTAGAACTGTGTTCATATATTAGAGGTATACTTTTGAGTATTAGCCAGATTGTTGCAAAATGTACATAAAAGCGTGGATAAGATAGAAAATGGCAATCACTGAAGCTTAGAATTTGCAGAAGGACCACGACTTGTGTGACTTGCACAAACTTTTCTCAAGGTACCAGACACATGCGTAATCCTCTGCTAACGTTGTGCCCCTGCACATATCATGTGCTCTTCCATCCAAGCTGTGTGCCAGCAGAATATTTTGATAGGTATCTTTTCATCTGGTATGATCCCAAGCATTCCTTGGTTTCCCATGTAGACCATAAGATGCAGCGCACCATGAATGCCACCTTTGTCCCCCTCTCTGTAAATTCCTCCTCAAGAATCCAGAAAGAGGTTTGGGATCCTGCCTAGAACAGGTATTTACAGAGTACTGGGTTTAAAATATTGCTTCTGTGAACAGCTGTCTAACTTTTGACTGATTAAAGTTGAATTAAAACAGACAGCATTCTATAATCATATGGAGTGAATCAGTCTCGTTGTCTAAGACTTCTGAATTCTAATAGTATTGAAATTAGTTATTTCGTTATTTCTTGTATTGCCTCTATTGGATCCAGATCCTCTCTGGTCAGTTCAAAAATCCAGTGGTCAGTAAAGTTGGAATTTTGCTCTCATGCCTCACTGGTCACTGCACTCACTAAATATGAATGATGTTTTGTTATAGCTGTGCCCGGGGATTTCCATTGTTGTTTTACGCTGTCCTGTTATTCTTCACATCTTTGAAATTGTAGAGAGCAAACTCACTCTCTGTGGGCAAATATGACCTCTCACTGAAAATCAGCATAGAGCTCCTTTTTTCCTGCAGTAGCCAGGAGGAAAACAGTGAAATTCTCCAGCACATCTCCCTGTCTGGCTGTAGAGGACACATAGAGGGATCATTTGCATACCCTAATGCTGTGTAGTTGTCTTTGAGACTGCTGCGTATGTTTGAGGCTCCTGCATGCATTTATGTGTGTTGGTATCAGGAACCTAGAATTCCCTGTTATGGTTTAAGTTGGGTTTAAAGCCTGCCATTGTTGTGCCCCAGAGCTGAGAGCAGTTGCTGCTGGGGCGTGGTAATTTGGTACTCATTAGGTCGGTTTCCCTGCTCAAAAAGACAGCCTTCAACGTCTGGTGTAGCAGCCTCTGAGAAGGCCTCCCTTTGGGACACAGACAGGCTTTCATCTTAATCAGGGTCACGTTGGTCAGCATTTGTGAGGATGAAGCTCTGTCCAGTCGGGCGGAGGGCACTGTAGTGCAGCGTTTCCTCTTTTTTTAAATGTTTCGTGTAAAGGCTCTTTGCTTTGTCAACATCGTGGAGGAGAGGGGCGTGGTTTCTTTTAGAGTTCTAGTCTAGGTATGACGCCATGTTCTAAGACAGACGTGAGGACCGTGAGAGCACTCCAGCTTGTCCGAGACTTGCAAGTGGACATTCTAATGCTACTGAATGATCCATCATTTGTCCGGTAGTAAAAAAAAAAAACAGATCAGCACAGATCTCTTAGACTTACTATGTCCAGCTTTTCAGCAGAGCTCTTGCTCTGAGAGTGCTAAAAGAAATCAGATAATTTTTTAGCATGCCCTAGCCACCACCCTTTCTATTTTCTGTAGTGTGGCATTGCCATTGTCTCTGTGGGAGAGACTGCATTCATTTCCCCTCCTCAGCATGGACAGTCCTCTCCCTGCAAGGGCTCAATTGAGGCCCAAGAGGACTTTGTATGTGTGTGAGGGGGGAGGGGGAGATCTCTGTCGCTGTCCCGTCTGGCTCTGTGTGAGTGGTGGAACTGTTGCTGGAGAGTTGGCAAAACATGACATTTTTCTGATAGTACAGTAAAACAAACTCTGAAATCAAAAAAATGAACTGAAGGTTGTACATTTGTTCTCTCATTAGAAAGACTAACTCTTAAGACGTATTCCTTAACGGTCACTATATAACAGTCCCATTAGGTTGGCATAGTTGAGAGAATGCACCGGAGCATCACTCAACAAGCAGGCGTTGAAGAATGACAAGTGATTTGAAGGTGCAAGGCCCTGTCTGCAGCACACCTGCATGTGGACTAGGGCTGCATGAATAGCTGTCTAAGTGATGTGGTGTGTGGGAAGGAGGGGAGGCAGGTCATGGGTTGGCACAGGCCAGTAGATCTGATGATGAGTTGCATGTCTAAGAGGGCAGGAACTACCATGAAGGCAGTCTGTGCAAGTTGGCAGAGTAAATGGGAATCATACTCAATGTGTACAGCTATACTGATATGATCCTTGATAATGGTCCCACCCTCCCTCTTTTCTGTTTTTTTTTCCCAGTACTCTGTGCACATACTGCCTACCTCCAGTTTAGTGAGGAGCCGAAGTCCCAGGATGCATTGCACGGTCGCAGTGCAATGCTGCGTTGTGAGGTCAGCAGCCTGGAGGACGTGGCCTACACCTGGCTGCAGGATGGAGTGCCAGTGGCAAACACCGAGAGGCGCTACCAGGAGGGCGGGAACCTGAAGTTCACCGCTGTGGATCGAACCCTCGATTCTGGAAACTTCCAGTGTGTGGCCCTCATCAATGGCACAGGAGCAGAAGCACGTTCCAACAACGCCTCCTTCAATATCAAATGTGAGTGTGGCACAACTTCCCTATCGAACACACAGCTCAGTTGACCACCACCATGTCCCTCCCAGCGGTCTCCCCCAGACCCTGGTGCTAATAAACACACACATGCAACCCATCAGCTTTGATTCTGCCTCTCAGCACTCCACAACTACACTAAATTAAACATCAGCCGCTTGAGAGAAAGCTATTTTGGGCCTGCTAGAGGCCTAGACAAAGGTCTCATTCATGGCCCTTGCGAAGATTAATTGCCTGAAATGCAGTGTCCAGCTGCCTATGTCAAATAAAAAGGTGGGTCGGCTTAAAGGAGCCCCCTGTTTTTGCGGCCTGTTCTAAAGACACTTTGCAGAAGTGGAGGAATTTGTTTTTGATAATCAAAACATGGTTTTGGGCACCAACAGACACAGGAGTATCTCAGGAGTACCCATTTTATTTGTTTGGCCTCTCATTTTTGTAATTTACTATGTATCTGTTTCTCTTTTTTGCTCTCCTCAGGGTTGGAGAGTGGTGCAGTCACACTTCAGGAGCCAGCTTCAGAGGCAGACATTGAGAGCTCCTCCCTTGTGATGTTACGTTGCAATATCGATGGGCATCCACGGTGAGTGTCCCCCCTTTTCCCCTTTTCTCTGGCTGCTTGGCTGTTTCATCAGAGTATACACAGCTCTCTTTGGGCCCTGTGCAACATACACGGTTTAGCAAATAGAAAATAAGCTGAGGTGTGCCAGTATATCCGTTATGACAGCAGTGTTCTAAACATAGCAATCTAAGTTCAGATGTTTGATTCCTCCATTCCAACATAACAATGTAAATTCAGACAGGTACAAACAAACCCAGCTGAATGTTAATATATCACCTTGTTTACAGTGTTGAACTATATCTCAATATGTTGAATAACATTCACTTGTGCATACATCCATACATGATAATTATCACATTTGCTCATTTTGAATGAGATTGGTCTATGTTGGAAATCTTCATATGATTTTGGTGAACTCATATGGGCAAATGGTAAGGCTCTATTATTGGACCAACTGATGAAGCTGTGGAATGGCTTAAGAATGCTCCCTGTGTCAGGTTGCTCCTTGTTTCATAGGGATGCAACAATTGTGAAATTCTGGGCCGATACTAATGTTTAAAATAACAACTTGGTAACCAATGCTGATATGGATATTTGTTTGCTTACTTCATTTGTGTTGTTATTTATGGACTTTAGTGGATCAAAAATATTCATATTACAATTAAAAACATTTTCAAGTCTTTTTCATAGTACTATATCTGAACAGTCTGCACATAGTACAGCTAGTGTAGAATTGATGCAACATAACATATAGACATCATCCACTGTCATCGTTAAATGTCATATTATTTTACAATAGGCTGATATTGGCTGCTAACTATGTTAGGCTGATATAAGGGTGCATCCCCATTTTTAATAATTTGATTTAATACTATATCCATTAGCATGCCTGCTATTAAAATTGTTAACATACAGACATATCTCTAGCAAAGAATGGGCCCCATAATATTTACTTTCCAGCCCTGTATTTTAAGGCTGAAACGGCATCAAATTTCAAAGCTTGTAGCTTGTACACAATTGGTAGTTACATGTGATTATACTGTATTGAAAACATAATCATGTAACAACGGAAATGTGCTAAGATATAAAGAAGAGAGTGGTAGATTGCATTCACTTTAACACTCTCCCTTTGTCAATTACAGGCCAACATGCCGCTGGTTCAGAGATGGCGATCATCTCACAGAGCGGGATAAAATCCATCGCATCAACAACAAAGAGCGAACACTCACACTAGCTAGCGCCACACCGGACAGCAACGGGGTTTACTACTGCTGCGGCAAGAACCCTGCTGGACACACCTGCAGCAGCCTCAACTTCACCCTCAACATCGTTGGTGCGTGTGCAGGATAGATAGATAGATAGATAGATAGATAGATACTTTATTGATCCCCAGGGGAAATTCAAGAAACATTCTTCAAGAGACATTCTCTCTTGTTCATTTCACTGACTGATTTTCATTGAGTTTAGAAGTATAAATTAGGGCTGTCAATCGATTAAAAAAATGAATCTGATTAATTACATACTCTGTGATTAATTAATCTAAATTAATCGCATATATAATTTTTGCTGTGAAAGTATTTTAAATTTTTAAATTCAAATAAATCATTGAATAATCAGCATTAGTGACATTAAAGTTCAAAAACTATTTTGTTATTATTTTCAAATAATTGCCATAATAATCTATGATATGACCAAATATGCTGAGGAAATAAATTCAAATGTGCTTCGGGAAGAAGTTTTTTTTTTCACATACAAGGAATTTCAGGCCACAGATATAACCTAGGGGACACAATGAAAATGAATCAACACTCCCCTCAATGTCAACACTTATTTCTTTGCATTGATGTGTGACTATAGAGTTGATGAACTCTGGTGATATGCAAATTCCTTGCTGTAGAGTAGACATTGGAGTGGACTTTATTTTCAACACTTTATTTTTTATCAACACCATCAGGCCATTTTTTAAAAGTAAATGTTCCAATCAATGATCCAGGCAGCATGTTTTCTTCTCTCTCCTTCATTTTACAGTCTAATTTTTACTGACTAGAAAGGCTCGGGGTCAAAGGTCATATAGAATCGATTAATCTGCACAAATTTATTTAATCAGTTATTTTTTCTCAAATTAATTAATCGAAATTAATCAGTTATTTTGACAGCCCTAGTATAAATACAGTGTGTAGGGTTTAGTGCCATCTAGTAGAGCAACCAATTGAATACCCTCCATTTTCCAAATGTCTTGGAGAAATATGGAGGCCGTCAAGTGCCATAAAAATGTGATGGGCCCAGTGGTTTGGTTGTCCGTATCCGGTATAATAGATATAAATAGAGAGTGGGATTATTTCATCAAACCCTCTTAAATGTCCAGTTACCTCACTTTGAATTTTGGATGTTTTCACTTTTCATTCATTGTTTACTCCTTGACTTCATGGCCCCTTTTTGATGCTGTAGATAAAAGTTATCCTCAGCCAGTGGTGAAGCCAGAAGATCTGGTGGTGCTCAAGAACGAGGAAGCCATGTTCCACTGCCAGTTCACTGCTGAACCACCACCCACAGTTGTCTGGTATCATGAGGATGAACCAATCGCCAACAAGTCTCGGTATGTCTCGGAATGGTTCAGTGTCTCACTTCTGTTTCATCTGAGTGTTACACGCTGGTTCTGTGTGTGTGCACAAAGGGAAACCCCTCTGGTGTGCGTGTATAGTCCTGTCTATAAACAACAATGGAAAACACACATAATGTATCAGTCACAACCTAGCCTATCAGCATGCTGCTGCAGGAGCACAGAAGGGAGGGCTGTAATTTGATTGGCTTTTGAGCTCAAAATCAGTGATCTCTCACCAGAATCTACCTTTACATTCTTGCTGACACCTCTGCAGTTGATCCTCCCTCTCTTACTGACTTGTGAAGCACTTTAGGTCAACTCCTGTTTAGGTCAACTCATGTTGTGTTTAAATGTGCTGTAAAACAAAAGTGACTTGACCTGACTTAACGTCACTCTTCCTCTCTCTTCATAGGGTGTTCTTGATGGGAAATGGCTCACTTTTCATCACCCAGGTGAAACCGCGGAACACTGGGATGTACAAGTGTGTGGGCAAAGGGCCGCAGGGTCAAGCTGTGGCTCTAGAAGCATCATTGCGACTGGCTGGTAAAATAAACAAAACCTCCATTTGAGTTTAGTTATAATGACCATGCACCACTCTGTTTCCAAAAAAGTTATGCCACTGTGTAAAATGTACATACAAAACAGACTGCTCTGATTTTTAAATCATGAACACCCTATATTTAATAAGTATAAGTATAAGTATAATATACTTTTTTGATCCCGTGAGGGAAATTTGGTCTCTGCATTTAACCCTATCGGTGAATTAGTGAAACACAAACAGCACACAGTGAACACACAGTGAGGTGAAGCACACACTAATCCCGGCGCAGTGAGCTGCCTGCTACAACGGCGGCGCTCGGGGAGCAGTGAGGGGTTAGGTGCCTTGCTCAAGGGCACTTCAGCCGCGGCCCACTGGTCGGGGCTCGAGCCGGCAACCCTCCGGTTACAGGTCCAGAGTGCTAACCAGTGGGCCACAGCTGCCCCAAAAGTGGGCCACGGCCCCAATTAATATAATTGAGAATAGAGAGCAAATTGTTGGAACAGAAATATATGTTACTTTAGAATTTGATGCCAGCAACACATCTTAAAATAGTTGGAACATGCCATGCATTTCTAGGTCATGTCTAAATATGGTTTCTTCTTTGCATAGTAGAGTTTTAACCATCATTTGTGGATGGAGCATCACACTGTGTTCAGAAACAATGGTTCTCCTTAGCCCATATAATTATCTTTACAGAAACGGGTCTGTTTTTAATGCAGTGCTATCTGAGTCTCCAAATATCACAGCCCTCCAATATTTTTTGAGCCGTCCCTTGTTTAGATTTCTCTGCACTCCCTGACTAGTTTAATGAGATTAGTACAGATAATGTCATTCTCAAATCTTTCACAATGTTACATTGAGGAGCAATATTCTTCTTATGTTGCATCATTTGGCCACACATGTTTTCACACATCTTTACTTCTGAGAGACTCAGCCTCGCTGGGATGTCCTTTTTACACCCAATCATGGAGCCAGTTAACCTTGTAAAATTTGCTTCCTTGTGTTTTCTTTAGAATTAGCCAACTTTTGACGTGTTGGTGCTGGCATGACATTTAAAATGAGCATATATTTTTCATGAAATAGTCAAATTTGTCAGTTTCAAAATGTTATGTTGTATATGTCCTTTTTACAGAAAGGTATGAGTTTTTGAGATTTGTAGATTATCACATTCTGGTTTTGTGTACATTTTACATAGTGTCCCAACGTTTTTTTGGAAACAAGGTTGCAGTTGATCAGATTCCATATGTCTGAAATACCTATTAATACATACTATTAACTACTGTTTTTGTAAGCAACACAAATTGGGGCATGCTTCATCACGAGACCACAATATCATCAAATTGCTCTCCCTAATATCATCAGATTCCTCTCCCTAAAGTGCTCTCCTTCTCTCTGATCTCTGCAGAGCTGGAGGACATGGTTAGCAGTATGTCTCGCGTCTTCACGGCAGACTCCATGGAGCGGGTGGCCTGCCGCGCCCCTCGTGGGCACCCCGAGCCTGAGGTGTGGTGGGAGAGGGAGGGGAAAAGGCTCCCTGAGGAGGGCCGTGTGCACCAGAACGGCCTGGACCTTGTCTTCAGCCCCACACAAGGAGATGACACTGGACTCTATATTTGTGTGGCTCAGAACAAGGCTGGTATGAAGAAGCAAGAGTTGACCGTGACTGTGGCCAGTAAGTATTAGCTTTTGCTTTTAAATGGCCATATTAAATGTGCAAACTAATAACAGTTCTATAGCTGGAGAAGCAGTAATGCTCTTCTTGAGATATTTTTGTGGCGATATTTAAAATCTACTTCCATCATATTTCCAGCACCACCAGTTTGGGTTCAGAAGCCGCCAGAGAAGAGTCAACTGCGAGAGGGTCAGGCAGGGTACCTGCACTGTCATGCCAAAGCTAATCCTGAGCCAGAGGTCATTTGGTACAGAAACCACGCCCCTATTGAAAATGAGGTAAGGCAGGACTATCATTTCCCAGAAGCATTCTTTTAGTGAATGTTTGCCACAGATTTGTTTTACATTTAGATATCACTGTTGATTTACATTTAGATATCACTGTTGATATACATTTAGATATCACTGCTACTATGACTGATACCTGTATTACTGTCACTGTTCCTCACCTCACCTGTTGTCGCTGTCACCTGTAGGATGTGCGCTTTAAGCAGTTTCCTAATGGGACTCTGCGCATTAACACTGTGGAGGTATATGACAAGCACATACAGTATGGCTGTATGATCAGAAATGAAGCTGGGAGGCTGACTGCATACGCCAGTGTGTTTGTACTAGGTAAGTAAGGCTGGTTGGCTTTATACATTCCTAATCCCAGTTAACACATTGGGCACATCAGTATCCTGTGTGTGTACTCTGGTTCAAGAGATACACTCCTGTTTTCGCTAGTGTTTAGTGCTGTTAGAAGTAAGCAATGCAACTCTTGGTGGTCTAACGTGTGTGTGTGTGTGTGTGTGTGTGTGTGTGTGTGTGTGTGTGTGTGTGTGGTTGTCTCCGTGTCCCACAGAGCGTCTGAAATTCACGCCCACCCCTCAGTCCTCCCAGTGCCTGGAGCTGGATAAGGAGGGCAGTGTGCAGTGCTCTGCAAGGGGACAAGAAACCCCCGTCATCCAGTGGATCAAATCTGGTGATTATGAAAGCCTGTCTGGCCCTACAGTGGATACTGTGCATTTTGATCTGAATTGACTGTGTTTGAATAGAATGGTGCAGATACTTGACAGTTTGGGTATGCATTGCGTATTATGTGTTTGCTAGCATAGTAGGTAGCAGAAATAGTAGTTATGATGAATATTTGAGTCATATATTCATATGAATATGAAAATGTGTAATCAGTTTAGATTGAGGCATTAATAGAGATTGATAGACTGTTAAGGTGAGAAGATGAGTTGGTAACAGTGAAGGTGAGAATTGATGATGATCATGAATTGCTGTCTGTTGCCCAATATAGATGGCAGTGAGATCCCGCCCTGGGTGACACAAACAGGGGGTACGCTTCAGTTCTCCAAGGTGATGCAGGCGGATGCTGGGAACTACACCTGCGTGGCCTCCAACAGCCTGCAGGGGGAGATCCGAGCGGAGGTGGAGCTCACTGTGGCAGGTAGGAAGAGGAGCACTGACACAAACCACAAAGCCACACATGCACACACATCACCACACTAACACATCCAGTGTATTCCTATTCTGGACACGTATTCAACAGCAGGTATGCTTTCTTTTCTTTTCTTTTCTTTTCTTTTCTTTTCCCATCCTTAGAGTATGTTTCCTTCAAGCTGGAGCCGGAGAACACCACTGTGTACCAGGGCCACACGGCCGTTCTGCACTGCCAGGCCAGTGGAGATCCTGCTCCCTTCATTCAGTGGAAGAAGAAAGATGCAAGGGCCATTAGGAGCAGGTCAGACTCCATATTCAAACTGTGATTTAATCTGTATAATGTAGAATTTCAGCAGATATTTTAGATTTACAGGAAATGTTCAGTGTATAACATTCTTTTATTTGTTTTCACAGAGGATGTTATGAATTGTTTTTGTGTTGAGGGCTGAAGAAAATTTCATTGGGTTTTTCACTGAATTAGACATCATTGTATATCACATTCTGTTTCACTGTGCAGGTACCAAACAATGCCTAATGGGTCTCTGGTCATTCACGATGTGAGCATGGAGGACACAGGAAGCTATATCTGCATCGCTGGGAATAAGTGCAACATTGGCCACACCTCTGCAGAACTCTATGTCGTGGGTAAGGAATTGCCCTTGACCTCCATCAATGACCCAGTCATGTTTGATAGAGGAAAACGATGGTATTGATGTGATGCCATACTCAAACAGAGAGAGTATTATATAAGATGCACCATTAGCAAAGACAAGCTGCACAAAGAAAAGTGAATAGCTGACTGACTCTGCTTATTGTTTGTGAATGTCTGATACAGAGAAGCCTGTGCAACACTCACTGGAAGTTGAGAAAACCCCATATAAGATGATTCAGACCATTGGCCTGTCAGTTGGAGCAGCTGTAGCCTACATCATTATTGTGCTGGGCCTCATGCTTTACTGCAAGAGGAGACGCAATGCAAAACGTCTACAGAAGGGCCCTGCCGAGGGGGAGGAGCCAGAAATGGAGTGCCTTAATGGTGAGACTGAGTTCCTGTGTCCTTTTATTTTATTAAAAGACCTTTGTGACTTAATAGCCATTTGAAGAACATTTTTTATTATGGATTCACAAGTTTTAGAACATGCTTGTTCCTTAACCATAGTGTTGTGAATGTAAAAATGTTGTTTGTTCCAACATCTGTAGGGGGCGCCACTGTTCAGCAGAATGGCCAGGCCACAGCACAGATCCAGGAGGCGGTCGCCCTGACCAACATGGCTGCCACAGGAAATGCCAACAAACGCCACAGTACCCACGACAAGCTTCATTTCCCCCGAGCCAACCTAAGCAATATCACAACACTAGGTACAGTGCCTGCTTTGAACTGTGCAGAGCACTGAGAGCACATTTTGAATACCTTACTAAAATCATAATCCTGAGGATAGTAATGATAATATTATATTATTAATCATCTGCCTTGGGGGTTTGTTGATGCATGCAAGCGGGCATTGAATCTTTAGCAGGCTATGCTTTGATTTTAATTTGCTGTTTAGTATCTCAGAATGTATGAGATCCCTGATCTTAATTCAAGTGTGAGTAGCGATGGCTGCAACTTATATGTAAACATACAATGAGCTTCGTAATGTAGGAAACATTTTCAGTGTGGCAGAATAAATTTGTATCTACACATAAATAACACATAATCAACTGGCATTAAAATCAAACGTGTCTTAATATTGTGATCTGTGTGCATAACACTTGGGTTTCGGCTGCTCTGTAGGGAAGGGGGAGTTTGGCGAGGTGTTCCTAGCCAAGGCGAAGCTCTTGGAGGATGAAGACGAGGCAGTCGTGCTGGTGAAGAGTCTGCAGACGCGGGACGAGCAGCTTCAACAGGAGTTTCGTCGAGAGGCCGACATGTTTTCCAAGCTGTGCCATGCAAACATTACACGCATCCTGGGCATGTGCAGGGAGGTGGATCCACATTACATGATACTGGAATATGCTGACATGGTGAGTACGGAGGCCAGAGTGGGTTAGGGAAAAAAACAGTATTTGTGCCGAACATGTTATTTCCATTTGTCAAGTATTATTGTAAGCGTTAAGAATGAAATTATAGTTTTTTTCATTATATTTTCCTTCAGGGAGATTTGAAGCAGTTCTTGAGGAACTCCAAAAGTAAAGATGAAAAAGTCAAGGTACTCAGTACGAAGCAAAAAGTGAGTATAGTTCAGTTGTCCCAAACACACAGAGGTACAAACATTCATAGACATCCTCCTGACCTTTTTGTTGTTCCCTCCACAGGTGTCAGTTTGCCTGCAGGTTGCTAAAGGGATGGAACACCTGTCTAACCAACGTTTTGTGCACAAAGACTTGGCTGCGAGGAACTGTCTCATCAGCTCCAAACGCCATGTCAAAATATCAGCACTGTGTCTGAGTAAAGACGTGTACCACAGGTGCAGTGCCATTTCTCTCTTTTTGTGTTCCAGCCTCGACCTGACCGCTTTGCCATCTATGGTGCCAAGTTATCAGTGCCAACTTAGCTTTTGAAACAAAACTCTTTACTGCTGCTTGAACTGACTTCTTCTGGTCACAGATCACACAGACTTGAGAAGTACTGCCACCAAGTGATCAGAGGGTGTAAATGCACATGCACACTGAAAAGATATGAATAGACATATTCTCAGAAGTAAAGAGTTATGTGGTGTTACGGAGAAACTTTAAGGAGTGGATGAATTGCCCAACATCTATTTGATGGAAATGACAAAGAGAATGTGAGGTTCTTTCCACTGCTGACATTTGTGTTTGGGTCTTTTCCACGCAGTGAGTACCATCACTACCGACAAGCTTGGATTCCCCTGCGCTGGCTCCCCGCCGAAGCTGTCTTTGAGGACGACTTCTCCACCAAGACAGATGTGTGGGCATTTGCCGTGCTTGTGTGGGAGATCTTCAGTTTTGGAGAGCTTCCATATGCTTCTTTGGCTGATGACAAGGTCCTAGAGGGTGAGACATGCACATCATCTCATTTTAGTAGTGCTCAGGGCTCATTTGCCTACACTAAATCAACTATGATTCAGTATAACTGCTGAACAGTTAACTGGTTACTTCTGGCCTTAGTTAATTTTTCGTTAAAATAATCTTGCAGTGTTGCACCGTTGAGTCTTAAATATGGTCACTTAATTGGTCTTTCAGGTCTTCAGGAAGGGAAGCTGAAGTTGCCTCCTCCACACGGTTGTCCATCACGGGTTTATAAGCTGATGATGCGCTGCTGGGCCCCAAGCCCCAAAGACCGTGTGTCATTCAGTGACATTGTTACTGCCCTCAGTGAGCTGCCCTCTGAAAGCAAAGTCTAAAATGGCCATGGTGCTTTTCTCTCTCTCTCTCTCTCTCTCTGTATGTATGTGTGTATGTGTGTGTGTGTGTGTGTATGCGTGTGTGTATGTGTGTGTGTGTATCTGTGTCTGTTTTACTGTATGTGGCAAGACACATAACTGAAATACTCTATTTTTCCACCATGGAATACTCCCCAAAACATATTTTATTTTATGGGGTGATGCAAATGTACTGGCCAACCAGATGCCATTTACAAAGGTGTTTGACTTTTGTGAAAGTAAAGTTCAATGAAATTATTCTCTTTATCTTATCAGTGGTTCAAGGTTTCTTTTGCTTGAACATAGTGTGTGAAACACAATGTAAAGGCCATGCACTGATTCATTGTTTATTTTAAATCACAGTTTTGTTTATTTTATATAGCTGGAATTTTTCATGCCTGTCCTCAAGGTATTTTTAAATGTCATTGTATTGTACATAAAGGTACTGTTTATGTTTATGTGTCTTGATATTGTTCAAATGTATTTTTGTATGCATTGAATAATTCCCCAGGAAAGATTTGTAAATAAAAAATGGTGTAGTTATGACCGAACTTCACTTAAATCCTAAGTGCCTGTTTCAATGAAGGATTTTTTTTCTATAGTAGCATATGTTATTAACTTTTAAAATGATTTGTACATTTATGCATTTTGTATTTCCATCCTGATGTTTTATACTGTAGTGTTTTTACATTTATTTTAACATGTATAAAAACGTATATCCTATGTTTGACTGAGTCCACTAATATAACCGTTAAGCGTATGCTACCTACCATCTCAAAGAACTCTGTCATGACATGCTGCAAATACAATTAAACTACATAGTCCAATGAGCACTTTGCATTCTTTCTGTTTTGCTTCACTAGGCCTATATGATTTGTAGATGCATAGGGTGGCTCTGCAGTTTGAGTGCGTGGGCCACTTGGGGGAGGGGGGGGGGGGGGGTAACTGGGGGAAAATTCCGAGAAAGGGTGTTTGCTCATCCAATCCATTCCTAGCTACAAACAAATCCTGTAATACCTTTAATATTGTCAAAATGTGTGATCTTAGATCTTAGGAAGTTTTAGGATGATGGTCAAAGGTCGGTTCGCTCGTGATACAGCCTAGCCTATACCATTTTAGTTGATTTGAATCGCGCGTAAACGCGCAATAAAAACCCCAAACCAATAGATGGTGATGTCGCGCTACCAGAGATGCAGTAGTAGGCTTCACAAAATTCAGATTTAACAGATAAACACAGATTACCCTTGCTGTAATTTCACTTACAAATATCATTTAAGGGGGAATTGGCATACAGACGACCCCCGGTTTGTATTTGAATAAGGCTATTTCGAACATTTCAAAAGAAAGAAAAACATCTTGATCATATAGCCGAAACTGTTTTTTTTTCTCACTTTGCACCGCTCAGCCCGACCAAAAACAACATCAACAAACTAAACAAACGTTGCATTCGATCAACAGAGCTGAGGTTGGGTGAATTTCACAGACGGCTTCAAATAAGAATGCCCCCCTCTTCCTAGCTGTGTTTGCCGGGTGGATCAATGCTTAGCGCACTGTTCATTTCAAACTCATCTTACGCGGAGTCCGCTATTCGCTTCCTCTGAGTACCTGGGTCGCATCTATCAGGCAAGGCCCATACCAGTAGCCCACTGCGAGGGGTACCAGAAGATGGATATGTAGTTTGGACTATTACCGATCAGTCGGTCTGGTTGGAATGTTGGTGGTCTAGCAACTGGAGTAGGAAAAATATCATCCTCCCTAGTAGCTTACTGCTGTTCTCTACGCTGCCTTGGTGTTTTTGAAGAGGCCTGAAAGCACAAAATGTCGACCAGAACGCCATTGCCCACTGTGAATGAACGCGATACCGAAAATGTAAGTGCAGGAATGTTACTCATTTTCTCGTTTGAATGACCAGGATATAATATACACAAGGAAAAACGTTTGGTTACATTTTAGCCAGTGGCAATTGAAGTGATGTCGCTGCACCGTAATGTTAATTGTAGCAAGCTGGAGGTTTGCTTTCAATATCGCCTGGCCAACTAGCTAGCCTGCCAGCTGATGATTTAGCCGCCGATACCTGCGACCCTTTGGTTTTTGCCGATTTCGAATGAATCAACGTTATTTTATAGTGGTGCATTGATAATCTAATCTGAACCCCATGCACAATTTTTAGAGTTTGGCATTCGAAAAACTCCCAGACGTGTTTGTGTAAGTTCTTCATCATCACCATCGATGATAACAAATCTGATAGAGGCTATTTTCTGATGATGATGGGGCTGGTTGGCCTCAACATGGAAACATTACGTCTAATGAACAGTGTCCTGTTTGCACAGCTTGTGTGAACTTTTAAATTCACATTGCACATGACTATGCTTTTTGACATAGGCCTAAGTTTTTAGTGAACCTCATTGTTTCTGCTTGGTACACAACGTTAGCCTACTCCCCCAATACTAATGCTGAGGTCTAATGTGCAAATGTTCGCTTTGTGGCACTTTTGTCAGAATGTGATCCATAGGCCTCCAGTTCCATAAATGTATCAAACAGAATGAAAGTATCAGCTACCTCATCTAAATCGAAGATATTATAATCACGTCGCTTAATCGCACTGATCACTGTTCACTGATGCACGCGCCCATCACTGGGATCTAGTGCATGAATTGAAATAGAATTTAAATTCAGACTACTGGTTTTGTCCGATGAAGTAGCCTATTCAATTTATTGCGGTAAAATCTGAAATTCATAGGCTATCATTTATAGTAGTAGGATATCCCAGTCATTGTTGATGATTGATGGTATTTTTTTCTGTTCACTGGAACTATACGCTGAGGGCAGTGCGGTGACAGAACAGGGGCTTGTGTGTTAGTATGCTGAAGTGGGCCTGTTTCTGGGATGGACCTTTCCTCTCTGCCCCATACTGTTGTGCACTGAGCACAGAATGAGTTTTCGGGTCGATGGTAGGCTGTAGGTCTGGGCAGTTTGTGTATGACCTGGGACCGAAAGAAGGGTTGAAACACGTTTTTATTTCATGTGGCTAGTACTTCAAGTCTCAGTGTAGATGTAAATGTTTGGTTTTTACCTTGCTATTTGTGTTATTTATGTTCCTTTTAACTCACACTACAGATTTGTCAATGTTTGTTTGATATCTGCTTTCAGAAATCTGTTGACTTCAGATGTCTTCGATTGGGGCACAGAGGGCTGGGCTGATATCAGTACCTGCTTATCCCATTGGATCAATACTGTGGATAAACTGAAATGTTTTGTTTCAAATTTCCTACCTCAGCAGAGCAGTATAGCGATATCCTCCGTGTACACTAAACATAGTTATCCATTATAAATGGGATCATGTTTGTGAAGTATTGTGTTGTTAACATTTTAATGCCAAGGGTATCTGATTTGGCTGTGTAAGTCCATGACTGTGCACTTTTCTGTCCTTTATGCAAAGACAGGTCCTGCGTGAGGCTCCATGGATCAATGAAACGTTCTCTCGGAAATCTCTCTGGGAAAGATATAGCCACACAGTCACCTTTTGCAGAAAGCCATCATCACTTGTTCTGAGGTCACACCTCAAACCTTAGACAGTAAGACAGTAATAAGTGACTCACTGAACAGTAGTGCACATGTGTACTTCTTTGAGTGCTCAGGAGTGTTTGTGAGAGCGAGTGAGTCACTGTGTGTGGTGAGGCAGAGAGAAACTATAAGGAAAGTTCACTGAAGCTTGGCATATCATTGGCAAGGCTTTCTGACACAATTGCATAAGACTAGCTGGAGTCGAGGAGATTGTAGGCCTTTTAAAGACAGCACTGGTGGGGGCAGAGGTGGGGGTGGCTGGCTGGAAGGTTGGAGGATAGGGGGTTGGCTAATGTGCCGTTCTGGAATGCTGTGTCCAGGCAATGCGCTCATTGTCATGCTAACACCGGAATGCTGCTGGTGTGTCAGCGCCCTTCAGAAAGGCCTGGAGAAGTGCCTCTGGTGCCCTTCCAGGAAAGGATGCTAAGTCCCTTCTCCTGTAGTTATTACCCCACACACACTTTCACTCAGTAGCGTTACGTCTCTAGCCACTGTCTCACACTCTCTGTGTCAGGCTGGGGACCAACGCACACTAGTGACGTCTGGTAAACAAGTGGTCAGAGTTGTTGATCTTTCCTTCTTTTGAGCCCAGAAACAGACTAGGGAAAATCTGATTTTCTTTGAAATTGAGTGGCATGGTAATTTGTATATGAAAGGCTGTACGTACATAGATTAAGTTAGGCATTTTATCAGATTGTTCTGTACAAAACACCATCAGGGGTCCTGATGCTTCCTAAAACAAGGTTCCGCTTTTTCTCTTGGCAATCAGAAATATAGTATCCTTTGTTCGGAGGGGACAGTAAATAATTTAAAGGTGCATAATTGGCAGTTGCATCAATAAATAATATGGTACACCTTACATTAAGGTTATCATGAATTAAATTAAATTCTGCCAATGAGGCCTGGCCCTA
This sequence comes from Alosa pseudoharengus, assembly GCF_046254945.1. Classification (NCBI taxonomy): domain Eukaryota; kingdom Metazoa; phylum Chordata; class Actinopteri; order Clupeiformes; family Clupeidae; genus Alosa; species Alosa pseudoharengus. Next base: position 58,665,519 of record NW_027468564.1, read on the forward strand.
GGAGTTGTTTGGCAATATGTTCATGGCTATAACCTTAAGGTACTTAAGGTACTAAAGTCTTGTTCTTGATACAAGGCATAGTAGCCTCGTTGGCCCAAGTGGACCAAATTACATTTCAATGTATGGCTGCTTCAGTTGTTCAATGAGCATGACTTGCAGAATTCTTCATGTTCACATTGGAAGTGTAGTACTAGGCAACTACATTTGAAATACAAGTTTGCGTTTAATAAATCTCATTAACTTCTGAAAATGTTGGGTAGCACTTATCTGGCAAGTGTCAATGTATTAATGTCATGAATGTCCTAGAAGAGTACCGGTACTTTTTGCACTCCTCCGTCGAGTATGTTATGAAGAGGACAGTTCCACTCTGACCAAAGGATATATTTCACTTTAGTCCAGTGTTATACTAAGGACTCTACATTGGACTTCTTATCTGGGTTACCATACCAATGAAGATGTATCTGTAAGATTAATTTACAGATTGTATCTGTAAGATAATAGGATTCACACATGAAGCCTTGAGCAAGGGGGGCAGACATAAACATGTCATAACATCAAAAATCATTTCCAATGACTAATGGACAATTTATTTTAAAGGCATCCTTAAGAGTCTTTTTTTACCTTAACATAACTCTCCAAAATCATTTTGATGGCACATAACCTCATAACATGACAATGGCGGTACTTCTGCCATTGTCTTAGCGATCCTCTATAGGCGATTATCGACATAGCAACTTTTTTGTGTTTGGGTAGAACTGTCACTTAGAGTAAAAGAAAATTTGAAAATGTTTTCATCTATGATTAATCTGAGGAACTGGCCTTGAGTGGACATTCAGGAGGGGCTCTGAGGAGATCAGACCGACCCAGGAAAAAGTAACCCTTTGCTTTGGTGAATAGTTTTCAGATTGAAACAACTATTACTACAGTAATTGTTTTACTGTGTCATATTTTGATAGAGTAGAGGAATATATTTTCACAAAATTAGAAGAACTCATTTTTAAACATGCTCTCCTCTGTAATTTCTTTAGTTCAGAATGAACTGTTGCAAACTTGTGATGTGTTCTAGCAGAGCCACTGAAATGATACAGTATGGCAGGGTGCCTCCCGCTGTCTGTGCTGACTCAACTTCATGATGACTGTTGACTGTTGTCCATGATGATGGATGATGATCTTGTCCATCAGACAAACACTAGTTTTGATGAACTTGTTGTAAATCATAGCTATAAATCATTAGTTCTCACAATGAATACTAGCAAATGTGTTTGAAGAGACTCATGATTTTGTCAGTCAGGAGTCGGCCTGTGGGTTAGGACCAGGGATAGGACCGGAACATTGTCAGTGTGCATCAAATTCACCTCAAGGGATTGTCAGTTGTTAAATGAATTATTAGTTGTTATCAATTCTACCTACCAATACTTGCGCTCCAATTTAATATTGATCCCATCCAATTATCTAGTAGGGAGCTGCGTCACGACTACTGTGTGTGCGTGTGTGTGTGTGCATGTGTATGTACACGTGGAGCCCCACCCAGTGCTGCTTCTGCTGCAGGACACACAGTAGATCATGACACTGACTGTGGTGGTGGTCATCAAAGTCCTAGATGCCCATGTGTTCTCTCCCCTTGAGCTATTTTAGAGGTCTTTGTGAAGACTTGAGGAAATTCTGTTACCATGTCTGTTTACCGACATGCCATTCCTCTTAATTCCAACATAGACAAACCAGTGTCATGCCATGTTATCAGCGTAATGACCCTCTACAACAGAGAAGTAAGGGTTATTGCTGTCTGATAGCTCACAATGGAGGAACTCTTTGGCAGTATATCATAATTATGTTTACCTTATAGGCATCTAGTGAAAACGGGTGTCTAATATCTTCAAAATACACATGGCACAGTTCTGTGTAAAATGATGGGGTCTCTTAAAAATCTTTATAGGATCTATTATCTATCTGTTTTGAAAAATAAGTTTTGTAACATCTTTCCACCCTCTTGGATTGTCTATGCCTGGATGCAGATGTGTTGGGGCGTGGCCCCAAAACCACACCCATCTGTCAGAAATGTGACCACTCACATCTGCAGTGAGGTTCCTTCAATTTTATTTTAAAATGTTTAGGTCTTGAGTGAATAGGCTGCATGTGCTGCATATTGAGAGCACTACTATCACCATTAAATATCCACAAAACAATTGGCCCAAGTGGAAGAGCACACATTACACTCACTAGGGGCACGAAACCTAGCTACAGTGCAGATTTCAAATAAAAGGTTGTTGACTACTCTTATTTGAGCACTAGGCCTACTCTTCTTTTCTTGCAAATGTGACCTGATATTGAGATGGGAGCCTTCCACCAGTAGGCTCATGAAGATGAATTGGGTCTTTAAGAGTGACTCTTATATCTCTGTATGCCAGCATTGTGCTGCTCCCATCTCAGCTTTCATAACATGAGTTACTAGATGATTCAACAACTTACACTATAATTTGTATCAGTGCTAATTAGCTGTGCCCCAGTGCTTCTATGCAGCTATGACTCTAATAGTACAGTGGTAGACTACAGTGCACAGCGATGCTGTGTTGGTTTGGTGGAGTTAAGCGACGTAATACGACGTAATAAGTTTGTGTTCTGTGTTGAGTGTTAAATCCTGCCTCTAAAACCTGCTTAAGTGCTCAGATTCTCTTACTCTGGGGTGCAGGGAGTGTCTCTGATGTAATGAAGAAATTGTCTCATTGATGTCTACCTCATTTCCACAGCACACATCCGTGGATGGCGGCCCAGAGCCGCCCGCCCCTCCCACCAAGTCTGGCAGTCGGCAGAGCCTGCCCCGGTGCAGGAACTCGGTGACCTCCATCACAGATGAGCAGCCTCACATCGGCAACTATCGACTGATGAAGACTATTGGCAAGGGCAACTTTGCCAAAGTGAAACTGGCACGCCACTTGCTGACAGGGAGAGAGGTGAGTCTGGGAAGTGTTCAGAGTTATCCTAAACATCCATAACCTGTGTCCATTAATGTGAACAGTGATTTAATAGCATCCCTCATAATCTGTCAGGTGAATCATGTCAAGGGGTAGGCATGCTAGCACACCTGCCCTCTGCACGCGTGTGTCAACATTAACATGTGTGATGTGTAAAAGCTGAGAGGCCAGGCCTCAACTCTGTACTGCAGGAATCGGACTGTATTATTGATGCTGTGGACGTCAGTGTGTTGGTCAGAGCACTGGACAGAGCTGCTCTTGCGTAAGCCACTCAGACGCACCATCACATGGCTGCACTGCACAGGATGCCATGGTGTCCGTGCAGCTCTTATACGGTTTAGCATAGACCCTAGAGGCAATGAAAGGAAGCAGCATCACTTTTTCATTGTGACATTTTCACTGTTAAAATCCCTGTGCATGTACTGGAACTATGCAAATGTATATTTCAAATGAAAGCTTTTATATCTGAACTGTGTTAAATGAGAAATTAAACCACTTTATGTGAAGAGTGTTGTATTTTAGCTATTTTGTTTATGTTTGTGTGTATTGTTGCTCCTTAAAATCCCCCTCCTTGTGTCTACCCCACAGGTAGCCGTAAAGATAATTGACAAGACACAGTTAAACCCAACTAGTCTACAAAAGGTAAGTAAGTCTTTTAGCATTTCTTTCCCCACATCTGTGACCATAATGTGCAGTCACAACAAACCGTTTACAGACGTTTACAGCAACACCAACTCACCAGTACAGTACCCTGCACTGTAAAATTTTTCACAAAGCACTGTTCAGGCCCAGACACCATGAGTATTATCTGGTTTCTCCCTGGAGGCCATTTTTCATGGAATAGAGCCATTAGAACGTTTGCGTACATCCAGGATAGCCTCCTGTTTGTGACCTTGGATCTGTAAGTCATACGACATCAGAGTTGCCAATGGTTGCCATGGTACCACTGTGTGTCAGTCATGGCTTCCTGAGCTTGTCCTGGGGGACGCTTAGTAGACTGATGGGAGGGTAGTGTTTGTAGTAGAAGTTTGTAGAAGTAGCCAGGTTTGGCATTCATTTTTTTATGTCAGCCGTGTTCATCTTGTTCATTTTCTCACAGCTGCATCTGCTTGCATAGCTCTCATAATCTACAGTAGGATTTTGTGCAATGTGTTATACAATGCTTGCCTTGTAATGCATTTTGCTGAATAGCCTCAAGTGGTGAAGCATCTGTTAAGGAAAGTCCTGAAAGGGGCGGCGAGGATACCCGAGATTCTGTGTCATCTGAGCATTTTGCATCAGAACCATGAGGAACTGTGCCATGAGCGACCAGCATTAACTCAATAACAAGAATTACTGACACTGTGCAAGTAATGATCTGGAGAATCTTGAGTATCACTGACTTCATGGTCAGAAGTGTTTAATGGGACAGAAATCCCCAGGAGCATCTGTTTCCCATATGGCTCACCGTATTAAGAATTCCCCAGCGTGGAGTTGAGCACTGTGATGACTCAAGACGTCTCTGTGCCACCTCTCTGTCTGCCTCCAGGTGAGGCCCATCTGTAATGTTGACACCATAATTGGAGTTAGCACAGGACAGGGGGAGTCAGATGTCAGATGTCAGACCCAGTGGGGACGTGTAGGGAGAGTTGAGAGTAAATCCGTAACACAGGGCATCGTTTGGTAATGGCTTATTCCAGCAACTGGGAAGTGAGGTTTGTGTGTGTAACTTTCCACTTCTCAGTTAAGGAATTTCTCATTTTAACACTTCTGGCTTCTGACAGATAGGTTGTTAGGCAGCAATATAATGAAGAATGTTGATAAGTTAGCAAGATGATTGTCATTTCTCCTGAAAGTCCTTTTAAGACTATGCAGTGTTTTTTAGATATAGGGATCAAACACACTTTTAAATTGAGGGGGATTCTGATCAATACACCCATCATCCCCTCATCACCCACGTTGTGGTCTTAATTACTTAGTTGGTCACTTGTAGTTGTATGTTGACACCCTAGACGAATGGTCAATTTTACTGTTACAGTTACACACGTTTGCATTCATTTTTGTATGCTTCAGTTCCTTGCATCTGCATGCTGTGTCATTCAGTCACCTGGTCCTATGATCCCGCATGTTCTCTAAAGCTTCACTGTTCCATAGTTAATAGACAGAGAGGTGAGGAGCAACTCCCTTGTGCTTATGCCTGTGCTGAAAAGAGCCAAAGAATGCACACTGAATGAGTCAAGGAAAGCCAATGTGTGTGTGTGTGTGTGTGTGTGTCAGAAAATGTTTTGCCAAATACACACACACACACACACACACACACACACACACACACACACACACACACACAAAGACACATCTCTCTCTCTTTCTCTCACACACACAAACACACACGTCTCTCTCTCTCACACACACACACACACACACACACAGAGAGGGAGGGAGAGAGAGAGAGAGAGAGAGAGACTCCAGACAGACATATTTTTTGGAGAAAGAGAAGAACTTCTGAATGTCGAATGCTGTTTGATTTCCTAAGTATCCTAAAATTAGGCTGCTTTATTTCTCCCAAGCGTAGAGCTGGACTGTCTGTTGCACACTCACTGTCATCTAACAGTTGCATCCGTCATAGCATATTCATCATGTCTACTTTTTTCTGAATAAGCCACATTTGTGTAAGCATTAAGTGTAGTGTACATTACATTCTATAAAACAGAGTCTATAACCGAGTCTCCTAGGACCAAGCTCCCCCAGAAATTCTCCAACAACCTATTGCCTTAGGGGATGTCTTTATTGTCATGTGATAAATTGATGTGTCGCTACATTGTTCTCAGTCCTTGTTCCTGGTCCTTCTCTCTAGTGTTGGAAACCACATTCACTTCCTTTGGAATGTGTAGAACCTTTTATAGAAAACTGAAATGGGAGCCTTAAATAATTTGTCTTAATGGCAAACATGCATTAGTGTGATCACTCTGCTGTTTTCTCTTTTGCAATTCTTAAACAGCTTTACACATATCCAATCAATTACAATATCAAAACAGCATCTGCTCTGGGTTCTTTCAAATCTCCTCAAAGGGCATTTTTTAAACCAGAGTGGTCTCTAGGTTTGGTGTATTTGTATAGATGGGAAAATGCCCCCCTTATGACCTATGGAGGTCTGGACATCCATTGCTTAGGTCTATTTGTAACTCTCAGCCATTGGTAGGATGGGAATAGTTGTAGTGGTACTACAGTCCATGGTTGCTGGTGGATTTTGCCTGTCGGTCTCACGGAATGGCGGGATAAGTTTTGGGATAATTTATATTTTATCTTATTATGATACTTATTACTGATGGACTGTTGAGTCTGACTGTGCTTTGGGTTGCCAATGACACCAGACTGTTTTTTACTGCAGCAGCTACTCTTGACAACTCTGTCTTCTTTTTTTACCAGCTCTTTCGTGAAGTAAGGATTATGAAGATCTTGAATCACCCTAATATTGGTAAGACCTTTCCCATTTTTGTTGTTTGTCTTTTCCCCTTGTTCATTAGCTTGACCTGATTATGATGAGCATTACGTACAGTAGAGGAGTCTCTCATCCATATGCAGCTCCCTAAAACATTTGTGCCATGTAAAACTTGCCACTCTGAAGTAACCAATAATACCAAATGACCAATGAAGTGACCAATAATACCACATGAGATATTTATGTGAGAAAGTTCAAGCAAATTGAGGGATGATAAACTGATTATAACAGGTGACAGCAATATTAATGATGTCCAGCAGTTGTTTCCTTCCATTAGGAAATCCTACAACTACAGCAACTAGTCCAAGAGTGTAATCAAGCAGTTAGTGCACCGACAATCCATCTGAAATCTGCACATCATGTATGTGACCGTTTGAATTGTACTGCACAGAAAGCTATTTCAGATCATAAGTGACGGGATTGAGATGATTGCATTTTTAATTGGTTTACTACTACTGGTTTAAATTACGGGTCTGTAGGGCATCCCTGTGGTCCAAAGCTGTGTGCTTTAGTTGATACAGTTAGTTGACAGCATGTGAGTATCTTGGAGGAATTAGCCAAGCAGTAGATTGTGGCTCTAAGAGTGCTGGGATGGATAATTCAGGTTGAGAGCTGTGATTGTCCACTCCAAAACAGATAGACAACGAGCCTTGCCTGTTGCTTCTCTCTCCAAAAGCTTACCCCTACATTGTAGGAGACACTAATTCAATTCCAGCAAGCTGAAAACAGTGCTGAGAGGCTTAGCCATTCCTTCTGTCTGGCGCACACACGCACGCACACACGCCCGCACGCACACAGCTTTTCTCTCATCACTCACTCACTCACTCACCCACTTACTCTTACTTACTTTAATGTCTGGTCTCACTCTCTCTGTCTGTCCTCGAGGTAGTCCTTAAATAAGCTCTTGGTAATTGACTGCAGTTTCCCGGGCCTTTATCTCCGTAGTGTCTCCTGTCTCTTTAATGAGATGAATGTGAATGGAGACATTCAGTATTTTGCCACTATAGGTGTGTGCATGCGTGCATTTTCCTGGATATGAAAACCCATTTCTCAGTATGATGTACGTAAAAATGCATTTATTATAGTCTCGCTATGATTGGAAGTTTTGCAGTATGTCATGTAAAAGGGAATACTCCCGTAGCTCAACACTGCTGCACTCCACATGTAAACTCCTCATTCTGAAAAGAGCCTTAACCAGAATATGGACCTTAATGGGATTATGGTGTGCATGTTGTATGAAGGTATTTGTAAATATTTGCAGTAATGTCTCTTGTGATCGAATCAGCATTAATCCATCCTCTATTGTGTCACTCTGTTTACCCAGTTAAATTATTTGAAGTGATTGAGACGGAGAAGACCCTTTATTTAATAATGGAGTATGCCAGTGGAGGTAAGGACGCATATTATGTGTTTCATTGTCTATTTCATTGGGTAGTGACATGTAGAAACGGTACAGCTGATTTCTGTGTCTGAACTCTGGCCCACTCCAGGAGAAGTGTTTGACTACTTGGTTGCACATGGGAGAATGAAGGAAAAAGAAGCCAGAGCAAAGTTCCGTCAGGTAAACGCACACACAACATTCAGCATCTTGGTCTATAAAGTTCGAGTTTTGTAACAACAACACAAAGAACGAAAGCCATATGGATGTTCTATTACTCTGTGTAGCGCCATGTATCTTATTGTCATTGAAATGTTCAGTGTGAATGGATGCTTGAAGTGCTACTGTCTTCCCCAGATTGTATCAGCTGTGGAATATTGTCATCAAAAGAGGATAGTTCACAGAGACCTCAAGGTGAGTGCGCCACCAGATACTGGCACCTGTCTCCTCCTCACACAGGACTGTTTTGCAATATCATTATTTTCTTATATATTCTGTCTCTCTCTCTCTCTCTCTCTTTCTTTCTCCTGTTCCAACTTCTACCCCACTCTTCTCCCAGGCTGAGAACCTGCTCCTGGACGCAGACATGAATATTAAAATAGCCGACTTTGGTTTTAGTAATGAGTTCACCATTGGCAGCAAGCTGGACACATTCTGTGGCTCCCCTCCCTACGCTGCCCCTGAGCTCTTTCAAGGCAAAAAATATGACGGGCCTGAAGTGGACGTTTGGAGCCTGGGGGTCATCCTGTACACGCTGGTTAGCGGCTCGCTGCCTTTTGATGGACAAAATCTCAAGGTCAGTAGCACTTAAGAAGTTGTGCTGCCCTGGTAATGGTACTGGGCAGTTTTTACTACAGTGAAAACCAGTGATCCTATCTACTGCACACTTGTTTGCTTACTACTCATCTGAACAAAAACAGTTACAACTTGAAACTCTAAACAATTAAAGGTGTGTGTGTGTGTGTGTGTGTTCCAGGAGCTGAGAGAGAGGGTGCTACGGGGAAAGTACCGTATTCCCTTCTACATGTCTACAGACTGTGAGAACCTGCTGAAGAAACTCCTGGTCCTCAACCCTGGCAAGCGGGGCAGCCTGGAGGTATGACCATGCTGCCACTCAGATGGACAGAGACACACAGGAACCCTATAGACGAGACTTAACACTGGCTTACAGTTGCATTGGCTTTACATTTGGTGTGGAGCAGGCATTTATGTTTTAGGCTGTATTGGTAGCTGGATAGCTGGTTAGGTCTCCTACATCATGTTGGAATTATTTGTATTAGAGATGCACCGATATGGAATTTTAGGGCCGATAACGATAACCGATATTTATTGGTTTGTTGTGGCCGATACCGATACGATAACCGATAATATTACTCTTGAAAAAAAATTGTGAAAAGTGATTTGGGGAAAGCATTTAATAAGCATAATTTTATTGCAGTAATTTTACCTACCACCAAATGATAGGACAGAACTCATAATAGTCCTCAATAGTGCGGCAGTCAACAACAAAACAGTAGCCTAGCCCTACAGTATGTGTGGCTCCTTTAAGTGAACCTGACGTCAGTGAATTGCGAGTGAGTGGCTAGAGAGTATGAATCGTTTTAATTTAGGACTAAACGCTCATAAACGGCTCAGCTGGGAATAAGCTACAGTATAGTGACCAAATCAGAGTTTGTGAGGGAAACTTATGTTCAGTTTCAACTGAATAAAGCTGCAACTCCTCAGACTGTATCTTATGTCCGTCTACTCTGTTGCGCACAACCTGCTGCAGCAGAAATGAAAGGTGTTAGCCCCGAAGGTTTTAATAACTTATTATGATGACCTGTCTGGAACTGAAGCAGGAATGGTTAGCATATTTCTAGGTAGTAATACACAACCCAAGCTAACGTAATGCAAATATAATACTAAAACACAACTTAGAACTAGGCCTACTTATGTACTCGTCCCACTAACGAGTTTGCTTATTTGTTTCCCCGATCAGCGTGGTAAAGTGCAAACACACCAGCACTAGATAGGGCTGAGCTCCGCTCTGGTAAGGTTAAATGGCGGACCATTCACGAGACGATTTTGAGATGCACAGATTCCCAAATGAACGCATATCCACAGATTTGGTTAGAGTGGTGAAATACATTCACAACGCTGACATTATATTGAGGAAAAAGTATAGCCAACCAAGCTCAAGTAGCTCAGTGTAGCCAGACGGACCTTACGTAGGCCTAAATTAGGACTTTAAAAAATATCGGCGCAAATTATCGGCCAGAATTCTGTTATCGGACCGATAATAATATTTTCATTTTTTCACTTATCGGCCAATAATATATCGGCCGCCGATATATCGTGCATCCCTAATTTGTATACTGTTATTTGTATTCTATAGTTACTATTTTTATTATTAAATTAATTGTATCGTCTTGTTTCTGAGATTGAGATGGAACTGAAGTGGAGACGTGTTTGTATTTTGTGTATTTCAGGCATTTTTTTCACATAGGCAAACATTAGGGTGCATATGACATATGATAGACACTTGCTTGTAGCCATCTTATTTATGAATGTGTAAACATTAAGGGTGTCATTTTGTTACACTATCTCTTTCAGCAAATCATGAAGGACCGCTGGATGAACGTGGCCCATGAGGAGGAGGAACTCAAGCCCTACACTGAACCAGAGCCCGACTTCAAAGATCCAGACAGAATAGGTCTGCTTTAGTCTCTCTGTCCCCTGCCTTGGTCCCTCAACCCCTCCGTTAGCTTGACATTGTCTGGACCAGGGGTCTCAAACACCCGGCCCGCGGGCCAAATCCGGCCCGCGTCTGGCCCAATTCCGGCCCGCGACGTATGTCAAAATAATAATGTAATCTGGCTCTTGAGACTATTTTTAATTGCAACAAACAACGGTACTGATTAAAATAGACGATAGTTCCAAGTACAGTGACAAATCTCATTTGTACTCTGCTCCACTATGTGCTAGACATCCAGAGCTTCATTCAAACCCAAAATCGCTGCGCAAAGTTTTCAGGAAATACTTGTATTACACGTGAGAAACACAAAGACGTGCATTTGTAATGACGCGAAAGCGATGCAGGCTATAGTGTTGCATAAATTGAAGCAGAAATAGGCCTACACCAAATGTTGAAAAACGTTTACGTGTGATGAAGTCTTAGGTAGGCTATGTTATTCACCTATTCTAAATCTGAAGGAGAATATCCTTTTGGAGATTATGATCGATCGTCTACTCTATTGAATGGAGGTGCGTCTGCGTGTATACGACTGTGTCCACTAAGCATACCATGCTTATTTCGACCCTCTGCCCAACATAGCTTGGAGGTTGCAGTGGTAATCGTGATGATAGTGTCCGTAATGGACGTGGTACAGACAGCAGGGCTAGTAGAAGTAGGGCTCTAAACTACAAAGTCACCCGCAATATGATGTGAACTTCTGGGTACTCAGATTACCCGCGATAGGAACTGATTTGACCAGAATACTTTATTGTAGGCCCTGTGGTTTAGAAACCATATACATCTTAGGTGTTGGTATACATCTTAGGTGTTTTTCTGTTAATTTGTTATGTGGGTAATATGAAAAAAGGAAAGTAAACCTGCTCAAATATATTCATCCAGTATTTACTGAAAGGTGCATAATTTGAGGTGCTTGCCATCCAGTGGCAAATTAGATGGGTAAATTTACAAAGATTTTTACATTTACAGTAGGACTTTATCTCTGACCATTTTAAAGCCATGGCCTTTTGAAATTTTGATATAAAAATGCAATGGTGTTGCTTTCTTAACCCTGACGCCTATAGTTTGCCAGGTTTAAAAAAGTTATGAGAGGAAAATATTTTTATTTGGTGTGAAACACACACATACCTGTTTTTACGCTTTTCATTTGTTTTATAATTTGTATTAATATTTATTTTATCATTATTTTATTTGTAAGCTAAGGTTGCTAGTACAGTTGTCTAAAACTAGATAAAAACACTTGCACTTTCTGTTTGCAGTTTTGTGTGGTATTTGAAAAAAAGAACATTGCATTTTCAGAAATAGCCGGCCCTCCAATCAGATGACGTTGGCAGCTCATTTGAGTTTGAGACCCCTAGTCTGGACGTTACATGAAACATATCTCAATTTCTGTCTCGTACTCGTACTGTGGTCCTGTCCCTCTGTTGATCTCTCTGTTTGCCTTTCCTGTCACACAGAGCTGATGGTCACTATGGGCTTCCCAAAGGATGAGGTCACAGAGTCACTCGTGGGCCAGAAGTATGATGAGGTCATGGCCACATACCTGCTGCTGGGAAGGAAACACGCTGAGGTCAGTGGAAAGTGGTGCTGTGGGGGGAGTCATCGGGCTGCGGCTGTAAATCACATTGATACTCTGTTGTAAGCGGCGTGGTGCTTGACTGTCCGTCTTTTGTGTCCAGTTTGAGGGGAGTGAATCACTGTCCAACCTCAATTTGTGCCAGAGGACTCGACCCAGCAGTGACCTCAATAACAGCTCTGGCCAATCACCTGCCCACACCTCAAAAGTCCAGCGCAGCACATCGGCCAGTCAGAAGCAACGTCGCTATAGTGATTATGGTGAGCATGACCGTTTTTGGCATGAAGCACAACGGTAACTAGTGCGCATAGAGAGGCCTGGTGTCCGAGGCGAGATTGGTCAAGTCGGTTAACTGCGGTGGCTCTTGTCTTGCAGTGGCGCCCTCCATCCCCCCAGCCGTGTCCTACACCAAGCGGGCGCAGGCCAACAGTGTGGAGGGGGAGAAGAAGGAAGACTGGGACAATGGGCGTAAGCTGCCCACCTCCAGCTCCAAGGGAGAGATGGCCGCCTCTCCACTGGTCACCCAGGAGCACCGGAGGTCCACCACAGCCTCAGGGGTGGGTGCACACTCTCGTGGGTGGGACGATGTGGCCCACATCAGGCAGGGGTGTGGTTGTGTGGCTGGATCTAACTTCCTCTCTGTGTTTGTGTGTGTGAACAGAGCAGTGCAGCAGGAGCGATGACGCGGAGGAACACGTATGTGTGTGAGCGCTCCAGCACCGAGCGCTACTCGGCCATTCCCAACGGCAAGGACAGCAGGTATGCTGATGACCTCCCTCACTCACTCACTCACTCACTCACTCACTCACTCAACAATATCCATTGTACAGAATTAAAATAAGGAAACTGTAGCTCTTCATGTATGCGTGTGTATGTGCTTGCACTTGTGGGGATTATTGAACTAAGGGAGATATGCGGTGCATATGATGATACATGACTATCATATCGTGCAATTCCTCATTATAATGTTATTATCTTTTGTAATAACATGATAAGTGTAAATAGTTCACCTCCTCTCTGCCAATGTCCTGTAAGACAGTAAGATACTAGGGACAGATACAAGGTAAGATACAAGGAACAGCCTACAGTAAGATACTAGGGACACTGTATGAGGCTGTCCAATAGCTCTCGTGTGGCATTGAGGAGCAGTGAAATATTCCAGGAGGGAGGGTGGCACCGGCAGTAGCGATCTTGGACACCAGGTTGTTTGTAACTCACTACAGGGAATAGGGAAGACATGTATTGGCAGCCTTTCTTACATAGTTTCTTTCTGTCTTTCTTTCTTTCTCTCTCTCTCAGTTTAAGTGAGATGTCTGCCTCAGCTAGTGGCACATCCCCATCCTCAGGCATGGCATCCACACGGTCACGCCACATGAAGTCCATGTCTGCCTCTGGGCACCCTGTGAAGTCCCCCCTGCCTCCCATTGAGGACAACGCCGAGTACAAAGGGTGAGGCCACATTGGACCAGACAACCTCCTATCAGTACCTCCTATATCCTATATCCCATCACCCATCTCCTATATCCTATATCACATCTCCTATATCCTATATCACATCTCCTATATCCCATCTCCCATATCCCATCTCCTATATCCCATCTCCTATATCCCATCACCTATATCCCATCTCCTATATCCCATCACCCATCTCCTATATCCTATATCACATCTCCTATATCCCATCTCCTACATCCTATCTTCTATATCCCATCTCCCATATCCCATCTCCTATCACCTATATCCCATCTGCTATCTCCTACAGTCTATATCGGCAGAATGGAATTCCATGACCATCTCTGTTTGCCATCATCTTCATCTCTGTCGTTTCTCTCTCTTCTATTTTTTATCTCGCCTCTCTCTCTCTCTCTCTCTCTCTCTCTCTCTCTCTCTCTCTCTCTCTCTCTCTCTCTCTCGTCCACTTCTAGCTCGAGCACGCGCGCCCCCACGGCCTCCCCTTCGGCCCACAGCATCAGCAGCAGCACGCCTGACCGCACACGGTTTCCACGGGGCACGTCCAGTCGCAGCACTTTCCACGGCGGGCAGCTCCGGGACCGACGCAGTGCCACCTACAACGGGCCGCCCGCCTCGCCCTCTCTGTCCCACGACACTGGAGCTCTCGCCCAAGCGCGCCGCGGCACCTCCTCGGGCATCATCAGCAAGATCACCTCCAAGTTTGTGCGCAGGTCAGTTGAGAGCCCTTACACCATAATCGTTGCTCTTCCAGACAACAGCGACGTGCAGCAGCTGATGTTTTGTTGTGTGCCCTCAGTACTAGTGGACTTGTATTTCCAGTGCATCTGGAATGTTCTCCTCACCATTGTAAAAGTTCAGTCTGATTCATATTACAAGCAGAAGGCCTAGGGGTGCATCAGCAGAAAGTGTAGAGTGCTGGCCAACTGATCTCTACTGTGTGCCACTGCCACTCCACTTCACCCCAGGTCCAGCCCCCCTGCTCTTATTCAAAGTTAAATGACCGCTGCAAATTTGAACAGGACCGTCAACTCATTCATATGTCACTCAGCAACCGTAGGATGACATCAGAAAAATGTGCAGTGGTCTCTTCATCTTTTCCAGAGGTCTCTTCACACTAGTGCTGTTGGTGCTGTTAGTGTTGTTCCCTATATTCTGCATTCCAGCCATTCAGTTTTTTTCTCCTTTTACTACATTTTATTTTGTTGTTTATACAAATCGACTGAAGGCCTTTTATTTATGTAAGCAATGCATTTCCCACATCTTAGCATCTGAGACAGATTAAACTGTAGAGTCTCAATAACGCTATCTAGTAATTACTTGGACATTTGTTGTATTTTTCTTTGATCCTGAGCTAATCATGACACACAGGTCAATTAATGGAGAGTATAGAAAAGTGTCTATCACTAATTATTTCACAAGGATCAAGAGTTTTATAATAGGATTGCAGCATCACCATTTGCATATACATTTGCAACACTGCATATGTTTGCTTGAAGTGCAATGAGCCATCTTATTTAGCATTATTGTTCCTCTCCCCTAGTCACAGTGCATCTGCTGATGTGGAGCTGTCAGGATGCCCTGTGCGCTCCTAAAGCAGTCTATAGCATTGGATGCACAGCATTTTGGCTGTTAATTAGATGCCACATGTTTTTGGTGCAACACATTGAAATTGAAACCCAACCCTGTTTCTGGAAAATTCCCCTTCTCAGACAAAATATTTACTGACTGAACCTTCCTAAGCATTGTACTTCAATGAGCTTCAAGTGGCTTTAAGGATGCCTTCTTTTCTCTTGTGTTCTAGAACTCTCTCTTTCAGGGTGACTCAGAGGTAGGACACCACCACGCCCATGTTCCCCCATCATTCCTGCCCTGCCACCCCCTCCTGCCCACTTAATGACCTCCTCTGACTCTGTTGCCCCTGCAGTACTTCTTAACCTGCATTATACCAGCCTGCATATCCCATGCCTGCCTGCCTGTGTGTGGTTGTGTGTGTGTGTGTGTGTGTGTGTGTGTGTGTGTGTGTGTGTGTGTGTGTGTGTGTGTGTGTGTGTGTGTGTGTGTGTGTGTGTGGTCATGGTGGAGATCTATTGCAAACGATGGGGTATGGGTTCATGTAGAGGTTGTTTTGCTGGATAGATGAAAACTGTTTAGACATCATAGAGCCAACAACTGAATACTTCTGAGTAGAAACCAAATTGCTATCCAAAATGTAGTTTGATGAAATTCAGTTTGACAAGTGAAACGATAGGATAGGAATAACAAAAAAATAACAAAGCAAGAACATTTTACTGGTAAGGTAAACAGAAGTGTAATCATCACCACTCATCAATCAATTTGCTTCAGAATAATGGCTCTTGAGCACAAGACATTTCATTACTGATAAATCCTTTTAACATGACAATAAACTTGTCTTTCAAATGACTTATTTGAATCTGTTTCACACTGCCTCATTTCTTGTGTCTTTTTTTCTCTGGGAGATGGCACATAAAATATCAAAATGGCAAAAAAACAGTGGAAAATAAAATGCTTACACTTACCACACACAGGAGGTTATAAGGACCAGGATTGAGAGCCTGTGAATTGGACAAATCTAAATATTTTAAAGCAGTAAGGAGATATTGACAAATCAAACAAATATGAAGAAAGCATTCCTACTATACACTATATTCATCACTGTATATTACAAACTAACCAATCCTCCCCACAGGTGTTGGCTATTCTAAACGACGCATGTGTGTAGGTATACAATGCATGCATATACCTTGTTATGCTTGTCTGTGGAATTGAACTCTTAATTGGTTGCTTCCAAGGGTTCCCAGTGAGGGTGAAGCCAGAGCCAGGACTGACAGCCTGAGGTGAGACTTGTGTCCTGTGCGTAGACCAAACTGTGAGCCCCAGGGCCTGTCCCAAATGCCCTCAACAACCTGCCTCTTCTCCCTCTTGAGAAATGACCATTACCTTACCATTCAAGCAAGTCTTACTGACTCCTATTGAAAACCATTTTAGACATGTGTGTGTATCAAAAGGACAAGGCTGCTGTTGTTTTCATTTGCCCTTTATTTTTGTAAGTGTTCAATATAATTGATTTTGTAGTTGTCCATAGTGCTGGTTCGCTGAGGGTATTTGATATAGGACTGGGAAAATGTGGTTGTGGGGATTTCTCATGCTATAAAGCGATGTAGCCTACTGCTGCCCCAGGCATAGTTGGTGGGAAATGGAAGAGCTATCTTTGATTGACATTTGCAGAACATTGGAGACATGTATGGACGTGTTTATTAGCATAATTTCTTCTAAATGTGGTTTGAATCAAAGCTGCTATCTTTTTTAGTATATTTGTTTAGTAATTGTCTGTCACTTTTTGTTAATTTTGGTGTTTTTGTCTTTCTTGTAGTTTTTTTGTCACAGCCTAATTATTGGCTGGACCATTTTGTGTGTGTGTGTGTGAGCATGCGTGCGTGTCATCAGTCTAATTATTCATCTTCTCTATCCCTACTCCTCCAGTTCTGTGTGCATGTGTTTATGAGTGTGTGTGTGTGTGTGTGTAAGAGAGTCACATGTGTCCTGTTGTGTTTCCTCATGCCTCTGTAGGAGCACGTCCGGTGAGCCCAAGGAAGATGGCCGTGACTCCAAGCCGCGCTCCCTGCGTTTCACCTGGAGCATGAAGACCACCTCCTCGATGGAGCCGTCAGACATGATGCGTGAGATCCGCAAGGTGTTGGACGCCAATAACTGTGACTACGAGCAACGGGAGCGCTTTCTGCTCTTCTGTGTCCACGGTGACGCCCGGCAGGACTGCCTGGTCCAATGGGAGATGGAGGTGTGCAAGCTTCCCCGCCTCTCGCTCAACGGTGTGCGCTTCAAGAGAATATCTGGCACCTCCATCGCCTTCAAAAACATTGCCTCCAAAATAGCCAATGAGCTGAAGCTCTGAAGGGAGAAAGTGACCCAGTAAAAAATGGAAGAAGAGCTATGAAGCTAGACATGGAGAGATGGGGGGGTGCAACATGCCCTGGTTCCTCACTTGTTTTCCATCCTCGCTGGTAGCAGAGGACTTGAATGCCATTTTCAGTTTACTGCTTTTTTTTCAGGCTACTGGTGTGTGTGTGTGGGGGTTGGTAAGTGGGGAAAAAAGTTCCTAGAACCTTTCGCTCCCTCCAGAATCTGACCCTTGATCCCCACTATGGCTGTTCCTTTGGGCATGTCAATACCCTGTCCAGTGAAGTCAGGGGATGAACCAGGAGCTTAGTTGAGAATCATCTTTACTCATTTCTGATCAAAGTTGAATCCAGCTGAATTCCTGGTCATGTCCCAAGTTTACTGAACGGCCCTTTGTTTGCCCTTCGTCCTAGAGCCTTGCTTATTACTTTTGAGGCTAACGCAACCATCATTGCAATAATAAACCGTATTGATGGCCTGCTATTCTTAGTTCTCTCGCTTGAACTACCTTTTGTAGGGGGGGCAACCACCACAGACTTCTACAGATACTTTTTTTCCATATGTACAGGTTATTTAGAGAATGTTTTTGTCAACCTTGACTGTTTATAGAGTTGTATAATACAAGGTGCTTTCAGCATTATGTCTGAAAGTGTTTGTATAGTCTTTGGGTTGTGTACAGAAAAAAGAACTGTATGTTTTAACGTCATACTGTAATTTTTTATTTTGATTCTGTTCATGACATGATTAGCATCTTTTTAGTGCATTGTTTTAATGTTTTTCACAAGAAAAAATACTTTTTACTTTCAAATATGGAGCCTAGTCCTCAAAAATAACAGTTGGATAGCAGTATTTTTGAAAACGTTAGCATGTCACATTCAAACACCAGTTACATCCACCCATAATGCATCTGTAGTACGTTTTTGGTTCTACAAAACAAACAAAAGGAGAATGTTTTATGTTGACATGGCATTGAACATGAATGGCATTCCTCTTCTTCCCCTTTTATGTGGGACCATCTTGATTTGAATATTTAATGTTTTCTGAATATTTAATGAACACTGAAGACTACTCTATAAATGGTACTGTATTGTAGGCATACTATAGTAGGACTGGCCTCTGATTTGACCTTAAGCTGTGCTCACACTACTCACTGCTGGGTTTGTCTTTCTAGTGCTGCCCTGGAGCCTACAGCTCAAACTGTTGGCTGAGAACGCCTTGGATTTCCGTTCCTCCCCCCTGCCATACATCATGCCTTCTCATTTGCTGCTCTGCCTGTCTTTGCACCCTGGCCCCTTGTGAAGTTAGAAACCCAAGCATATTCCCCATGTAGGAGGTGTCATTTTAATGATTTGGTCTCCATTGTTTCAGACTGAGTGATGGAGAGAAGCCTGGCGGAAGAGTTGATGTAAAACCACTAGAGTTGAGTGTATGGTATTCCTTTGTACTAAGTGAAAAGGGTGAAATGTGCAATGAAAGTCTGTATTGGGATTATCACCAACTGTTCTATAGCAGTACTGAGCAGGAGGGAAAAGCAATGCTCACGCTACACACTTAAAGGGACAGGAAGGGAAGGTGAGGAATACAGTACAGTCCATTTATTATTTGAAGCGCTTTTTCTCAGTTGAGAGAAGAAATATGTAAAGGTTTTAAACTGTGAGTACCCCCAACCTCTCCCTACTCGTAGCTGTGTGTGGGTAATGTATGTATGTGACTGTGTGTGTGTGTGTGTGTGTGTGTGTGTGTGTGTGTGTGTGTGTGCGGGTTTGAAGGGTGATGTTGGGATGGCACTGATTTATTTTTTATTGTGATGGTACTTTTGTCACCTGGAGAACACTTTTTCTGTTGCCTTACCAGATGGCAGTGGTCTGTGATCAAAAGTCATGAATAAGTTAATAGCTCCCCCTATACCCCATATCTTGATTTGTTCCCTGTTCCCCTCACTACCATCCTGAAAAAAAAAAAACATCCATGAAAAAGTTGACTGGTTGTCTGAACTCACTGATGCACACTATTAAAAGAGACTTGAAAGGAACCTCTGAAGTGTTTGTTCGTCTTTTAGTTTAAGTACCCAAAATTGGAGTGATTGTCATGAGCAGTGGTCATTTTCAGTCCATAGCCAACAAAATGACAAAGGTAATTTATTTTCAGAATTTGAGGTATGCATATTGTAATTCACCATGTGCTGTTCCACAATAAGGCCCACATTGTTTTTAAAAACCATATGAAGACCGTTTACCTTACACGACACATAAACTTTGTTGTCATCACAGGACTCCTAGTGTAGCTGCTCCTTTTAGACGTGTAGCTGTGTGTCTGTGTAGCCGCTGAGTTTGTGTGTAGGTACTAGATCGTCTATTCCCCCGTGGTTCTCCAGCCTCTTCTCCATGCTAATGAGCAGCTTCACACCATCCACAACCAGCTGGACCACACCCACCTCTGTGAAGCCAATGGTGGGAGTGTTGGTCACTATGTACAGGCCGGGTTTGTCTATGGAGGAGACAAGGCATACATGGTAATGTATGATCTCAAAAGGGACAATTTATACCACTTATAGAATACAAACAAAAAGAAATATTGTATAGTAACACAATGCAAGAATTCCCTTTTTCGTCTATTTTCAACACACTGGGTATCAACCACCCACCAATTCATCTAGAACCAAAGGAAAGGGTCATGCTCCTCACATGACAACAAAGTCACATGGTGCAGTACTAGGTGTTTCCGGCGCACATGGGCACAGTCAGAGACTCCATTATCTGTTTTTAAGTCAGCGTAGCATCAAAATGAGTTTGAAGCCATTATTGTGAGATAAAATAATTACACTGTGTTTTTTTTTAACATATTTAAGATCTTTGCTAAAGGATACGGTGACACTGGATGTGCACTGTATTTCCAAATAAGGTTTAGCTTCATTATATGACATCTCACTGGAAAACCTACCTGCTGATTATGACCAATGATGCAACTTTAAGTTTGTGACCCCTGTTACCCTTGTATGAAAACACAAAAATAGTGTTTGCTTTTTGTACAGAGAACTGACCCTAGGTCTGCACTTAGCTTGCTTGGCTTCTTAGCTGCAAAATTGTTAACTGATATCTGTGTCTCAGATGTAAGGGACACTGAATGAGATCACATTGGATGCTGTCCTTCTTCATTAGTCAGCCTAAGACAGGAGAATTGCATTACTGCATATAAACCTACCATAGAGTAGTGTTGTCTTGGGGAGGGGTTTGGTAAGACCATATCACACTCCTAGTTTTGGTGATATGCATAGAAGATCTGTATACATGCAGAGTTCTGGGTTTACCAAATATCTACATATAGATGTTGCTGAGGTAAACTGTTTTGAAAAAACTGTGAGGCAAAAGATTAGTCTGTAACTCAGTTGTAGATAGTTTTACAGACCTGTTAGTGCTACCCATCAGATGGCTCTATTTCTATACCATAATACATGGTGAAAAAGAATTGATGTGGCTGTAGTACCAGTAGGAATCATGTGGAGGCGCAGTCTGTCCAGGACATTCTCAAGGCGCTTGTGACCAGGCAGGTGCTGCAGCCTGACGGTGACGCTGGCCTTCAAGGCTGTGCCCACCTCGGCAGGAGAGCTCACCACCCAGCCCAAGTGTTCCTTCCACACAAATGTGTGGCGCAGATTTTTGTACAGTTTCTCCAGCTTTGACAGATGGAATAGAGTCAAATACAGAGCACAAGTGGTTTAAGCGGTCAAGTTGTTCCAGACAATAAAATAGCAAAAAGATCTCCCCATACCCTCAGCAGGTTGGCACAGATGCAGTCAAATGCCAGCTGGAGATTGGCGTCTGTTCTGGTGCACTCAAGTTTGAGATGGTCCTCAAAGTTGACCAATATGACCAGTTGTCCGTCCTCACTCACCCTAGGGAGTAGAGAGAATATAATTCATGTGTATATTCAAAATCCCCAAATGACAATCTCTCATTACTGTTGATGAACAGTTTTGAAGCACAATATAGATAGAGTTCTAGACCTAATGTTTGTTTTACCTACCACACAGCCCTGGCACTGGGCCAATCGCGGGCCACTCCAATCTTGCACATGGCAGGGGATGGGCTCATCATGGACAGCCCCTTCCCATCGCCATCTTGACTCAGCTGCTCCATCGAGTACAGCTTGCCTGGGAACTCCTCAGACAACTTGGTCAGAGCTGAATAATGAGCCATCAGGAATGTGTTATACAAAACCCATGCATGAAATATCACATTTACCATGCATCTGTATTGACCTGTCTTTGAAGCAGTGTGACAAATTAAAAACTACTTTTTTGTCAGCACAGATGATTCATCAACATTTTTGTTGTTTTGTTAAATAGATTCAATGTATACTATTCAAGGCCCCACTTGAAATACAAGAAAATATAAATATGTTTATCATAGGAATAAGCGAAACACTATTGCTCATTATTTGTTGTTCACTATTCTTGACAGCACAGACCCACCCCCATGAGGTTAATATGATCATATTACATCACCAGACTGTTGTGATTAATATAACTTCATTTGTAGTATTTCCAACTCTTTAACCAACACAAAGTACTATCAAAATGTACTGCAAGATGTGTGATATCTCTTCTGAGGACACTTGCTGATGTGTTTGACCGTGCTGATGTCCGAGTGTGTCTGGTACCTTTCTGTGCCAGTGAGAGAAGTGCCCTGCGCTCTCCCCTGCTGCAGTGCATTGGGAAGCAGAAGTCCTCCACACAGCGAGCCGCTCTGATCTCACAGCTCACAGCATAGGCCGCATCAAAGTCCTCCCCTCCCTACACACACACACACAGCTCACTACACAGTACACACATGAAGTAGGAGGAATAATCCAGCACGTGGTATGCAGTCGGTGGGACCAAACCTTTAGGTTGCCGCTGTTGAAGTCACTCTCCTGTGTACTGGTCATTTTGTAGTCATGATAGGCCTCAATGATGCGGTCAAAGAAGTCACAGAAGAGGATGTAGGATTGGGCATCGCCAGCCAAACAGCCCACTGACTTGACCTGACCTGGCTCTGTGGGCTTACCTAATGATGGCAGGCAACATGACATCAGACACAACAGTTAACTTCTGGAAACTATGCAGTGTACACATGGTATACTAGCATTACTATTAATGGCTTGAGATGCATTAAAACAGAAATACATTATAGTTATACATACTATTAAAGTTATAACATTATAGTGATTTTCACACATAGCGTTGTTGACTAATTACAGACATATAGCCATATGTGCTAGAGTTGTGCACTAAAAGGTGAATTGTACTGTATTGTATCATTTTCCAGTGCACCTGTCTGCTCACAGAATGAATGATTTAAATTTGCATGTTAAGCCCATACTCACACACAAACCCAAACCCTCCCCAAGCTCTATGAGGAGTCACAGAGGGGGTTTTGACATTTTAGAGACTATGACCCCAACTGTGGTGCTTCAGACCTGCTGAATCCCATCAAAATCCTGCTAACGGACACTGGGGTTGAGGAGGCAGGGCAGAGGGAATGTAAACATG
This sequence comes from Alosa pseudoharengus, assembly GCF_046254945.1. NCBI lineage: Eukaryota > Metazoa > Chordata > Actinopteri > Clupeiformes > Clupeidae > Alosa > Alosa pseudoharengus. Next base: position 58,688,593 of record NW_027468564.1, read on the forward strand.
CTGCTTTGTACACTTTACCTCTGACTTGTTTCATTGACACTTTAAGACACATACACAGGAGTGAACACACACACACACACACACACACACACACACACACACACACACACACAGACACACAAACACTCAAACATATCACCAGGGTCTTCTAAGCCAGGCCGAATGATATCGTCAAAGATGACTCCACTTTCTGTGGCCCGGTTGAACTGTCGCGTGTAAAGATGCAGAGTGAGGATTTCGCCCATTAAAGTGTGATTGCCCCTCAAGTAGGGGAACTCTTCCTGAGGGGAACCCCTCTTCAAGTTGAAACGGCTCATGGGGTCTATAGGAAAAGTGCTCTGAAGAAGCAACAAAGCATGGTGTATCACGATGAGTGGTAGTGCATTAGCAAATAACAACACTGTTGTTCCATGGGTTCATATAATAAGATAGAAAAAGTAGACACAGTAAATAGTACATTCAGTAGATACATAAAGTAGTACAGTTATGACACATTTTAATCAACACTTAATGTATATGGGGATGACTTAAACTAGTATCCAAGGTGCCAGATATCTCGCTAAACTGAAACACTTAGAAAAGTTAGGCTTTTTGCACATCAATTTGAATAATATGGTAATACCCTGCTGGTCAAGGCATTACAAAACCTCCCAAGAATGTCAATGTTGTTTAGGGAGAGGTGATAACTCAATCAATCTTTGTGGGTACCTCAAGAATAGGCCTGTACTTGGCCTCCAAAGGAAATTCAAGTGGGGCTGAAAAGAGAAGGTTGGCGTTAACGTTTGTCCTCAGAAAGAGAACTGTGCACAACAGAGCTATTGTTTAATCTCCCAATGTTTAATTAATTCTTCACTGCAGCTAGATACACATCTGCTAACAGAATGAAAGCACACTGCAAAGATCTACTAGCAAGCCACAAAAGGACAACACATGCCGTAAGGACAGTACAGTAAGGTTGCACGTCTACTAAATAGTTACTCCACATACACACGTACGCCACAGAGGACATGCAAAGGTGTTAGACCAACGGTGGAACTTACATTTGAACTTCCTCCATTTCCTCTGATGTGACCACATCTTTTTGGTTGTAGGGGAAGCCTGCTTAAGGGCACCGAGATCAGAGAGTCTAGAAGCTCCACAGCCAGCTACAGACCAGGCAGCAAAGCAACAGCAGAAGATATGTGTTACTGATGAATGTTGTCCTTCCTTAACAAAAGAGCTATGAATAGCCAGCGGAGGCCTCATCAGACGAGTCACAGCTATCTCTGTTGTCACCCACCTGCTTGGCTTTCATCCCCCACAAAGCCCTGCATTACACTTGAGGTATCATGTTGCCTTTGGCTTCAATTTTGTGTCTATTTTTGCAACTGTGTTACACAGTAGTACTGGCGCTGTGTGCTGTGTTGTGTGTTGTATGTTGTGTGCTTTGGATAGGGTTAGATGTGCAGTGCAGGCGTGCAGGTTCTGAAACGGTTTCGGAAGTTTCAGGTGGAGGCTGTGTCGAGAGGGAGAGCGCGAGCTGAAGTGAAGCAGTGTCTGGTAGCTATTCTGAAGTTGCCATATGAATCTGATGGTGCGAAAGAGGCCATGGCCCTGAGTCATTTCACACTATGACATCCTGTTAATACCACCAGGAGAAACGGTGCTCACACATTGCTTCACTTGGCCCCCCACCCCCCCATGGAGCGGTTAACATACCCACGGATGTGCTCTAGTACCATCAAAGAATGGAACAGAAAAAATGACAATGTAGCAGTGAAGAATATTCAAAGATGTATTTGTAAGATGCATGAGTTTAGCTTTGAAAAAAACATATAGGCTGCCTGTTGAAAATTCACATTGTGGGGGACTTTTAAGTTCATTATTAACACGATAACTTAGATTAGGTTAGATTAACAAGATATCTATAACTCACAACTTCATGAAAACTGAATGGGTGAAAAATGTGAATACACATAATTCTCAATTTGCCTTGAATTATAATTTTTTTAGCCAGTGCATGTTTTTAAAAAAATATATTTTGGGGCTCTTTGTCTTTATGCAGACAGGACAGTGAAGGGGGACAGAGAGCTGGGGGAGTGGGAGAGAGACGGGGTGGGGTGAGGAAATGACCGCTGGCCAGACTCAAACCCTGGTCCCCAATGGCTCCTGGCATGGATGCTGAAGCCGCTTGCGCCACAGTGGCCCCAGCCCGTGCATTACTACTAATCTACAACACAGACACATAACTGAACTGTCGGTTAGGTGTGAGTATGCTATAGGTCTTCCAGTCCCACTGTGTCCACCTGCACCTTGATAAAAAGGGTGTCGTCGCGCACATACACGGCATTCTTCGGCGCCTCCAAGTTGGTGTGGGAGACAAACTGGTGGTAACCGGCAGCCTTGTTGGCATCGCTGCGGGGCCGGTGGAAGCTGTCATTGTCAGTGTCCGGGGTGAAGCCCATAGTGATGTGACTCCGCGCTCCGCTCTGATCCAGCACTGAAAACACCACGGGCTGGTGGAAGGGCCAGGGCAGCAGGGAGTCAAAGTCCCCGCGCATCAGCATCAGGTACAGGGACAGGTGGCTCCCGCGGCCGGGCCCGTCGCCCCCCAGGTACACGCGCGCGCTCAGCTTGTAGCCGCTGCGGCTGGTGTAGAAGGGAGGTGCGCTGAGCGGGATGCCAGACTCTTTCCTGCGTCGGTACTCCCGGATCTTCCAGATGAGCTTGCCATCGTACGAGGTGGACTCTAGGTGGCGAAAGCGCTCCTCGTTGTTCTGCAGCTGCTCCACATGGATGGACAGGAGACGGCTGTGGCGCTGGCAGGTCTGCTCCAGAACACCTGAAGGGGCACGCGTGCAAACAGTCACATAGCTGGATGTCCTCAGAGCAACCCTTACATTCAGGTATTCATCAGGGGCGCGTTTCCCAAAACCATAGTTGCTAACTAAGTTAGCAACTTTGTTGGTTGCAATGCAATTTCCCATTGCCAACCAACTAAGTTGCTAACAGGTTAGCAGCTATGGTTTTGGGAAATGCACCAGGTTAGCAAACAGGTTAGCAACTTAGTTGGGGTGCATTTGGGAAACGCGCCCCAGACTGAGATGGCACGCTTATCAATGTGAATTGCAGAATGTGTCGACGCTGCTGAAATCTTCCAGCATGTTCTGGGTGTTCTCACGTGTCCTCTCACCCAGATGTTCTCGGAGGACCTCCGCTGCATCGACCCGCTGCCTGAGGGAGTCCAGCGAGGCTTTCAGGCTCTGCAGCTGCTCTTGGCCAAAGTCTGTTCTCAATACACACCTCAGAGCCTGCAGTTGCTGCTGTACGCTGGACACACATTCTCTCTGCTTCTCCAGAGAGCACTGACACACACACACAGGCAAAACATCACAGGTCAAAGGTTAGCTAAACTCCATCAAGGATTTGACTTCATTTCAGAAAACTTCAGGGATGTTCAGGTTCAACAGCTCTAAGAAGACAATTAGTGCTAACTTCTAGTGTCACGTCTTTCCACAAATAAAAGTAGTTTTTTATACATTCAGCTTTCTTACAAAAACTAGACAATTTGGAGAAAATGCTAAGTTAGTCACAGTTTTGATGATGCTTCAAGTGCCATCTTACCGTGAGGGCAGAAATGGTGCGGTCACACTTGGAGACCTCTCTGTCCAGCGTGTTGACCAGCAGACAGCTGTTCTGCAGCACACTGTGTCTGTGCACCAGGTCTTGCTGTAGCTCTTCTACCTGCGCACGTTAAGCAGTGAAGAGTGACAGACAGAGTGCATTAGAGAGTGTTGAAGGAAATCTGATTGTTATACTTTGTGAATTGTTTGGTACTTCTTAATAACTGTTCTTACCTTTTTCTCCAGCATACTATTGCTTTCCAAAACCAGCAGAACATGGTGATTAAACTCAGTACTTTCATGGACTTGAACAAGAGCTCTCTTGGCCTGTAAAGGGACGGGGTGGTTAGTCTGTATCATCTACAAGACATCAAAAGTCAGTGAAGGTGAAATGTGAATTGTCAAATGTTTCTTCCTACAACATGACTGAGAGACATTGGCAGAACAAGAGCAGTCTGAACATGGGCATACCCTGGTGCTGCAGCCATATTTGCGGTAAGAGCAATCTATCTCTTCTTCAGGACACTGGTCAGCATGCTCATGGAGCTGGTGAATGGACAAGAGACAAATTAAAACTCAGATCCAGCTAGGTGGAGCAAAGCAAATTGAAGGTGAAATCTCACTTTATTCCTTTTTATCCTTTGAACACATTTGTTGGGACACTCCACTTCACCCTCAGGACAAATGGCTTGTTCATGTTTCTGTGGACATAAATGTAGGTTTATGTGCTTAACATTAACATCACCACATTTGCATTATTTGTTGTTGTTGATTCATTGCAGGTGACTGAAATAGGACACTTCCAACCTTCAGCTGGCCCAGTGGGAAAGGTTTTTTACAGTGAGTGCACAGCTCAAGACGAAACACGCAGCCACTCTTCTGATGCTCCTTCAGGTCTTTTCGTTGCATTACTTCTGTGCAGCCATAGTTTGAGCACTGTACAGACTCATATTCACAACATTTCAGGTGTTCCTATAAAACAGAGAGAGGGAGGGAGAGAGGCAAGCAGTGACATATTCATACAATATTTATGATTTATGAATATTTTTAGCTACTTTAGCTATTTTATTATATTTGATTCTAGTCTTTCTACTTTACATTCGATTTCATCCATGTGGCATTTCCTGAGCTAAACTACATTGAGTATGGGTTTCTCTGTCATAGGTGAGTTTAAGCACAATTCCATGTCCTTTAAGCCTAATAATCGTCAACATCAGAAACATCAAAAAGATAAAGACAGACAGGACCAACATTCCGAAAGATGAATTAGGCCAACAAAGTGACTGAATGTATCAGGTGTAAAGCCAGAGGAAGAGCCAGGGGCTCGAAACGTTGCACGCAAAATAAAAAACCTTTCAAGGGAGCTATATGGTGTGCGGATCACTCTCTCTTATTTTACTTTTGGAGTTATTTCTCTGATCCAGCACCCATCCATAATTGTGAAAAGGGATATGTGCTACTCAGGTGTGAAGCCAACCTGCAAACGGCTTAGAATGGTCTTGTGTGAGCAGGCTGATGCATTTGTACAGTACACTTCCAGGTTTAGCAGTTCTCTTCGACAGCAGTTGTCCTGAAACACCTGCCATGACAATCAAATATTGTGAAAGGGTTTTCCTCTGTCTTTTTGCAGATTTTTGAAAACAGTAGGCCTATAGGCCTAACAGTATATTTTTACCTCGTCTGACTTGATAAGCATGTTGTCTAATGGACACTTTGGACTCGTTTTGCTGTCTCTGGAAAGGAGATAAAGATAATATTCAAGCATTTGTTAAAATATAGTCTATGAAAGACTACCAACGAGCAATGGGATGAGTCTAGCCTCCCATCAAAGCCAACTTACAACAGTACACGGATGCACTGATAGCAGAATATATGTCCACACCCTGCTTGGTGGGGATTCAGCACGACACTGTTGCAGACAGGGCACATGTACTGCTCCCCAATACATTCCACGAAGTGCAGAGTCCGGGCAGAAAGAAGAGACTCCAGCTCCCATGACTTCACACCACCACCACCACACTGTCTTGATTGCTCTTTCGACCATACGCATTCATTCTCCTCTGCGGACATGAGTATAGCCTATAAATGAAAAACGTCATACAAATATTCACTTAAAGTAGGCTAACAATGCTTAAGTAAATATGTTACAAAGGTAGACTTTTCCACATAGGTCAATAAACTAAATCTAGTGACATAAACCAATAGGCTACACTCTACATTTGCAAAACAGAAATCCCCTTCCGAAACGGTGTGCTCGTAGGCTGACAGACAACATGACTTCCCTCCATATCCATCAGAGCTCACTAGAACCTCATTAGTAGAAACTTTTCATTGAGGCACAACAAAAGTGACATGCATGACGAGCATGACAAAAGTCTTCAGTGGGGTAGTTTATATGGTGCTCTTATGCACCTTAACTATGCTGATGGTGTGCGTAATGCCAGCACTAATACACTGTTACAACAGCGTTCTCAGCACTTCTGGGGAATCCCCATCTCATGCTACATAAAGACCAGTAGTTATGGCTCTTGTGGAACAACATTAACATGAATTTCATGCAATAAACCTGGTGTTTTATCTCCTGTGAAAGACGTAATAATATTTTATGTACAGCGTGTTATAGGATTAAAATAAATGTAATTTGAACTTGCTTTCGTTTTCACCAGTGCTGTTATTAAGCCAATGCATGATTTTAAAACTCACCAAATGCAGATATACCTCACAATTGAAGTAAAATGTGCGTAGATGTTACGGTCTGGATAGTCAATTGTCCCACCTGTTCAGTTGACAGTTCTTACAGGAATATAGCCTATCTGCACGGGCTTCTTACGGTAGTCGCTCAAATCGCACAGCCTACTACGTCAGAACTGAACATGGCGCGTTGCCACTCAATAAGAGCGGAAAAAAGACATGACAGGAACTGTAGTTCATGCTGAAGAGAGAGCGAGAATAAAAACGTCCAGTGTTTGAGGTCTAATGTCATCATAAGTTATAAAGGCTATCAATAGCCTAATAAATGCACTAATTAAGACAAAGCATAGGCACTTTACAGTTTGAGGCACAGAGTACCTGTTTAATAGTACAACATTATACAATAAACTACTCAAGTTAAATGCAAGACAGTTTAGGCTTCAGCATGCAGACATACAATTTTTCGGAATAACGACGTATGTGCATACAAGTGCCTGAACAAGTCAGTATAAAAGTCTTTACAAAGTGAGGTCTCCACAGCATGTGCGATTTCCTACCAAGGGCATTGGGGCATGACAGTAGGCTACCGCAAGAGGGAAGACTACAGTGAGGTCTAGAGGGCAAACATCCAACATCCCCATAGAAAGTTTAGTTCAGCAGCCTTCCTAGAAGTGTACAATATCTGGGATATAAAAAAAAAAGCTTCTTACTTTTCCATTTTATTCAGCTTGTTACATACAAATACAATGCAATTCCACAAGAACTTAACAATCAGCCTTTTTTTCATTTCAGTGCATGCCACGTAATTCACCCATTTAAGCTGTGATTTAACAAAACAAAAGAAAAAAAAAGACATATTCCATTTACAGCTTCTACGGTTGCCTTTAAATCAAATAGATCTATAGTTGACATTTAATAAACATGCCAAATACCATAGTGTTGGTGTAAAAATGCTTATTGTTCAGTGATATTCAGCTGTGAACAATTACAAGTGAGCATTAAAACCCCAAGACAAAGTCAGAGGGCAAGAGAAAACAACAGACTAAAAGACATGGAAATAAATAAACAAAATCTATGCTTTCAATACAAAGTCAATCGAACAAAACAGCTGCAAAAATGCTGAACAATGTGGAATCAGTTCCATAACAAAAATACATTGATTTTTTTAATTTTTTAAAAAAGACAAGAAGTCTTCATTTCACAACCCTTGGCTTACATATAGATGCAACACCAGAGTATGTAATTCACTAGATAGCTTCATTGGCAGGATGAGAGTTTGCCTTGAATGTCCTTGCACCATAACTGGAGACAAATGACAACCAGTGGTTCTTTAGTGTTACACTGATCACAGGAGTGTTATACCAATAAGTGCATCAAGAATACCAATTCTCTTCAGAATAACCAATAACATTACATATGTCAATTTGAAGGCAAAAGTACAAATATATTGAGATGTAACTGTTGTGATTAAAATAAGTCATTGTCCATCAACATATTGGAACAGTGACCTTCAACACAAATTTGTACGAAGTTTTAAAAAGCAATTTGGAAAAAAAAAGAGACACAGTTGAGTTCATCCTCATTTTATCTTCCAGTTTTTAAGAACTATTTTCTCTTAGTCTTATAAGAGCACTTTGAAGGTTTAGGTTATGCCAGAGTTTGGACAAAACAAAATAAGAGTCCATAGCACCAAGTACAAAAATAAATAAATGCTTCTATATACAAATCACAAATGCGTATTTTAACAAATCTAAAATTACTGAGCATAAATGTTGAACATTACTAGGAACGACAAAAACACTCACAAAAAGTTCTGCCTGCCATGATATTTTGGAGTCTAGTGTTGACGCTCTGTGATTTTAAGATTGTGCCAACATAACCTCAGGTGAAATTTCAATTATGTTTTTTTTAAGCAAGTTATTAAAACACTAGGACATCTACACATGAATGATCATTATAAGTTATGATTACATAATTCTAAATTAAATGTTACATAAAAATCTTTAAATAAATACAAAACTACAGGTTTACATGTTTCCTCCTTTTTACAGACTGCTGGCTCTACAAAGAGCTCTTGTTATTTGGCTGGTAGTGCCCCAGGAACATTTTTACCATAAAAAGAATAAAGGCAGACATTTTAAAGATAGAATGAAAAACAATATCTGCTCAGCTTCAGTCTTTATAGGAGAAGCATGTGCTCAGTGCAGAGAAGGGGACGGTGTTTCAGGCTGGATGCCCATGAGTGTGGGGGGCTGCTGGACAGCTGGAGTAGCCGTGCCGGACGCCGAGGGAGCAGTGGGCGCAGTGGGGCGTGGGTTGAGGCGCGGAGGCAGGGGATTGGACGGCCTGATGAGGGGCGGAGGCTGGTTGAGGGTGGGCCGCGGTTGCAGGAAGCGAGCCTGCTGCTGCAGAGGTGGGGGGTGGCGATGGAGTGCGGGGGTGGCAGGCAGGGACGGGCGCAGTAGAGGTGGAGGCTGGTTAAGTGAGGTGGTGCAGCTGGCTGCTGCTTGACCTGAAGAAGCCTGCGAAACTGGAGACGGACCTGAGGCCGGAGTCACCTAAACACAGAGAGAGAGAGAGAGAGAGAGAGAGAGAGGGAGAGGGAGAGAGAGAGAGAGAGAGAGAGAGAGATGTTATTCTGTGAGCATCACCCCAGTAAGCATACATAAGTGGTTAACATCTATTCTGGAAAGAAACAGAGTAACATTCCACAACCTCCTCCTCTTCTTCATCTGTACTTTTCCCTGAAGGGGTGTTGGAGTTGTTCTTTGTGTCCTCGCCAGAGGTGGCGCTGTCCCCGTTTGGTGCACGTGTGCCTTGCTCTGCTTCCCACTCTTGCAACACCTCCTCCAGGTTAAATCGGCGACGATAGTTCACAAAGAAGTTCTTGACCTGCCCCACTGTCTTATTACCGATAACGTCGGCAATGGCCTGGAAGTCTTTACCGTACTTCCTGACACCTGAAAGTGACACATTTGAAAGAAAATTGGTTGTAACAGAAAAGATCATGGTGATGATGTTAAAAAAAGGAATAGAAAATGGGCCATGTGAAACATAAGAGTTTGCAAACATTCAAGAACTTTTTGAGTCCTACCTTGTACTGCAAGTAGCTGTTCATCAGTGGTCCACCGTGCATTGACTTTTTGGTTACTCTAAAATGAGATTAAACAAGAAAGCCATGCTGGAAAACATTAGACTCTCTTTAAAGTATATATAATTGAAAAAAATGTTTCTGAAGTTACTAAAAAGTTTAAAATCTTTGTTCACCCATCCTACCTCGGGTAGACGGAGATCATCAATACCAGTCTCCATCTTCTGTTTAAGACTGCTGTTCAGTTGTTTGGCATTCTGAACCTAAACAGCAGTATGAAAAGAACCACATATGCGGTGAGCTAGTAGGTACTACTAATAAGAACTAAGTAAGGGATAGTGTATTGTCCACCGGTATTTAGCGGAAAATAAGTCCCGACAGGGCAAACGGGATCGGTGGACAATACATTATCCAGCTTATTACACGGCTACTTGTCACAACGAGTCAAGAAACTTCACTCAGTGGGTCTTTTAAAATTATTTTGCTACCATTTTGTGGCTTCCGCTGAGAAAACAAATAGTCCGCCAAACAAATAGAACTTGAAAGTTTCAGGTGTTGTGTGCAACGTATTACTTGCTGACGTCCACTTTCCATTGCGATAAGGGAACCAACTATGATATAAAAGACATATAAGAAGCAAACAACCCATTTTCTGTGACAGCGGTCTGTTATTTTCAGACGTTGGGAAACGTTGGGAAGGTCCATTCAAGTGAATGGAGCATTCTACGGCATTATGAACAGCTGTGTAATAATAAATGGTAACACACACACACACACACTTCATCCAAATGTCTAATGCTACACACCACACCAGCATTACATAATTCACTTTGAACATTTATGAAGCGGCAAAAAAAAGAATAGCAATGCGTTTGGAGCCATACCTGTCTTTTGAGGGAGACCAGCTCCATGTCCAGCTGACGGAGGACGGTGTTAGCAGCAGTAGTGCTACAGGACACGGCCACTACATCGTCCTGTGTCAGGTACATGCCTTTAGGGGGGCGGCACTTGGAGCGCTGAGAGTGGTGCCGGTGTTGCAGCGTCTGGTGGTCCCGCCGACCCAATCCGATTTTAGAGCTCATCATCTGTGTCTCCGAGTGGCTCTGACCAGGGACAGGATGGAAGAAGGGACAGTAAGAATGGGTCACTTTTACATGCAGTGTCTGAGTCGCACACATTATATTCCACATCAGTGAATGAGAATCATTCAAGTCAGAATTCCAGTACCTCTCTCTTCGTCTCCTTAGTTGGATCATAATCACTATCATTCGCTTCAATGGGATTAGCCTCATCCATTTCTTCATCACTAAGGTGTGAAAATAATGTCTCAGTTCAACATCTCAAAGATCAACCTGACCATACTCTTCTTCACACTCATAGCAATTTCAATAAAAATGTCAACACATAACAACTCTCAAAACAAATAAACAAACAACAACAGAAAAATAATAATAATAGACCAATTGAACATGCCTTTCCTCCTGATTGTTTCTACTGGCCAACTTCCTGGCTTGCCGATCCATCAAGCTTGTCCGGGATCGGGTCTTCTTCCAGGAATAGTAGTACTTCACAAGACTGGATATTGATTTATCTGGCAACTACAGCAAACACAATACCACTTAGGATCTAATGATGGAACGCACATTTTTGACATTTCAGGAGGTTTACAATTGTCACCTGTCACCTTTGTACAAAACCAGTACAAAGCTACATAGAAGGCTGTATGAAAAACATATTATTGATTGTGATAATGCCATCTAGTGGTCCAATAGCACATGTTTAACCCCCTTAGGACAGAAGCCCTATCAAGTGTAAGATACATATTACCAATCTTCCTTTAGAATTGGACTGAACATTATGGGCTGGTTCACAGTACATGGATTATGTCTAGTCCTAGACTTAAAAAAGAAATGAGTATCTAAATTGATTTTTTTTAGCTGAAATTTGGTGTTACAAACTACACATTTATGATTTAGTGATGTCTACACAAAAATATTTAATGTGAAGAAACAAGCTCTTGTCTTGGCAAATCCAGTAAGGTAGCCATTGGCATCATGTAGTGCACTAGACCCAAGAAATAAGTTGAAAGCATCTAAATCCATTCTCTACAGATCAAAATATATGAGCATGAACTTGAGTCTGGTGCTGCCTTTACAGGGCTTGAGTGTGTCCAAATCTCTTTACTCTGCATATCGCCACTCACAAACAATTTTAACAGCATACAATTTTTGCTGCATACAATTAACTACCTCCCATTTCAAAAGGTAAACTAGATGTTTGCACTCCCAGTTACCATTTGTTGTATCCTGTGGAAACTCTTCCCATGGAAACTGAAAGCTTGTTCGAACAGAACTTTGTCCTCAACAGTCCACTCATCGGGGAAGGGAGTAAAGTTGGGTAGGTCCGCTAGAGATTTTTCTATGTTGTGCTTATGCCAGAAAAGCATGCCTAAAGCCTATTTTACAAATAAACACAACACAGATGAAATTGTTATCGCTACAAATAAACTAAACAAACACATGCTGTCGTGGTATTGAGCGATTGATGAACTTGAAGTTTGTAAACCTACCTGCTCAACATTGTATCCATGTTTCTCTTTCGCAATGGCAATGTATTCATCCACTGTGAAGAATGCAATTGTTAGTTAATGTTAACACTGGATGAAGCAAAATTCAATCGCTCAAAAAAATAAACAAAACCACGTGTTCAAATTTGAATTGGTTACACTTACATTTCGTGTCCAAAATGGTATGGTACGGAGACCACACTAACATTCCACCAATGTCTTTATCAGTGTATTTTGTCGCACCTGCACAATGTCGTAAGTTTGTTAGTATTTTTTTCCATTTCGGTCTTTCCTTTCATATATTGTTGCAAACTAGAGCCTAACGTTAATACAAGAGATCCGACAGTTGAATCTTGCCATAAAATCAACAGGGGTAGTAGTAGTAGAAGTGCTATGACGTTAGACACTGTGCGACCAGGTAGCCTAGGAGCTGCTAGCATCTAGCACGAAAATACAAAGTCCATTATAACGTACAGGTACGTGTACGAATAAAAAATATAAACAGCATGATCCCGACAATGTGATAAGTTGCTTAACTGAGTGTTTGCACTAAAATAATGTATATTTTCCTTGCTATCGTATTTTCAAAACACACCGAGGCTACCACCCTAGGTAGCATGAGCCTTTTTGCTAATCACTTTCAGTGCAACCAACGTAAGCTGAGAAAGGCAAGTTAGCCTTACCCGGGTCGTAATCGGGAATGCTTGCTTGATAGTCAGATCCCACACGCATACCCACATCTGCAAATAAATATGAATATGTGTTATGGCATCAGTACATACACACTAATTACACTGCAATTAATTACCAAAGTCCAGACAAAACATATGTAATGCATTCGTATTGGAAATAAGTGTTCGAGGCTATACCGTGCTCGTCGTCACTGCCACTCTCATCAGAAAAATGTCCATTCGAAGCATTTGAGGGACTTTTTGTTCCATTAGATCTACCTTTCCCGAGATATTCTGAACCTTTATCCATCATTCCCGGCATTATAAATATGAGCGCTAAATAATATTTCTAAAAGAAATTACAGTTAAATGCATTCAATGCACAAATTATTCAGCTTGTCTCCCTCAATAACCCCCCTGCTACGCAGCTGTGACACCGTGCCACAGTCAAGTATTAATCCTCCATTGCTGTGCAGAACGATCTTACACTTTTTCCTATAAAATGACATTGTTGTACATACGTGTAAAAACATATTGTTACATACATAAACTAAATGTAGTTGATTGAATTATTTGCACCTTTGGCTTAATCAAATCTTCAATGTTTTGGGAAACTATTTCTTCTGGCGGAAGGTTCTGTAATATATCGCAATTAAGATGTGTAAGACTTTTGGTTTCTCTGATATGGTGGAAATTCAGCAAGGGCCGTGTTCTTTTTAGGAATAGTAAAATATTGTGACAAAATAGGCTACTATATTTTGTTTTCAGTCATCGCTATTGTTAAACAACAACATTGACTGGTCTCTGCAATGGCTAGATATGTTAACTGAAATGCCACTAGGTGGAGCTACACCCATGCATTTTGTTATGCCCGTTAAACAAGATTGGCCTGCACTTTTACCGGAGAAGGTCCTTTCATAGACTAGGCCTACAGGCCCCAGAATCAGAAGACTACATGATCAGTGTAGGCTATTGTATGAGTCTTGGACATATCAGTGTGCATGCCAATACGGTTCAGTAGGCTAGCCTAGGCATAAGATTTACATTTAGTTGTAAGATGCTTCATCTTTCCACTAATTTTGTTATGTGTTTTATTGCATTTGCAGTAAGGCCTTGGAAATACAGTATAGGTCTACTGAATAGGCTATCAAGTCTAAAGTAAGCTATAAAGTGTTCAACTGTAGGCTAATAGGCCACAGCTACCTGTGTGGCATATCAAAATATGCTGATTAAAAAGGCCACTCTGTTTTCTTCACAACACTGATGCATAGGTTTGCAACTGGCATGCTAACAGCAGGAATGTCCAGCTGTTGCTCATGAACTGTATTTAGGCTTAAGGCCAAGTGCTCACTTGTATGGGTTTCACTAAATTTCTGACCAGAATTTGAGGTACATAAACTTTAACTGTATGGACATAATCTTATATATTTTACTTAAACTAATGAAAAACGACTGTGTTGTATTTACATTTGTTTGTAGTGGCTTTTTCAAAATACGTGTTAGCCTGCACTTACCTAATTACAGCCTAGGTTTATTACAAAAATCTACATGGGTAATAGTGGCTACACAAAACGCATGGTCATTATTGTGGATTTAGCATAGCCCTACCAAAAATACTGCAATGCTTTCAAGGTCAAATAAAAAACAGATGTGTTTGGTTCAACTTTATTTTCTAACATTTACTAGGCTAGGAAACGTACTAGTCTATTAAAATTATTTCTGGCTTGACTATCACTAACCAATTTCTTTCATCAATGTACCGCCGACCTCTTGTGTCTGCAACATCTTCAACGTTTCATTTGCTTCGCCATCGTTTGTAGATGTAGTCGTGAAGTGTCCAATTTTCGCCGACAGGTGGAGATCACTTGCATTGCATTTTCGTGTGGGCGGTAAGGGGTCTACCCACCTCTGCCCATCGGTTCTACTCGATTGATACTGTTTTGCATGGAGCCGTGCAAGGGGAGTTCCATAAGAGAGCGAGCCGGCGCGTAATGAGAAAACCTCGTAGCCTACATCTCCCTAGTAGCCCATAGGCCTACCAACAGATAGCCTAATGAGGGTGGCAGCAAACAGAAGCTCTTGTCCTGCGGATACTTCTACCAGCCCACTCTTAGCGTAAGCTCACTGAATCTGCAGCCGGTATGGCTGGTGGTCGAAGAGGTCTCGTGGCCCCACAGAATACTTTTCTAGAAAACATTGTTAGGCGATCAAACGGTAAGAAAAGCTTCTGTATTTTTCTACATTAAAATATTGACGACTATTGAAACGGTTCACGGGATGTATAATATGCACAGTTGCGACTGCTAAGATATTATTTTATTTCCCTTACTTTTATCTTTAAATTATAGCATAATGACCACAATACGCATGTACAGCCAACTGTAAACATCTCAATGCCGCAGTGGGCAGTTGCCCTTGAAAGCGCAATGGCACAAGAGTTATCCCAGTGATTGTAGTGGTAGGTTTTCGTAAAAAGTAGGGTAATAGCCTACTGTTGTATTTATTACAAATGCATGACAGTTGAGCTGGCAGCACCGTTATAGTTATCGGGAATCGTTCTTAAGTTAGCTAATGAATAGCGTTATTGATGAACGTCCAAAGCTATCCATTTTTGGGTAGGTACAGATTACGCGTGTCGCGTTCAGTACGCGTTTGTATCCTTTCATCAACGTGATTTAACCATATTTCTTTTCAACTTTTCAGTTTGGACATTATCTCATAGACAGACAGGTATAATTTCCTTTTGAATTGGTTTAATTATATGTTGTTTCTGTGCACCCTCGAGTTATTTGTGATATCTTCTGTTTGCTTCCCCTCGTTTCCCAGTTGATCTGTTTTGTAAATTTAGCTCATCCTACCGGCTCATTCTGTCCCGTACCCCTCTCCCTTCATTACCTAGCCTTCATTTTTACGTTTGATTTTATAGGTGAGCAGTGTGAACCCTATCAGAACCTCGTTCACAAACGTTTGGTCATGGTAGTTAAAGGACAGCATTGGCTGGATTTCAATACTGCCCAAATCTGCTGTGCCTTTGTCCCGTTCAGCATGGTTTTGACATCTTCACATTACGTAGTTTGATCCAGTTTTTTGAGGTATTTTAAGATGCTCTCAGTTTCTAGGTCAGGTCTAGGTCAGACCTTCTGTGACTGTTCTACACCCATTTAGGCCAATTTGTGACTACTCATCAAGCCAAACTATTGTAGCTTAACTCCTAAATATCTAGCAGAGTTCAAGCAAATTCCTTTTTGTTTCTCACATTCTGAATGAGTGGCTCTTGTTGGACTGATATAGAATACAACATTGCTGTTGCTTCAAAAAATTTTTTAGTTTTGGTATTGCCATATCTCTCTGTAACTTACTTTTCCTACAGACACAAATTTTGTCCTGGGCAATGCTCAGATTGTGGACTGGCCGATTGTGTACAGTAATGATGGATTTTGCAAACTATCTGGTTATCATCGTGCTGAGGTTATGCAGAAGAGCAGCACCTGCAGGTATTTATGTTCTCTGGATTATTACATTGAAAACAATCATAAACCACAGAACATAGACCATGTGTCTGCTCTTACAATTCTAAACCTGTATTTTCAGAGATACATACTAGTATATTCATAATTAACCCACATTTCTATTACATGCTATATGCAAGACACTAGAATCTATTTACCAATCTAATAATGCACATTTAGGTATTTAAGTCTTATGACTACACTGTAACACAAAAGTATATTACACAAGTGATGAGCTGATGTAAACCAACACAATGCTACATGTCACCTTACTTCTTGTGTTCATACTTTACCTAATTAGGTATCCCGGGACTAAAGTTATCAAACTGAAACAACTCTGTAACCGCTGGTTTGTTCTTCCTAGCTTCATGTATGGAGAGCTCACAGACAAAGACACATGCGAGAAAGTTCGACAAACATTTGAAAACTATGACATTTTCTCCTTTGAAATTCTCATGTACAAGAAGAACAGTAAGTGCCATTTGTATTAACACACTTTCTATTGTATAAAGTGCAATAGGTCTAAAAAGACAAAGATGCCTTGGGACTGAAAATGATTAATGATTCCAGGAATGCCGGTGTGGTTCTTTGTGAAGATTGCCCCGATTCGGAATGAACAAGACAAAGTGGTGCTGTTTCTATGTACTTTCAACGACATTACAGCTTTTAAGCAACCTATTGAAGATGATTCATCAAAAGGTTTGTGAATGTACCCAGATATGTTCATTTCATCATAAGCAGGATTTAGTTGGTAATGTTCTGTCGATGCTAATAAGGGACAGTCAGGTGGAGGGGCAAGGTCTTTGTTTCATTTGTCAGTCCATGCTTTCATCTGTTTTCTTTGATTTATTTACTCTGATTTAAGGTTGGGGGAAGTTTGCTCGTCTGACGCGAGCTTTGACAAGCAGCCGTGGGGTCATCCAGCAGCTGGCTCCTACTGTCCATAAAGGCGAGAATGTCCATAAGCACTCACGTCTGGCAGAGGTAGTGTTTGTCATACCAAGTCATGTCAAGTCACACCAAGTTTGTTTACAGAGGGATGACATGTCAGCACTTCAGTTCTATGGTACAATGGTATAACACATGGCTCACACAGTTCAAGGCATGGTGAGAGTGCAGGGTATACAAGGGTATTAGCATGTCAATTTTATTGAATTTTATGGAATATTGAAAAACAATCAAATGAGTAATTATCTGTTATGAACTCACATATGCAGACAGGCCTGCTAGAATAACAGTTTAATAGTCTAGTCTAGATATGACCAGGGCTTTGAAGAAGGAAGTGTGTAGGATTTTGTGTGAGATAGGGTCTGATGTTTCTAATGTTATAGAGGGTGAACTGACAAAAACCTGATCAAATCGCCCAGGTTTCTTAGTTGTAGTCAATGATAGTAAGCCAAGTTGGATGCTAACATTATGTGGGATATCTGGATTTGCTTGGAATACGGGGAGCTCAATTGAGCTGAAGATGACAGTCACTCAATCAAATTGAGATGTCCCTGTGCCTGTAGATAGAAAATAGGAGGGTTTCAAACACTCTGCCCTGTGGTACACCAGAGGAGGAGTATACAACTGAATAAACACATGCTATGCAAATACAGTACAAGTATACAATACCTTTTCAGAGAAATGTGTTATATAATAGTACAAAGGACCTATTGGCAATAAACATCCAATATTTGGCAGAGCAAGATGACAATAGACAACAATATAGTGTTTACTGTCAAAGTAAGGCTGCAATGGGAAGTGTAGGAGCAGATTGAGATATCTGTGTGGGGAAAAGAAGGGTCAATAAGTGAGCTGGGGCTCAGTCTGACTTTGAAGGCACATTCCTTGATGACCAATCAACTCATTTGTCTGTTCCACATTTAGAGACAGAATGTTGTTTTGGCACATTAACACATAGTGTAGGTATGCCAGTGCTAAGTATGGTGAGGCTAGAGGTGGTGTGTGTGTGTGTGTGTGTGTGTGTGTGTGTGTTTGTTTGTTTGTTTCAATGGCATAACTGTCACAAACAAACTGTCACAAACTGTCTCCTCAGGTGTTGCAGCTGGGCTCTGACATTCTTCCCCAGTATAAGCAAGAGACTCCCAAGACCCCTCCTCACATTATCCTGCATTACTGTGCCTTCAAGACCACCTGGGACTGGGTCATCCTCATCCTCACTTTCTACACAGCCATTATGGTGCCCTATAACGTCTCCTTTAAGACCAAGCAGAACAATGTCACCTGGCTGGTGGTGGACAGCATTGTGGATGTAATCTTCCTGGTGGACATTGTGCTGAACTTCCATACTACGTTTGTCGGACCAGGAGGGGAGGTGATATCTGACCCCAAGCTTATCCGCATGAACTATGTGAAGACCTGGTTTGTCATTGACCTGCTGTCCTGTTTACCTTATGATGTCATCAATGCCTTTGAGAATGTAGATGAGGTGGGTATGTTTTTTTTTCTCTTGAAGTATTTTTAAAGAAATATAATGTGTGGCAGTGTATGAACATCTAATTAGTAGAGTCTCATTTTACATGCAGCTTTTTAGTTTTCCATAGATTTGCATTACTAAGTAAAAAAGAAAGAAATCTGACACGGTTATCATTCATGACATGCAATAAGTGTTAGTTCTAATGTAATACTTGAATTTTACTGTGATCCCCAAAAGGATGACAACATAACCCAATATTTACATAATCAATGCACACAAATGCAATACTATCAATCCAAATCTTATATCAATATAAACTTCCATTACAAGTGCCCATTCATATATATATGACCCTATTACCCCTATTTTTACTGTCTGGACCAACAACTTCATTTACATCAGCATGAACAGTATTAAATAGTGATTATTTACAGTTATAAATAGTATACTATTGCTTAAGGTATGCGTGAGTGTATTGAAGTGAAAATATATAATTGTTGTATAGGAGGAAGTCACAGTAGACTGAGCTAAAAGTCCCCAAGACGTTTGTTGAATGGAGGCTTGTCTTAAACAGAGACAAGGTAGATCGGTAGAACTGAGCCCTGCCTAGTCAAATCCTTCAAAGATGAGGAAAGGCTTCCTCTTAGCATTAGGAAAGCACACAATGGAACAGACTGGCGAGTGTGCAGGAGCTGCAGGTGTGTGTTATTGAAAATCATGCCTCCTGCCACTTCTTTTTGAAAAACAATGAATGCACCAGTCATTCTCCCACGTCAATAAATTAAATTATACATGTTTTATTTGTTTGCTAAAATAAACCGCAGAGCAGCAACCATTAAGCAAAATCGTGAAGAGAAAAATGCACTAATCAGCTTGCAATTGCTCTCATCGGAAAATGTTTAAATACCCTTCCTAAATGCCTTTTTTACACAATTAAGGTGTGAGAGTTTAAAGTTGTCAAAATTACCTGAGCCCATACTTCATTTAGGCTACTTTACATAGTGACAATAAGAGGATATGTTTACATTTAAATACATTGCATCCCCAAAATTCAGCAAAACGAAGGACTTCATCCTTGCTAGAATTTGGTAGCCTTTGATGGATGCTTGACACTGGAACAGTGCTTCGACGGGACTCGATGACGTAACATTCTTCAAATTGCAGCCTTGAAGAATCCCACCTTGACTTTGAGAAACAGCCAGAGTCTTAGCTCTCCAGGGTGGGTATAACAGAACATGAGCGGCAATAAATTGTCCAGATTTCTATAACTGTGAAGACTCGACGGCATCCAAGTCAGCAGTTGTTCAGCCTGACTCCCAGCTAATAGGAGTTGTATTTTCTTTAAATCTGGAAAAACTTTTCAAAGGCCGACGACAGGTGTTGGTCCAGTGAGGATGCCCAGAGTTCCATAAGAGTTATAGCTCAGACTCTTACGGACTGAACTGGAATATGAAAAGTTCTACAATTCAGGAGAGGATCTGCTTTCTTTCTGTCTTTCTTGC
The DNA here is from genome assembly GCF_046254945.1 of Alosa pseudoharengus. Taxonomy (NCBI): domain Eukaryota; kingdom Metazoa; phylum Chordata; class Actinopteri; order Clupeiformes; family Clupeidae; genus Alosa; species Alosa pseudoharengus. The sequence goes on from NW_027468564.1 coordinate 58,708,647, forward strand.
ATTTGCAGAGACACATTAAAAACCACTGGTCAGCCCCCAACCGTGGCGCGACTGGCTGGGGCACCGGATTCGATTCCCACCGCGTGGTCCTTTCTGGAGCTCACCCCCGACTCTCTCCCGCTCACTTCCTGTCATTCTCCACTGTCCTGTCATTCTCCACTGTCCTGTCATTCTCCACTGTCCTGTCATTCTCCACTGTCCTGTCATTGTCCTGTCATTCTCCACTGTCCTGTCTCATTAAAGGCATAAAAAGGCCCAAAAAATATACTTAGTCAGTGAGGTCAAATTATAAGATTTTTTAAAAGCCAATTTTAGATGTAATGGATTGCACATTTGGCTACATATGAAATACACAGAAACTCCTATTTGCACAGTATTAACTGTAGTAGTACTAAAACACAATTTGCACAAGCCAGTGACAGAGTGTATTACAGTTTGAGGGACATTGTGGAGACTGTCACTGTACTTCATTTTGTGAAGACAGATTTCCCCATTCCCATCTCTCTACTACAATGTTAAATTGTACGTCCATCACAAAGGCAGGCTTGAATTGCACTATGAGTAATAAGCTCCCTCAAATGTAAGAAAATGCCAACTCCATCCACCCATTAATGATATAATATAAATGTAAATCACCATGTGATGCATTTCTAATAGCACGTCAGGAGTCAATCATTGCGTCTACTCTCCTCTTTTCTAAATAATTGGATAAATATGAAGAGAACAGACCGGTCTTGGCTATTCCTACATTTCTTCTGCTGCTTTGCTCTCTTTCTGTCTCCCGGGTTCTGTTGTGCCAATGCAAAGAGGGGAAAGGGAGTTGATTTGAACACTTTAATGCCTCAAAGGGTCACACATGTCAACATGCGTTATCCAGCTCTCTGAATCTTTGTTTGTGTGCTTGTGTCTGTGTGCCCATGCAGTAAGCTATGCTCTCTTAGCGTTGACAAAGCGATACTGTCACATTTTGCAGTATTTGAGCAGAAATAACAAGCTGTGCTGAACATACCCTGTGAGTTGTTTTGGATTCAGTGAACATTGTTAAGGTGCCCAATAAGAGACAGTGATGTTGTAATCTGCAGGTGTAGTGAAGACAGTCTTTGTTTCACATGTCTAACAAAAAGGAATTCAAACTTTCATTTTCAGACATTCAGAAATTGTTCAAGGTAATCTTTAGTAACAGTTACAGAATCACTGAGTATTAAAAGGTTTGAACCTTACCGTTCGACATAGAAAGGACACTGCTTGTTTTAATGTACCTGATTGTGAAGACCAATTATATGTTTTATAGTTAAGTAGATTTCATATTCAAATTATTTCGTATCTCATATGCTGTCTCCTCCATGTCTATGACATGTCTTTTTTCGGATGTGAAAGTAACCAAAGTCACTCTGTCTCTCCTCCTACCTCCTCTCCCCATCCTGCTCCTCCACATCCACTGCTGTCTGAAGGGCATCAGCAGTCTCTTCAGCTCCCTGAAGGTGGTGCGTCTGCTGCGTCTGGGCCGTGTGGCGCGTAAGCTGGACCACTACATTGAGTACGGCGCGGCCGTGCTGGTGCTGCTGGTGTGTGTTTTCGGGCTGGCCTCCCACTGGCTGGCCTGCATCTGGTACAGCATCGGCGACTATGAAGTCATCGACGAGGACGCCAATATGGTGCGGACAGACAGCTGGTTGTACCTGCTGAGCGAAACGATGGGAACCCCATATCGCTTCAACGCCACGGGCACTGGGAGATGGGAGGGCGGCCCAAGCAAGGACTCGGTGTACATCACCTCCCTCTACTTCACCATGACCAGCCTTACCAGCATCGGCTTTGGAAATATCGCCCCTACAACAGACGGGGAGAAGACCTTTGCTGTAGCCATGATGATGATTGGATGTAAGTTTTTTTTAAATATGTCTTTTTGGCTTTTTGACTTTATTATGACAGGACAGTGAAGAGAGAGACAGAAATGCAGAAATGTTATGCACCAACAGAGCACATGTTTGTCCAGCATCAAGGCTAATCCAGAAAGCTACAGTATGTTTGGGCCTGAGGGACATCCACTGGTTGGGTGATGGTCCAGCAGAGTACATTTACCCACTGTCCTCCCTTAGCAGAGAGGAAAGTGGGGACATTTGATTTCAGCCTTTATACATAACCTGGGATGTAGCCAAAGCTTCCTCTTCCTCTATCCTCTAAGCACATGTCTCTATAGATAAGCCAATGATGATAGGATCAGTTTATCCACATATAACAGTGACTTGTCTTACAATATTTTCTATATCTGTCCAAATATGTCCAAAACACACATGCACAATTACTAATTGAAATGAATGTAATTTCTTGTAGTTCTCACCCCTGTTCTGCAAAGACCTGGAAGACCATGAATCTGACCTTGACCCTGTTGTTGAGAATTTTTTGTTATTTGTTATGTGCTGTTGCACCTAAAGGAAAATGTTAAGTGCACCAGGGCAACCCACGCACAAAGTGAGTCTGGAGCCTTGAAGTTAGATTTGCTATTCCACCAAAGAATGACCACAAATGACACAAAAGCCTGAACAGGGATCTCTTGCTTATACCAGTGCCAATTACAGTAGTAACAGACATGAATGATAGAGGTAGATATGTGCCAATCAGAAGCCTGCTGTAGTCAGAGACTTGAATTTAATTTGAACAGCCACTGGGAGCCAGTGGAGAGTAATGTTTGTTAAGCACAAATAATAAATGTCAAGATGAAGTGAACTGGAAGTGAACTGAGACATGGCACTGCTGCTGGTGGTTGTGCTGTTATAGAATGCTTTTGCAGGTAAGAGTTGTGTAAACATGGATAAGAAAAATAAGAATTAAGAAAATTATACGTAATTTGTCATTTGACAAAATTATCCAAAACATTCAATTACCAGTTGTCACTGACATTTCTAAATTATACTGTTTGTGTGACTGACTAGTTAAATTAGTTTTTAGTTGATGGGAAAACTTTCCTGGCATAGGACATAATGGAAGCAAAGCACCTGCTGGTAACATTATCTGGATCATTAAATTATAGTGAATTATAGTATTTGTTTATTTTCATTGTTTATTTTCATTAGGCTATTGATTGCATTGACAGTGTTGTTTATTATTGCTATTCTCCTTATTGTAGTCTTACCATTGTTTTTAAAACTGTTCACTGTTAATTTAACTATTGTATTGTTTTATTTGTAAGTCACTTTGGACAAAAGCGTTTGCTAAATCCCAAAACCATAACCATAAATGTATTTATAGATTAGGTCTAGTTTCTTTTTCTGATTGGAAATGAATGGATTTCTAATATTCTAATAGTACAATATGATGCTTGAAGTCATACCAAACCCATGTATTTCTGTTTGTATGTGTGTGTGTGTGTGGGTGGGTGTGTGTGTGCTGTGAGTGAGCTGTATTGAGTTCATCTTGTCATGTGACGTGGCCTTGTTTGGCCTCAGGGTGATTTGGATGTTCACTGCTGGATGAAGCTGATGTGTGTTGGCAGGGCAAGTAAGGCTTGCAAGGCTATAAACAGAAGTATTTTGTGCAAGTGTCTGAGTTGCTGGACATTGAAGTTAAGATAGGTGTATATGTGTGGGGTGTGGTGTGCGTGTGGGGGGGGTAAAGAGGACAGATGTGTGTATGTGTGTGTGTGTGTGTGTGTGTGTGTGAGTTAGAATTGGTAGAGGACAAAATTATAACATGACAAGGGACTGAATATATCTACACAAGTTTGCACATGTAACGGCCAACTGGTCCATAGCAGTGCAGTACGTACATTGGTAAATCTCCCTCCTGACGGACGCCTTAAGAGTAGTGCTGGCAGAAGAGCTAGCAGCCTGGGCTTTTAGCTCGATTGCTGGCATGCTCGACTCCCAATCCAATGTGCTGCTGTTTGCGGGTTCGAGTTCTGCCTCCCTCTCCTTCTACCATTATCTCCTTTGACTACACTTTAACCAATACAAACAGTATTTATTATTACTAATGGGAACCGAAAGCTTTTTTTCTGTATCAGCCTAATGGGGCTACATGCTCACCAATTTCATGTGCCCGGTGTTTTGGTGTCATTGACCGAATATTTCGGGAAAAAAGGAAGGTAAAAAAAAAGTGAAAAACAATTTGACTGCGCTGCGCTAGCAGGAACTGAAAGCTTTACATAAAATATTGAAAGGCATCAAAGTGAAATGAGTTCATAGGAAGTGTTGTTGCAAAGAGAAGCAGTCCCAGCAGAGCCATATGGCACCCCTGTGGAGAGGCAGTGCTGATAGTCTGAGCCGTGACACAGTCCCCACATATAGCTACATCTGCTATGACTGAAATGCAGTATGTAGGCAAATGCAGTAGAATAGCTTAATCCAACAAGACACTTGGAATGCTTGTGGATATTCTGACAACAGAAGACCAAACTACATCTGTCAGAGTTACTGTACAAACGTTCATGTCTTGTTTGTGGGAATGGTGTTTAGATTTGAGTTGAGGTGCAGAGCTAGATAACATTCATTGCATAAACATCTAAATTTATACTGAACAGTGTTGGTGCCATTTGTTTTGGTGGTTTGGTGCTAATCCTGTCTTCTATATTCTTTACCCCTCAGCCCTTCTGTATGCAACCATCTTTGGTAATGTCACCACCATCTTCCAGCAGATGTATGCCAACACCAACAGATACCACGAAATGCTGAACAGTGTCCGCGACTTCCTGAAGCTCTACCAGGTCCCTAAGGGCCTGAGTGAGAGAGTGATGGACTACATAGTGTCCACCTGGTCCATGTCCAGGGGCATTGATACTGATAAGGCATGTGGCAAGATGCATCTCATACAGCACTGACTACTTCTTGTTTGTACAACTCAGATTAAAAACCCTACACTGCTTATTAGTAAAAAACTCCACTGTTGACATTATTCATCATGATGGAACTCTATGTCATGACCTGAATTTTCGGCATTTTTGACCTATAGGTGCTGCAGATCTGTCCAAAAGACATGCGTGCAGACATCTGTGTTCACTTGAACCGGAAGGTTTTTAAAGAACACCCGGCCTTCCGATTGGCCAGTGATGGATGTCTTCGTGCTCTTGCTATGGAATTTCAGACGGTCCACAGTGCCCCTGGTGACCTGATCTTCCATGCAGGCGAGAGTGTGGACAGTCTCTGCTTTGTGGTGTCGGGGTCATTAGAGGTCATCCAAGATGATGAGGTTGTTGCCATCTTGGGTGAGTTTTATGTGCTTTAAGAGAGGCAGTATATTGGCAGGACTGATAAGACATTTCTAAAGCTAGGAGAAAAAAAGAACGTTTTAATAGGAAGTTGACACCTAGAGTACAGCTTTATTCTTGGACACCGGATTTACAATGCCCTCCACAATTATTGGCAATTAAGGGCCTTTTGGTGAATCTCTCACTGATAGAAGGGGAGATACATTTATTCTGTTGAAGAATTTTGTTTTTTGATCAAAATCACATTTGCCACAATTATTGGCACCCGTTACTGAAAATTTAAAGCACCAGTAATCCATGACTTCCTGTTTCCCTGAGGTATAAAATGTGGTGACACAGAGGTCAAATGCCCTAGTCATTCTTCAATATGGGAAAGACAAAGACTACATAATTCAGGACATCTTGCTGATAATATCAGAGACACATGGGTACTGCAGCATACAAAATATGTATGTATTGTAACAGACCTTACATTTAAAAGTATAACATTTTACTTTGGATACACTTATAGTCTTGCAATAAATAGGGTTTGTAAAATTAGCAAATAATTTTGAGGTTAACACAGGTGGTTATCTGTCATTTTTTATCATATCAAAACAACAGTGCTATTTACAAACACAGAGATAGAACAGAGTTATGGAGATTAAAATATGCTGCCCCTGCACTCATTTTCACATGTGTTTAATTTTGATGATGAGGAGGAGGAGGAGAAAGATGATGCCAGAAGAGATAAATAAGTAAGATAGCTCAGAGTGGTTTATAATACCCCCACTGATGCTTACTTCCCCTATAGAACGCTTATATGTTTGATGTTCAGGTTCATAAAGACATGGGTTGGGTGAGAATCAAATATTTATGCTGTCCTGTCCCTCAGCTTAAAAGCAACACAGCTGAAGGCCTTTCCAAGAAATGATCTTTGGCAGGCATTTGTTTGTGACTGGAAACTGACTGTATTAATATTTAATGCCATATTAGGGACTGAATTTAGAACTTTCATGTGTTAATGATTTGAGAAACATTTTTTTTTTCACTGCACAATACACATCTATTCATTCAAACATGCACCGTTTTCAGGATCTGTGAGAGAATCTGGCTCATGAATTTGTTAACAGTCACGTTTTTCAGCATGAACCAGATCTGTGAGGAGATGCAAGTACCGGTAAATTACATCATCATATGTAAAAGGTTTAGGCTGTTGGTAATCAGCTTTAGCAGTGGTCATTTCTTGCTAGAGAAGTTCATATGGGAAAGTGTACTCAAGCAAAGGAAAAGCCCATTGCTGACAATTTTCCAATAGAATGATTTAATACAGTATACAAAATGACTTGCCTGACTTCTGTGAAAAACTGTCCATTATAATAACCATTATCACAAGTTATTGTTATTGAAAATGCATGAATGGAATATTCTATCTTTCACTCAGGACTGTTTATCTTCTAGGAAAAGGGGATGTTTTTGGGGATGTGTTTTGGAAGGAGCTGAATCTGGCACAGTCCTGTGCGAATGTACGGGCACTCACATACTGTGACCTCCATATCATAAAGCGTGATGCTCTGCAGAAGGTTCTGGAGTTCTACACAGCTTTCTCAAACCACTTTGCACGCAACCTACATCTGACATACAACCTAAGGAAAAGGGTGAGCTTTCAGTACTTTCCTTTTGTTGTGCATTTGGAATTCTGTAGGAAATACATTCTATGGACCCTTTCAAGAGAGTTCCATTATCAGCATCATAGTTGGCCCCACAAGACTTCCTTTTTAACATTCCATATGTTATCTTAATGCAGAGGAAGTAGATTGGGGCCCAAATAGAATGTTCAAGCATTGTTTTTGTTTACCTTGTTGAAAGGGTCTATAACAAATATGGTAATTTTCACGACACTGGTGGGTTCAAAGCATTATTTTACACTGTATTTTACATACCGTATATGAAAATAGGGTGTTGCTCCATAATAGATCATACAAAAAAGGGCTGAGTTTTATGCCTCCCTTACTTACAACCACTGTGGCCTCCGTGGCCTGGTGAGAGGATGATGACAGTTGAGTTAAATATCAGTCAGAAGACAGAACTGAACTATTACAAATGCCTCAGCTTATCTGAATTGAACTCTGGGTTACTGTAAGCAGGCGGGGAGAGAAAGAAGAGACAGGGAGACTGACAGGACAAAAGATCTGATGGATGTTGGTAAACATGAAAGTACATGAGAGGTTGCAGAAGCTTTCATTCAAGTGTTTAACTTTATTTCTGCTAGTTAATGTGTATGATAATGTGTAGCATTTATGCCAGAAGATTTGTGGTTGCAAAACTACTGGCATAAATAGCAAATATAAAATAACATTAACAAACAAACAAAATGATAAATGATATGACAGCAAATAAATGTCACAGCCGATAGATTAGGGAAGTCCATTTGAAACCCAGACCCATAGGGATAACGAAAACAGATTTAATCAGCTGTCAACCAAGTTGCCAGGCAAAGCTCTGAGGCAAAAGCAGTCTGGTGGTCAGTATCACTGGGCAACATTAGAATTTCACAAGAACCCAGCTAGAATTCAGCTAGAACATCTACTAGACTCGGTTGTAATGTTTACATGGTGTTTTGCTTTTCTGCAGATTGTTTTCCGTAAAATTAGCGATGTGAAACAAGAGGAGGAGGAGCGACTGAAGAGAAAGGACGAGGCGCCGCTGAATCTCCCTCCAGACCACCCCGTGCGTCGTCTGTTCCGGCGTTTCCGGGAGCAGAGGGAGGCGCGACTGGCCGCGGAGAGGGCGAGGCAGGCCCTTCTGGAGGGGAAGGACATCGAGAAGGGCTCCATCCGCGCAGAGCAGACCACACTGGTCTGTGAAGTCATTCCAGCCACGAGCATGATCACGGTCACAGAGAGTACCTCCGCTCCCATTACATCATCCTCCTCGTCCGCCACTACCAAACTCACCAGTCGTGCCAAACTCGATGCCCCCTACGGCATGCCAGATGGTCTGAAGTCAGCAGAGCTGCCAAAGGGTCGAGGGTGGGGCCGCTTTAAGGAGACGCCAGGTAAGCGTGACCACACCCATCACGCCTGGGTCACTGTGGCCAAGGCCGAGTCCATGGAGACGCTGCCAGACCGGACAAAGTCGCATGATGAAGTCATCTTGCTGAAGAAAACAGATTCATGTGATAGTGGCATAACCAAGAGTGACCTCCGTCTGGACAGCGTTGGGGAAGGGGTGTCTCAAACCCCTCAGGACTGCAGTCCGGTGCAAGCGCCGATGACCGGGGCAGCAGGAGAGGGCAGACGTGTGTTCCAGGTGACCGCTGAGCAGCTGGACGTGCAGACGGCCCTGCTGGAGCTGCGGCAGGAGCTGAGGGGAGAGATGCGGGCACTCAGTGGCCGCATCACTGCCCTGGAGGGACAGCTGGCGGAGATGCTGCGGCTCCTCCGTCTCAAGACGAGGTCAGCGTCCACCACCTCACACCCCGAGCCCTCACAAGTGTCCGGCGAGGACAATACACTTTCATGAGTCCAGAGAATGGAACTCTACTCAGGACTCCCCTGCAGAGCCAGTGTGGTGGACGAAACACATGAGTGACAAGTCAAGTATTCAAGTGAGGTGTGAGAGCGGTCTTGATGTTCACTTTGTGATTCACCTTGATGTCTTGATCTTGAGTGGTCATACACCTACAAAAGCATCCATCGTGTGTGGGTGTGTGTGTGTGTGTGTGTGTTTATGTGGGGGGGGGGTGAATACCATAGTATAATGTGAAAAAGGATTTAAGTGACATCATGCAGATTTTAAAGTGTGGTGCATGTTTCAGTGAGGGAGAGATTAACACACCCACCAATTACCTAGACTTTCCCTAGATTTGTGCTCCAACTTGGTCCTGAAAACCCTGTGAAACAGCTCTTACAACACAACGTCGCTAATTATATTGTCAAAATACACCAGTTAGCATGCCAACTGACTTTTATCAGTGCCTGTTGTGTTGTTGGTGTTTACAAGGTGTGTTTGCTGGCTGTTAGCAAGCTAGACCACTATCTTATGACTAAAACTTATCCTAAATCTTTGTGGAACGAGTTCTTACAAATGCTGTGCTCTACATAGTGAGTTTTCAGACGTCATTCTGAAATAATACAAACTACTAACTGCCAGCGAAAAGGTGCTCTGACGTCATTAGTACATCAAATGGAACCCACGGTTTATGACTTTCTAATTACAAGGTTCCATCCATGTTAACCTTTCAGTCTTAGGGATGAAAACACTCATAATGTCTCAAGGTAAACTAGGCCTTGGGGACAGAATATCATGAGGAAATTGTGGGAAGAAAATGAGATTCTGCTGTAAGCATATGCACATAATGCATTTGACCAACGTTGTTATTGTGTTTGGCATGCAGTAGCACAGTCTCAGATTGTTAGCCTAGGCCCTAGGGTTTCTGTCCTGCCACTTTCCCCACTGATTAGCTTCTCACAAGGGGGATTACTGATGTGAGCTAATGTTTTCTAAATCTGAAACTGGTGCTATTACCAAGCCACACATCTCTGTAGGATTCTGAAAGTTGCCCAGTGTACTGGTTGCCAATGACTGATCTATTCTTCGATATATTGATTGACAGCGATGTGTGTGGCTTGGCTGAGGAGCAAAGGCATGTCACATAATGCATTTGAGGGTTTTCTTCAACATTGCAAGAGTAGGGGAATCAGATAATAATGGATCCCCCCCCGCCCCCACTGTAGCCTCATTTGAGCCCTGCTATTCAATGTGAGCTGCTCTGTGTCTTTAAGTGGACAGCTTTTATGCATATCAAGGATAAACAGGAGAGTTTCAGTATATTTGTTAAATATCTGAGTCTTGTTTTTTATGTATCACTCAACTGAAACACTTTATCCCATCACACTATCTAGCATGCTGTGGGAATGTGTAGTTTCGGGTACCCAAGCTTTTTGATGGTAATGGAGTGGTTTGCACTTTAACTTGATTTATGATGAGATGACTTGCAGCACTGAAACAATGAGATAATAATGTCTAATAAAAAAAGGGAAGAGACTGTCATAGAATGGCAGACTGGCAATAAATTACACAAAACTGTGAGGATCTTAATCAGTTGTATGTTTGTCTAGCTGTCTGTAATGTGTTTTTTTTTTTATTGTGTGTGGTAATATGTAGTAATCGTCAGGGGGAGAACAAGGGGGTTGATCATGTGAGTTGTTTCACTTTTGAAAGTATAACATATTAAATCCAAAGAATATTTATTTGTGCTTAAACTAGAATAAAAATTATGCATGGTCTCTTTTATATGATGGTGACCAGTGTTTGCTCAATGATTACAATATTTTGAATAAAAAAGAGGAAGGCATGTCCGTCATCTTAATACTAATGTGTTCTACATGACATATCAGCATTATTAACTGAAATATTTATCCGTTTATTCCATTTTGCTATGCAAGAGTAAATATGACTTAACTGGACTTCTTGTTAAGATAGGCGAATCGAGATGACATTTATTTTCATGAGTTGAATTTTGCACAATTTAACTGAAAATCTAATTTCCTTGACCTATGCTTTTATAGCAAATAGAAGTACAGGCAGAAACAGGAGTCCTGTAATAATCCTGTAATGTCTTCATTTCCTGTGTTGAATGGATTAACATAAGAGCCCTTCTTTCTATTATCTATTTTCTTATTATTTCTTATTATTATTATTATTATTATTAAGTTCAATTAAATCATACTTCTTTTAAGCACAAAGTCTTTGTATGAAATATACATGTATCAACTGTCTACTGTTACTCATTAAATATTTTTATACTTTTATGTGAACCAATAATTTATTTCATGGGTGGGAACATTACATTAATTAATGAGCAATAAACCTCTTGTCCTTGACTGCATTATATATCATTTTCCCTTAAGTAATTGTTGACACATGTCTATGCGCATGCATGCACACGTGCACACACACACACCTGCTCTATGATAATTATTTCCCTTCAGTCAAATGTCCTTTAGAATGGCAGTTAAATTATGATATGCATAACCATGAAGTTTTTTTTGTCCAATCATATTTGATGATGGTCGTCTCCCAGCTTATTAAATGAATCATTATTTCAAATTATGATATTCACACAATACTAATTCTTAAGTCTAAATGAACTGCATCTTTGTAACAGATAAATAGCATGTGGCACAAGTCTGAAATAACTATTATCACAATTACTAGATGAAGCCTGCAGTGATTTTGCAAGCAGGACTTTAATTATTAATATATTCTGGTAACTTAATGCTGTTGTTCAGTATCCCTTACATATTATGTCAGCCAGCAAATGCATGATTGTGATTTATATTTATAAATGGATTTTTATTCTTATGTATGCTGTTGTTCCTTATTAATTATGTTGAAGAGGAAACCTTCAGCAGTAGTGCTATTTATTACACCACAAACTTGCATGTGTATGGGGGGCCTACACTACATTTTCAGATGTGCTGCTTGCATGTTTGTGGCTGTGGAACTACAACACACTGAAAAACGTGACAACACTTATAGTCTAGGTTTACACTCTAATTAGTGTGCAGCATGGTTCAACATTCTTGCCAGATTTTTGAACAGCTAACGCCTACCAAAACAAGTGACTCATACCTGATCCAAGGTCTCGCACATACAGTACCAATTGTGTGTGCTGATAGCAGGTTTTGGTTAGATTCTGCCTAATGTATGTGTCTTTCTCTTTATCAGAGAAGACTGCTAATTTATTAGAGATTCCCTTTGCAAACCACACTGCACCTCCCCTTAACCATCCAGGCTCCCTCCTGCAATGCAGTGCTGGGGTCCCTCTTCTCCTCCCTCCCTTTCTTACTCACTCCTCCTCTCCTCCCCTCCCTCACTCTTCAGTTTCCTCTCCATTTCCTCTCCTCTCCCAGATCACCTCTGCAGTGCTTATGCAGGAAAAAGTCTCTCAAACAGAACAGAGTGGTCTCTCTCCCCCTCCCCTCATTACATATGGATGCTCTATCTTTACACATTAAGCACATTTCACTGACTTTAGAGGGCCGTGGCTCCCCCATCAGAACATGCACTCTGCAGTCTGTTCCCATCCCCACTGTGTACGCACAGCATACACAAAGCAGCTTTGCTCAACTCTCTTCAAAGACAACACAGAAAGAAGATTGAGAATAAGAGAATGTAAATATACAGTAGAGACTGCTGACTGACATTTCATCTGAAATCTAGTGGAATGTGTTGTATAAAATGAGGGATACTATTTGAGTGACTGAAGGCTTCACAAACAGGGAGTGGGTATCAGGGAGCTGTTTGTGTGTATTTGGTAGGTTTATCCTGTTTTCCCATATCTGTGCCAGAAATACTTGACTGACCTCTACTTGTATTGTTCAAGTGCAGGGACCTTTTTATATATGTGATGTGCCGGATGTCATAGAAACCACATCACCAGCCACTGGGATTGGCCAGGCAGACAGGATCATCCGTTGCCCTCGTCAGTGAGAAGTGCTGAGTGGACCCTCCTTTTAAAAAGCCCCCCTCCCTGTGTGTCCCCCCCCTCCCCCACATGCCCGCCCAGGGAGTTCACGGCCTCCTATTATTTAACAGATTTGTTTTTGCATCCTGGTTGAACTTTCTAGTGCGGGGCGTAAAAAACTCTGTTAAGGGATCATATATGTACCTTTGCGGGGAAGCGGGGGGCATAACCTGACAAATGTGCGGGGTCAATTGGTAAGGGCTGATCTCTCTTCTTTCAAGATAAGTGCTTCAATAACTCTGGGGCATGATTTTTTTTTTTTTGGAAAAAAAAGTTTATGTTTTGAGTGTGTATTTGAGTTCTAATATTGGCAGGGTTGTTTTGTGTGCTATTTAACAAATATTAAATGTGCTTTTCTGGAATTAATTTACAGAAATATTTAGGGCTCGAGTTGTGGCGAAATGCCAAGAATGCATTTTAGAAGTCAAACGTGTTTGTGTTTCAATTGTACAAAGGTTTTTGGAAACTAAGCTTATTGGAAACTCATGAAGACGACAGGGAATGGAGTGGAGGTATCGGTACTATTTATTTCAGTGAAGCCGCCAGTCTTTGCCCTTTTGAATGTAAAACCAGCTATCTGTAGCCAACAGTATGATAAGACACTAATGTATTGCTATAGTTAATGTGCATTAAATGCCTGCTGGTCAGACTTTTTTTAGAGTGAAGGTCTTTAGGGAGCAAGCCACATGATCACCCATCTTTGACCGGTCATTCCAAGCCGGCCACGGAGGAGAATACTTAAGGGACCGTGACAACCTGTGGAATTCCTGACTTTTGAGGGTCATTAGAAAGCCTGGAGATGCACTGGTGTTGTATATGTAGGATTTTATCCAGGCTTAATGGTAGCCAAAGCAGCTCACTTTTGAATTGGCAGATTTAACAAAATCAACTGAAGATTAAAATTTAAATATTGTGGTGTCCTCACAACTAGATGATTTAATGATAATAAAGCGGGTTGGGGTGGAGAGCCCAATAAACACTGAATTGTTCTTAATAACATCCTGATCCGTGATGAGGAGAAGACTAAGGCCAGAATAAAGACAGTGAGGGTCTCATCAAACCCCACTAGGAATTATATTTTCAACTAGATAAGAGAAAAGTAGTACCTGAGGATGGATTGAATTTTCCATTAAATACAACCATCAACAAAACATTAGGCTAACTTTGATCTGACCTTATTTTGTCCTCCACTGACACTCATAAAAGGCAGCACAGAGCGAGAGAAGAAAAAAAGAAAAACAGAAAAAAAAACAGGCAGCAAAACAAACAATGTTGCTTTCGGTACATTTCACATCAAGCCCCTGCAGGGACAACAATGGCCTCAGCAAGGTCCTAGCACATCTAAACATTGCTAGATCTCTCTCCGGCCAGTAGGGCAGTGCTCGGCAAGCAGAAGTCGAACAATTGAGAGGTGTTATATTTTCCATGGTGCTCAGCAGTCAGAACTCAGTGGCGCTATGAGACCTCGGACATCTATAAAAACGCCAGTGGCGGGTCCAGCGCTGCAGACGGATGGCCCATCTGCCCGCGAACCAACAGGCCTAGAATGTGAACTCTGTGTCTGAAGGTGTCGCTTTTCCAGAGGCTAAATCTGTTGCTATGGTGCTTCGGTGAGGAGTGTTACTGGTTGAGGTACAGTTCGGATTTCTGTTTTTGTTGGATGGGTGGGGATTTCATTTCACCGGATTAGGGGCCCTTTGAGTGTCATTCGTGTATGTTGGCGTGAGGTGATCTGCTTATAGAGTTCCTTGGTTAGCAAGTCTATGAAGATGGTTTTCATCTTCATACAAAGAGTCATTTGGAGAGGAAAAAATAGCAGTTTGGTGAAAAAGCTGATGAGAGGATGTGGAAAGTTTGTTTTTTAATAGGGTTAACATCTTTGTGATATGTGATCAGAAACATGTCTGCTGGGCGCACTTTATCAGGCTGTGTGAACTACAAGTCAAATCTGGTGACGATAGAAAGGGTGATTAAGTAAAAAAAATGAATTGACAAAGACTATCATTTTGTCTATGGCTGTAAGCAGAAGTATAATCAACTACAGTTGTGGATCTTGCCCTTCCCTCAAGAGTAGATTGAGATCATGAGGTTCAAGCCTGTATTGTATAGGACAGCACATTCCAGACTCCTCTGCTCAGAACACTGCCAGACAGATGGTATTATTTGAGTTTAATGACATCAAGTTAGAGTGTGTGGGGCATGTCAAGATTTTCAGATATGAATGACAACCCTAGCATGTGAATTAATGGTATGAGTAATGATTTCTGATTGCAGAGACATAGTATATGGTCATTGTTGAGAGATGCCAGATCTATTTCCACATCAAATAACCAGGCAATGTAAATGGCCATGGTGTGCAATGATGAAATGAGTAAAAACAGGAAGAAGAAAGAGGTGAAAGATGCTATTGTCCTCAATTCAACACCAAGTCACCAACTAGATTCCAGTTACCAATAATAATAATCAATGGTGCACAAACTCTGCACAAGTGATTGCCTGGTTATTTGTGAAACATGTGTATGCAGAAAATGAAATGCGATAGTTTTAACTTACCTACATCTGTGCATTCAAGCAAGTCCAACAAGAATGGTTTGTACTGCTCCCAAGAGCTTGCTCATAGTCTGTTCATTGTTTATCTCACTGACTACATATTTTTTCAGCAAGATGAAACATAAATGCACTTATTGAACATAAAATGAGTATTTGTTAGGTTAGGATAGTTTCTAGAGACATTTTTCTTTTTGTTAGATTTGAAATATTTCCTTGTACAAACCATGCTTGAGAGATTATGTTTGTTGGCTATAAACAACCACTATGTTACATTACCACATGAACAAAATGAATAACCTTAACTGAATTATCCTGCAACAAATATGAGTGGCATCTGATGCATGACCCCCTGTGCCCTGTAAAGGTTTCCTAAGGGCACGCTACTGAGAAGCTGGCTCACCAAGTCCCGGCCCAGACTGCTGCTGCTCATCGCGGGCTTGAAGAGGCCTCAGGTGACGCTCATGCGGAGGAAAAGGATGAAGCGTACCAAAGTAGCAAAGGCCACGTAAGCGGTAAATATGGCTACATGTTGCATGTGAGACTCCCAAAATATTACACCAAAGTGGTGGTGCTGTGACTTCAGAAGAAGGATACTGCACAAATTCCACAAATCTGAGAAGAAAAAGAAACCGCACAACTGTAAAAGCATTTGGGAGTTAATTAGGTTAGAACTTAGAAGTGGTGGCCTGAGTCTTGGGGAAAAATGGCACTGCAATATGTATTTTGAATATCCAAGTTGAAACATAGGTGGACTGACCAGTGATCAGTTTTTGTATAACAACAAAACAACAAATTCATCTATTAAAAAATTAGCAAACTTTAATTTGTCTTGCAGAACCTGCAATCGAATGCCACATTTCACTTGAGATCTTGGCCCGAAGACTGACCCTGCCTGGATTTAACATGGAAGACAACACGGAAGAGCTAAGATTTCAAACTCTGCAGACTCAACGAACTAAAAGCAAAAGTCAACAGAGGGCAGTGAAACATGTGAAAACAAGGGATCGACCACAGAAATCCAAACCTCCTGATTAATGGAGATGTACTTACCCAAACTCTAATCCTTTCTAAAGGCCATCTGTACAGTACATCTCCTTTCTTTAAAATACACATCTGTTATGGTTCATTATCCTTCCATGAGTGTGTCTGTACATTATTTACATTTCAAGTGACATTTGAGCACTTGGAATTGTTTAGCCAAATGACTTCTATGCCTGTGTTCTCTGGTCCATAGTTTTTTCTGGTCAGAGCATTTCTCTTTTTTTCTGATTTGTTCAAAGTGACTGTGTTTGAGTGCATGGAGGAAAAAAAATATCAAAACAGCTGAAAAAAAAAACAGCACTCATCCATCGGGCTAGTAGCACGTAAACAGTACATCATGGAAGTCAACTAAAGCTGTCAACCAAAACAATTGTGACACATGAATCTGGCAAAGTAAGCACAAAGCAGAGAGATAATTGAACATTAAAGCATTACAACATCAATGCAGAATTATGCTTGACTCTTAGTAGTGCGCAGACATCATGTCATGGTAGAAATTTAAATTGAACTGTAATCATTTCAATTGGAATATGTAAGACAAATTGTGCCATTTACCCGATAATTAGATCTTAGTATTATTGTGTAGGTGACAGGAACAATAATAAGGTTAATTTGACATCATTAATTTTATTTCAGTTGAATTTCACAGAAGGAAAAGAGGTTTATGCTATAACGCCCAGTATGGACAAGTGCTCAGAGTTTTGTGCTAATGAGCACCAAGAATTGAAAAGCTTGCACAGGTTGAAAGTTTACACATGAGACATTTTATACCATAAAAAGATTGTTTTTTGTGTTCACTGTGTCTTCATCTTTTATTTTGAGCTACCATGTGATGGCAGGTGCAAAGTCATTTAAACTTCCAGTAGTACTTCTCTGAATTTACATTTTTAGACATTATTTACAACATTACATTAAATAAACTTGGTAACACTTTATATTAATTTGTCCTTTTGTCCTTTGTGATCCATATCACAGCATAGGTGAAATAGACCACAAAGATCTAAGTGAATTGACCACACTTTTTAAACAGCTTGGTACTACACCTACAAATCTAATTGAATAGACCACACTGTTTAAACAGCTTGGTATTACACCTAAACGAAACTGCAAAAGGAAGCTGTAGTGCATTTTAAACAGGCATGATAAGTACACTTCAAGATTCACTTTTTGAAACCTGCCACATTAAATCACTAGTCAATGAATGTGCTTAATATAAAGTGTGACCAAATACAGTATGCAGAAAGAAGTCTGAAAACAAATATTTGTACACGACACAAGCATGTTTACAAACTGTTTGGTCGTTGAAATGTCTAATGACAATGCTGAAATTACATTGACTTGATGTGTATGCAGTCATATGATTGAGGTTATGGCAGCAGTGTAAAGTTTAATGTGATGGCACTGTAAATACATGTATGTGTTAGATTTGTGTGAGTTGTGGGTTATTTTCTGGGAATGAAGTGCCTGAGTTGGATGGTGTAAGAGCCCAAGTGTAATTGGTGGGGTTACTTTGTATTGAGCTTCTGCTGGATAAGTTTGTACTTGAGTAGCTCCTGTTCAGACACGGACGGCTGTATGTTGCATAAAGCCTGCTGGAAATCCTCCGCTGAGAGCAACAGCTCTCCGTCCTCTGCCTCCAGGCCTTGAAGGAGCAGAGGAAATGGGGGAGACACAGAGGGTGTACACGAGGTCATGATGAAAAACAAACTGAAGGAGGGAAGAAAACTAAAGAAGAGAAGACTTTAGAGAAGAAGACTTAAGACTTAAGAAGACTTAAGAGAAGATTTTATATATTATTAATAGATTTTGTGTTTGTTGTTCTGTGCTACAGTCAGAAGTACCAATTGAATTGAGCGCCTAAACAGGAGCGCTGTGATTAAAACTACTCCCTTGTACTACATTGAGGTCTTTTGCAGCATCAGGGCAGGTTTTGGAGTTTAAAGTTGCAGAATCTATTATTATTATATCTACAATCAATCAATAAATAAGCATAAATGACACGTATGATTCTTAAGTACAAAACACACCTGAAAAAAATCTAAGCATACCATTACATTATATTTTATTTACATGAAGATTAACAGAATAATTTAATCTCTTAGCATAAGCACATTTACCCCAGCACATCAACGGCCCCCTGCGCTCACACCGGTTGTCTAATCTCTCAAGGAACCCACCTTTACTGATGCACTGAATCTTCCTCTTCACAGCAGCCATCATAGCATCAGAGCAGAGTGCATAGAGGTCTGCTCCGGTCATCTGAGGTGGGCAACGTGCCACCACTTCCGCAAGGCTCACTCCAGGCTCCAATCTGAACCTGACCACACACAAAGAAGGCAACATTGTTTTAGACAGGTAAACACAACAGCAGGGATGGACAGGACACCCCATCACACGCATACTTCACACACTTACTTTCTTGTGATGGCCTTCAGAACTTGCAACTGTGAGTCCTTGTTGTCATTGATCCCAACATATACGAGTTTATCAAATCTAAAAAACGGGACAAAATAACACAAGATGAGAACTGACACTAGATAACGAGATCAGCTAATAAAAGGATCATAAAACAAGAATGGACAAGCAACATGGATTATTTGAATGAAATAGCAGTGCTTACAAAGCAGCTACATTTTAAGTCAAAGCCAAACTATCAGCTATGGCCTTGCATACAGTATGTCCCTCCTCCTTGTACAAATTATTGGCTAAATACTGATAACTTTTATCAGTTTCATAACTTGTTATGTGTTAGTTTAGCCTAGAAATCTAGACGCACCCTAGCGGCAGCAAATTACATTTGCTTCCAGGGCTAGTCTAGCAACTCTCTGTTGGCTTGTGAGCTTGAAAAATTAAACTTTGATCAGGCCAATCAAATCGTGTATAGAGTCGTTAGGCGGGCTTAACATAATGATTGATGGCAGAGTGGGAACGGTTTGGCTTAAATTCCCTGCTACTTGAAAACAAAGAAGATGGATGTTGCTGTTGGCCAACAGTGTGACACGAGTTAAGCTTGTTTTAAGATGGCAAAAGTTTGAACTAGCCAACTAGCTCCGCTGGTGGGAAAACGCATGGGACTCAACGCTGTCCTATTGCGTGCAGAGGAAATTTGAAAGACAACCGATTATCCCGCCCCTCGGACTGAGCACTGCGAACGGTGAGTGCCCAGACTCTACATTTTAATGTGGGTCTGGCTCGTCAGGCTAGTGTTAGTTAAGATGTTATAACTTTGTGTGCCAGATAAAATTATTTTCATTTAGCATCTTTATAGGTACACATACATCCTGAAATACAAAGAACAATTCATGTGGAAAACATCTGTGCTAGGACAAAAATAAGTATGAGGTATTTTAATATAGTGGATATACTATGTCTAAGGTCTAAGTATGGTGAAGCATGGACTAAAAATTGATACAAAGTTAATAGTCTTCATGAAGTGCCAACCTTCCAGGTCTGAGCAGGGACTGGTCGAGCAAGTCCGGACGATTGGTTGCTCCAATCACAAAAACATCACCAGTGGAGTGGAGGCCATCAAGCTCTGCAAGCAACTGAGACACAACCCTGCCAAAACAAACAAACAAACAAAAAACAAAGTCAAACACAGTTGAGAGTTTGAAGGGAGATCATCATCATCCGACCCATGTCATGCAGAAAAAGGATTGTTGAAGCCGTTTTTATGCCTATGCTGGATTATGGGGATGTAATCTATAGGAACGCTACCCCATCCCCCTTAAAGCTCTAGACACAGTCTATCACTCTGCTATCAGGTTTGTGACAGGTGCCAAATTTAATACACACCACTGTATCTTATATGACAGTATTGGTTGGGCATTCCTAACAGAAAGATGGACTAGACACTGGATACTGTTCATTTACAAATCCCTTATTGGAGAACTTCCACCTTACATATCTTCTCTGTTAAGCTGGCACTCAGGTCATCATTTTACTCGCTCAAATAACTATCTTCAGCTTAAAGTTCCCAGTGTTCGTTCTGAGTTGGGAAAGTCAGCTTTTTGTTTTGATGCCCCCACCACTTGGAACTCAATTCAACGCACATTTAAACTAAATCATTTAGTTTCTTATGGTCAATTCAAATCATTAGTAACAAACCTCCCTGTCCCAGTCTGTAGCTGTTTTACCTGATTGTCTGTATTGTATTTTTTATCTATTCTTATTTATTTTATCTATTTTATGGCTGTGATATCAGTGGTTGCTGTTATTATATTATTGTTTCATGTTGTATCTCGGCTACATTGAAAATGAGGGCTGCCCTCAATTGTACACCCGAGAAGGAAAATAAAGGTTTGAAATGAATGAAAAGACTGTAGACCCTTGGCCCCTGTAGACCAGATCTGTCATGCTGTGTACTCAGAACAAAGGTGCAGGCTGTGAAGTTAAATGCTGATCTCTTTTACGGAGGAAGCCCATGCTAAAACACATTTGATTGTGTTGGCATTAATATGTGTTGTATTATGTGATTCCCACAGTGTAATAAAGATGTACTAACGTCTTAAAACCATTGCCTAAACATTTAAATAGATTAAGAAAGCCACCGCAATGGTCACCTCTAGCTTAGATTGGTATGTTTAGATCCAGAGAAATTGCTGCCTTGACAACGCTACGTCATGGCTTCGGTACTGTATTGGAATGTCTTAACTGCAGACACATGGTGCTGTGCAGCGTGACGCTTTGAGCAGAACGCTCTATTTTCTTGAACGAGAAATATGAAGCAATAGAAGGTCCTATTTAATAGATTCAGTGTGGACAGCGAGACTTCAATGCTACACAACAGTCGCTTGCATTGCATGTAGTTAGGACACGGTGTCACGCTTCTGCTTCACATTTCACAACTCCTACATCCTATAGAGGTTGTGAACAGTCATCAAGCTCAGTGCCAAAGCCATGTATACATATAGAGCATACATTATGCACCTCAGGCTCAGCAATCAGAATCCCAGAACTTGTTTAGGTAGCTATACACGGGTCTGGAGGTGACCATATGTTAAAAAACGTTTACCTGTCCATCACACCTCCTGAATCTCCACTTCTGCCTCTGTTGGGAGCCAGTGAGTCCAACTCATCAAAGAATATTATGCAAGGAGCTGCACTACGGGCTGAAGCAAACACTGAGAGGAGGATGAGATGAGGCAGAGAGAGAGACAGAGAGAGATGAAAGAGAGATTCATGTGATGTTTAATAATCAAATTTGTTGTTCATATGAAATGGATAAATGGATTTAATTTGTGAAAATTAAAACTTTGGGACATGTTTTTCATGCCAAACCCTACAGGTGTGAATGTATTATCTAGTTATATCTAAGATAAGATGATATTCTCAGGACAAGCCAACACAGCCATACTTACCCTCTCTGACATTCTCCTCACTCTGTCCCACATACATGTTGAGTAACTCAGGTCCCTTTACACTAAAATAGCAAAGTCAGACATCAGAAGAGCAAGTTTATGTCAGATAAGTGTCTGCATGTAAGATGAAACAAATGTTTAAGATCTTAAGTTGAATATAGTCTCTCAGCATTTTCTGAAATAATTGCTCTGTCAAAACATGAATTGCCTTTCCTGAGGTAGCCTGCATGAAGCATGAGCCATTTTGTTTATCTCACACATTGAGCCCAAGTCTTCTTTGACCAGCTGTTTGAAGTTCCACACAAGTCAAAGCAGAACCACTTGTTCTCATCAGATGAGTTCTATTTAATGTTCTATTTATGTTTTTTTTCCCTCTTTTTCTTTCTCAAAGCAGAGTTGGACACTTGCTTTTTCTTTCTGTACTGAACTGTCCAATGACTGTGTGACACACCCCACTCTCCCCTAGCAACATCAGTTGAACATTGGCTTTCTCTTACATGCAGACATTTATCTGACATAAATATCTGGTTGATTTCACGTCATGTCTGAAGTTAGCATGCTAACCAGCTAGCATGGTTTAATAGGCAATAGCAAGGGACTGTATTGAAAATGGCATGGGTGCAGTGATGGGCATAAGGCCAAACTATCAGGAATGTTGTTTATAATCACTAAAATCAGTGTCAGAGGCTGCTACAATGACTATTAAAGCTTGTTTTGATGCCTTTTCCCTAACTAATTTGGAGTTATCATTTAAAGCCTAATTATACCCATCAATTAAAGCTGGTTTTGATACCTATTCCTTACTAGTTTGGATAGTCTAGTACTGGTAATAGTAATAGAATGTCTGTATTTGCCCTCTTCTTTCTAGACTGACTTATTCTTATGGCATGTTCAACAGTCTTTCAATAGTCAGTTAATGTCCAATGTGGTAGTTTACCTCAGGAAAGTCAAAGAGCATTCTGTGGCCACTGCTTTGGCCAGCAGAGTTTTGCCAGTACCAGGTGGTCCATACAGCAGCAGCCCAGATCTCTTCAGGCCCATGGCTGCCAGTTCGGGGTGTTCCAGAGGGAGCTGAATGGTGTCCAGGATGTCCTTCTTCACCTGCTGAAGGCCCCCGACGTCCTGCCATCTGACAGAGGGGATCTGAGAGCAGGGAGAAGAGTGAGGACTAGATCTTACCCATCAATGCTAGACTGCATTGAGCATTCTCCATCAACTCCATTGGCTACCAGTTCCGTCCCGGATCAAATACAAAGTACTACTACTCACCTTCAAAGCCCTCCACAACCTTGCTCCCCCCTACATCTGCGACCTCCTGACCCCTTACACTCCTTCCCGCTCACTCAGATCCTCTGACCAAAACCTCTTGGCTATCCCCTGCTCCAGACTCTCCACCCTGGGTGGCAAGTCCTTCAGTGCCTTGGCCCCCAAACTCTGGAACTCCCTCCCCCAACCTCTTCGTGCCTGTCCTTCTCTTCCTTTCTTCAAAGCACATCTCAAGACCTTTCTGTTTAATGATCACTTCTCCTCCACACCCAACACATAGTTCCATACAGATAACTTGTCTTTGTTGTATTGTTTTGTTTGTTTGTTATTGTGTTTCCCTGCCCTTTGGGGTATACTACGAATCTCGATTAGTGGGTTAGCGAGGTATGTTGCGCTCAAAGCCAGGGAATGCTGTGACACGAAAGTGGATCTGTTTTAGTGTCGCTATATCACATCATCTTATGCTGTCAACCAAACCTGGTCGGGAGGAGGTTATGTGCTAAGTTATAACTCAAATCGTGTAATCTACCGCCCACTGACTAATCAATTGTCTTAAAAACGAAGTTCTCTCACGTGTAGGATTCTGTCATATATCTTACAGGTGGAGCTCCGCCTCTACTAACATTTTGGATCTCGAATGCGCTTTAATAGTGCTGTGCGTGCAAATATCCCACTATGAACGTGCATACCATACAACAACTGATGACAATTGATTTATTTGATGTTATAGGTTAGACACAAAAAATTACCGCAGTGTAGATTAAGCTATCGCTCATAAATGCAGAAGTAATTGTTTTTAAATAGAGGCGGTCTTGTGCGTCTCCACATTTCACGATTGGCCAACGTCATCCCAACACCGAGAACGCACACAGAACTGAGCTGAAAGCCTAGTTTGACAAATATATCACATAACTGCTATCGTAGTATCACTTAACGTATACCCCTGAGTCAAGGCTTTGTCAAGCCTCAATATGTCTACATAGCCTAGATATGTCTAACATGCTTCGTAGTATACCCCACTAGTCTCTGTTGTATTGTTTTGTTTGTTTGTTATTGTGTTTCCCTGCCTTCCTACTATGTAAAGCGACCTTGGGTTTGAGAAAGGTGCTATATAAAATAAACTTATTATTATTATTATTATTATTATTATTATTCTCAGTGCACTTCATAAATGGAGGCCAATATGAAAAATGCCAAAATATGTCCCCAACCTGAATCCTCTCACCTTTGGGGCCCCGAGGGCCTGCGAGTGCATCTCTTGCAAAGTGTCCAGAGCCACACTGAAGTCCTCAGCCTGGACAATCACTCCTGACGCACACAGGTCCTCCTCCTGCTGCAAACTCAGTCCTCCAGGAAAGCTACAGGACAGCCAGCTAATCACCATTAATGATGTACAATTACCTCAAGCAATAACAATTATATACAGACTTAACACAAGTCCTGTGTCCATACTACAGAATACCGCATTAAGCATTACAACAGCACAGAAAATCAGATGAACCTTAAGTTAAAACATATCTAAATATGTTGAATTGGGGTAGTGGCCAAAGGAGAGTAAACTGAACTCAAACCTTGTTTTCAGAATCCTTTTGTGTGCAACTTTTCCAGCCAGAGTCAATAACGCACAAAGGTCTCCAAGGACAAATCCCTAGGAGAGGAATAGAGTACCTGTCAGCTGATTTCATTTACTGGTACACACCTCTTAAACTCTGTGCAGTGAATGTCTCACATTCAGACACTCAAATACATAGTATCAAACAGGCTGCACGGAACACTTGTGCTGAGTTCCCTGCTCACATAACTACTGCGGTTCCTCCCTGAACCACTAATTCCCAAAGAAAAATGTGGTCTCGGATATGTCTTTTCTTTGTCTCACAAAAAATTAACTAGCTCATACTGAGGTATCACCTGATTCTCCAACCTAGCAGCTTGGGCTATTTCGCAGCTGAGAAATTAAGATCTCAACATACTCTCTTTTTCTTCTAATTCTTAAGAAAAAAAAGTGAGATCTTATTTCAAATTTTGGGGGATTAAATAAGCCTAAAGAAAAATGTGTGACACTGGTGTAGAATATGAATTGTACACCTTGTGTACAGTATAGAATTAAAAATGGTTCTAATAGCCTTTAGGCAAATCAGTGAATGGTAGAAAGTATTGTAATAAAAATGAATCTGTCTCACCACAGTCTGCCTAGCCAGCTTGCTCAGGTTGACATTCTTGCCCAAGGGAAGGCCCTCACTGAGCATGCTTAGCAGGGCTCGTCTCTGTTCCTCTGTTGGGCGCTCTATCACTACCTGGTGGACAAACACTGCCAGCATACCTGAGGAGAGCTCCTTTGTGTTACTCACAGTGGCTACCACTATGACCCTGTCAAAGAGGCAAGAGGCAGACATGTCAATAATTAAGGCAAGGCAGCGCAAGGCGCATTTATTTATATTCTAAGCCCAATTCATACACATTGGCAATTTAAAGTGTCTCACCAATGAACAAATAAAAGAACTACCAAAATGTTTTTTATAAAACGTAGAGTGCATTAAATCAGTTAATACATGCACATGAGAACAGCTAGGTTTGGAGTCTGGATTTGAAACTGACTATGACTTGGATATCATCAGTTCCCAAAAGCCACTCCACCATGTTTAGCTCAGGTCTAGTAGTGTGTACTGCTGGAAAATATTTTAGTTATCTTGTTAGATAAACAAGCAGCAGTGTTGGAGGCCGGCATGAGCTGTGGTTAGTTTGGTAAGATGTGGAAGTTGGTTGCTGGTGTTTTCAAATTTACCGTATAGGTTTTTGAAAAAAATCACTCTTCTAATGTTTTTACATAACCCCAATAAATGTGGCAGTGTGTTTGAGATACAAAATGTTTTTTTATGTATACAATGTTTCTGCATGTTAGTGTACGGTAAACAATCGTTTTTTCCTAGTAAATGTCTACAAATGGGGCTGTGCAGGTGGTAGTGGCAAAGTTGGGCTGTTTTATCATAGAGCTCACCTGGACGGGGCCTTCTCTATTAACTGACACAGTGCAGCTAGGACTCTGGCATCCGTTTCTGTGCCATCCCGTGGTTGCCCTAGCAGCTGAGCGTTCCTGAGCAGAAGGACACATGGCTGATGGAGTTCCGCCTTCTGAAATGCAGATCTCATCTTGGCCTCACAGGCAGCTGCAGTGTCAGCACAGAGCGTGACACAGTCATACTGCAAAAGGGCACAATGGAAGACAGGAAAATGGTGGCATGTTTGGGTTGTTCGGAGTTAACCATTAGGGAAGAGGTAGAAAGAATATAAAACATGATTTATTACAGATATGACACAAATTTGACAAAACACAATATGAAACTGTCGATCCAGGTGTAATCAGAGCATAAAATACCCTCATGACACGGCAGCTCTTTACTCTTCATTTTTAATGACAAGAGAACTAGTTTCAGCAGTATCACCTTCAGCAGATGCAGGTGCAACCTCCGGCATGCTGCCTGGACAGCAGTGACTTTGCCACAACCATTTGGTCCTTTGAGCAAGATGGTGCCCCTTCCTTGGAACGCGGATGAGCTTTGGGGTTTTAAGGAAAGTCAGTTTTTAATCACAAGGGCATAAAAAAAAAACATTAAAGAAAATGTCAAAAGTAAAAATGTATGATATTGTAGGCTTTTTAAACTTAATTCTTAACTATTATTTTCAACTAATATACTGTAAGTTGCTTTATACAAGAGATGCCAAATGCCTTTAACATAACAATATTCTGTTGAATTGAATTGCAGATAAGCCCACAGAGGTACTATAACCACCCGCCTGAATGATAAATACCTTAATCTATAACTAAATTATAAATGGTTATGGTTATGTTATGGATTTGGCAGACGCCTTTGTCCAAAGCGACACACAAATACAAAACAACATAATATTTAAAATTGAACAGGGAACAGATTAGAATGTTGGTCAAACTATAATAAGTATAGTAATAATAAACAACAATATCAATTCAATCAATAGCCTAATAAAATAAGCAATGGAAATGAGGGGAAAAGCAATAATAAAACAATAATGTCCATTCAATCAATAATCAAATCAAAACAATGACATGGTAAGACTACATTAAGGAGAATATCAATAATAAACAATAATGCCAAATTAATAAACAGCCTAATGAAAATAAAACAATATTATACAAACCATAACACAATAACATAACATAATAAATACTTTAATCTAGAACATACTAACCTCTCACTGATATAGGGATGAATGATGGTCACTAGTTGCTCTACAGTGCTTGACAGCCCAGCAGGTGACACATTTGTCCAGAATGAGGCATCATTTGAGCCAGACCATGGAGCTGGGCTATTGGTGCTGCCCTCCTGTGCAGATAGAAATGCTTACACACAAACATTCATGTCACTTGCACTACCAAATCCCCAACTTGTGTAGTGGAAGAGAGTCTCCTCACCAAGTACAGACGGGAGTGTGTTGTATCCGCCAGGTAGGGTCCTGAGTCTGTTGTGCCGCATGCTCTCTTCACTTTAAAGCACAAGACTGGCCACCTGTAGGTGTCAGATTTGTAAAAGAGGCTGACAAAAAGTACAGTTGTATTTACCAAATGTCAATTAAAAAAAGTGGATTACCTTGTTATTCCCTCATAGTAGGTCTCAATAACCTCAGGATGTCCAGTTGTAGGAACACTTAAGACAGCTCCCTGCCACACCAGCCTGAACAAGAACAATTATTCTAGAATTGATTACCTTATTCTGTAATTCTAAATCATTCATGATATGATACACTCATATTCTGGTGAACATGAGTGTTCGCTTGATTGAGGACTAGGCTGGGCTACAAGGGAAGCACATGGCTACCAACCTTGGTGTACTAAAATATTGGTGGAGAAGTGCATCCCAGAGCCTGTGTAAGCTTACACCTGGTGATCTGACTGCCTCAATGTGGAGCTCTGTGGCAAATGGTGGTGAGGCTGATCGGGAAGAGCTCTCTGACAGCTGATGTCCTGGAAGAGTAGACAGGGGATTCCATCTCTATAGGAATAAAATGCAATGCGATATGAAAAATAAACAAATAGTAAGACATTGGGCCCTAGGTGATTTCCTGATTAGGCTCTAGGACACAAACATATGAATTACTTATATTTAATATTTGTGTCAGAGGACTAACAAAGTAAGATTTTCATTTCATTGCACGGTCTAACCACCTGCTTTAATAAAAACTCACCTTGATTTTCACAGTCTTGCTGCCCCGAGGAAGTGGCTCTCCACTGGTCAGATTAAACCAATGAACTAAGGAGATAACACCAACATTGTCACTGATAGCTGTGTTGAAACTCTTGGCAAAGTCTACCACCATTACCGAGGCAAGGTGTTTATCTAGTCGGGCTCTCTTGTTTTCTGAATTTTCAGGACTTTGAGTTGGCTCTAAATTCACTGATGCCTTGGTCCTTTCAGAGGGTGCACACAATGTAGACACCACAACCCATTCACCATTAAACAACCCAAGTTTAAGCAGCAAATTCTTGCTGAGAAAGATTGTGTTGTCCATGTCCAACCCAGCATGTTGTCCTTCTCTAAAAATGATTTCACCTTTCTGGCAGAGGTTGAGAATATCAACAACTCTGATCTCAACCCTGCATTCCAGTGCCTGCACAAAACCAGAGAATCCAGAGCCAACAAATGCTGTATTGTCCAGCAAAGAGTTGCCACTGCCCAGGCTATTGGCATAATGGGCAAAGTCCGAAGCGATCAAAGACATCAAATTACGAGTAGAATTGTGGTTCAGCTGTTCATTCAAGGTCTGATATGGACTGATGTCTCGACAGTCAGTAACCACCAAACTTGTATTGACGGTAATGACTCCCTGCGACACAGGGCTGGACTCCAGCACAACCAAGTCAGACAGATGGCGACCCTGCGTGGTATCAAAGACTAGAGAGTGAAAAGGTAACGACAGTGGGTCTCCTTGTCTGGCCAAAAGCGCCTGGTCCTGACAAGCTGCAAGAACGTGCAAGCCATTTGAGAACTTGTCGGACGTCGCCCACTTGAAACTTTGTCTACTACGCGCGCCTACAACAACTTTACTTAACACCAGTGGTTGAAAGAGACGCACGACACCCTTTGATGCCTTCGAAAGTCCATAGTGTTTGTAGAACAATTTACTTGCAAAAACTCTTAATGCAAGTTTGTTACCGTTGTGCAACACCACAGGTGACTCACACCACGGCGTTTCTTCATCTGATACAAAACAAGCACATAACAGAATACCCAGCTTTGACTTGCAATATGAGTACAACAACGTCAGCGACGAGTCCTTGCAACCTGGAAAGAAATTATTGAACTCCTGCCTATTGATAAGAACGTGCAAAGCAGGTATATGCGATGGAAACGTCTCAGGGAAAACTAATCTGACGGGCGCAGCCATGTTTTCTAGTTGCACATGCGCAAACTGTTGTGCAACGCAAACAGGACGTGTTCGATGCCGCGTTCGAGACAACTCGGAGCATGCTTTTCAAATGAGGTCTTATGAGGTTTATAATACGAGATTATAACTTAGCGATATCTATATACAAAAAGTTATGTACGATTTTTGCATTAGACCAAATCATTTTTAGACAAATAACATGGGTGGCATGGAGTATGATAGGCATACCCATCAACAGGCAAATGTTCTATAGAGGGAGAGATAGATAGATATAGATAGATAGATAGATAGATAGATACTTTATTGATCCCCAGGGGAAATTCAAGGTCTCAGCAGCATACATACAACACAAACACATTCACAATTACAAAAATACAAATTATACTAACTAACACTTAATCTAAATCAATTCTAAAAACAGTATCCACATAGTGGTGATTAATCAATCAGAGGCGCTTGCAATGACTGAGGCAGGGACTGAGCCTGTGATTCTCTGAGCATAGTAAGGTATGGTAAGGTGCTCTAAGGTGCTCTGTGTGAATGAGTGTCATGGTGGTAATGCAATGGTGATAGTGGTCATGGTGATAGTGCAAATGAGTAAGTCCAACAGTGCAACAATGCAGAAATAAAGTAAAGTCTATATCTATATATTTAACTATTTAAGAAAAATGTATAAGTGTGGCCACAGTTCGGCTGTGGCATGGAGGGGGTGTTATGCATATGTGCTAATGTGCTAATATAGCATGCAAACAGTGAGGCATAAAGACAGTGGTACAAGTGGCTAGTGGACAGACAGTACCAAACATGGAGGGGGTGAAGAGGCAGACAGACTATGCAGAGAAGTCTATCTCTCCTCTTCCCTTAAGTGAGGCATTGAACAGTTCAATGGCCCTGTGGACAAATGACTTTCTCAATCTGTCAGTTGTGCAAGGCAGTGAGCGAAGTCTCCAGCTCTTCTGCTTAACAATAGTGCTATGGAGTGGGTGACACTCATTGTCCAAGATGTTGATCAGTTTGTTCAGGGTCCTTTTGTCAGATAGTGAAGTGATGCACTCCAGTTCAGCTCCCACTACAGAGCCAGCTTTCCTTACCAGCCTGTCAATTCGCCCCGCATCCTTCTTCCTTGTGCTTCCTCCCCAACATACTACTGCATAGAAGAGGACGCTGGCAACAACAGACTGGTAGAACATCCTGAGGAGCTTACTGCACACATTGAAGGACCGCAGCCTCCTCAGGAAGTACAGCCTGCTCTGCCCTTTCTTGTAGAGTGCATCAGTGTTGGCTGACCAGCCCAGTTTATTGTCCAGGTGGAGACCCAGATACTTGTAGGTACTAACCACCTCCACATTGACCCCATCAGTGTGGACTGGTAGCAGAGTGGGCTTAGACCTGCGGAAATCCACCACCATCTCCTTGGTCTTTGAAGTGTTAAGTTGAAGATGATTGAGTTTGCGCCATTGCACAAAGTCCTCCACCAGGCTCCTGTACTCCTCCTCCTGCCCGTTCCTGATACACCCCACAATTGCAGTATCATCAGAAAACTTCTGCATGTGGCATGACTCGGTGTTGTAGCAGAAGTCAGATGTGTACAGGGTGAACAGGCCTGGAGAGAGCACCGTTCCCTGTGGCGCTCCGGTGCTGCAGATCACAGTGTCAGAGAGACAGTTCTTCAGTCTGACGAACTGTGGTCGCTTGGTCAGGTAATCTGTAATCCAGGTTACCAGGTGAGCGTCCACACCCATCTGCAAGAGCTTGTCTCCCAATCCGAGGGGCTGGATGGTGTTAAAAGCACTTGAGAAATCAAAGAACATGATTATCACAGCACTTTTCCCCTTGTCTAGGTGGGAATGTGTCCTGTGTAGAAGATAAGTGATGGCATCGTCCACGCCCACTTTCTCCTGGTATGCAAACTGTAACGGGTCTAGTGCATGGCGTACCTGGGGTCTGAGCATACCTAAGACCAATCGCTCCATTGTCTTCATCACATGTGATGTAAGAGCGACAGGTCTGTAGTCATTAAGCTCACTAGGGTGTGGCTTCTTAGGGACAGGGGTAAGACATGATGTCTTCCACAGGGTTGGAACTTGTCCAAGGCGTAGGCTCAAATTGAAGATGTGCTTCAGTGGCTCCCCCAGTTCAGCAGCACAGGCCTTGAGTAGCCTTGGACACAGTCTGTCAGGCCCCGCTGCTTTATTTATGCGCAATTTCTTAAGTTGGACTGTCACTTGATCTGTTGTAATGGTGAGGGGTGTAAGGGGAGGGGTGCATCTGGGATCTGTGTGTCTGATGGCTGTTGACTGAGGTCGTTGTCACCTCATTGTTCGTGATCGCTATGTGGGGGAGGGGTGCAAAATCCAGTGATGGTGGGGGTACGATAGCCTGTGATGATGGAGGTGAGTGTTTCGCTGGTATTGAGGGGGTGTGGGGGTGGGGGCTGGGGGATGGTGGACAGACCACCGCCATTGGAGCTGGAGCAGGGCAGTCAAACCTGTTGTAGAAGTGGTTCAACTGGTTCGCCCTGTCCAGGTCCCCCTCCACAGAGCTGCTGTTCTTCTTCAGGCCAGTGATAACCTTTATGCAGTCCCATGTCTCCTTCAAGTTGTTTTCCTGCAGCTTCTGTTCCACCTTCTTTCTGTAATCCTCCTTAGCTTCCTTCAGCTTGAATTTGAGTTCCCCTTGCAAGCGCCTCAGCTCTGCCATGTCCCCCTCTCTGAACGCCATCTTTTTGTTGTTAAGAAGGGTCTTGACATTGCTGGTTATCCAAGGCTTGTTGGGAAAGCTGCGTACAGTTCTGGTGGGAACAACAATGTCCATGCAGAAGTTCAGGTAGTCAGTTGTGCACTGTGTGACCTCCTCTAAGTCCTCTCCATTCTGTAACACACTCCAGTCAGTACACTCGAAGCAGTCTCTCAGAGCCTCATCCACTTCGGGTGTCCACTTCCTGAAGGTGCGTGTGGCAACTGGTAGCCTCTGTACTTTGGGCTTGTACATTGGCTGGAGATGAATGAGGTTGTGGTCTGACTTTCCCAGTGGGGGGAGGGGGTTTGCACTGTATGCATCCCTTCACGTTTGCACACATGAGGTCTATTGTCCTGTTTTTCCTTGTAGGGCAGTCAACATACTGATAAAAATGTGTGAGTGTGGAATCCAGTGTTATGTGATTGAAGTCGCCAGAGATCACAAAAAAGGCGTCAGTGTGATGGGTTTGAAGCCTTGCGATTGTGGTGTGGATGACGTCACACGCTGTATCCGGGAGAGCTCGAGGTGGAACGTAAACACAGACAGCAATTGCGTGCGAGAACTCCCTCGGCATGTAGTACGGACGGAGACTAACCGCTAATAACTCCACATCCTTACAGCATACAGTCTCCTTTACTGTTACATGTCCGGGATTGCACATCTATTGTTAATGTACAGCACCAGTCCGCCTCCCTTCTTTTTGCCAGAAAGTTTACAGCTTCACAGAAGAGAACTTCTGATGGCAAATTTGAGGAAAAGTTGGTAAACCACCCTTCTTACCTAATTTGAGGGTGCTGATTCTGAATATTTTGTTTACCAAGCTCAATTCTGTTCTAAGCCACATAATCAGCATTTTAACATAAAATAGCGATTTATTTTGCTTATTTTCCCCTAAATTGGGTTAATTTCAAAAGTAATCACTAAAACCAAATAAAAGTGTTCTCTAAATACATGTTTGAGCATTAAAGAAGCCATACTATAGTTTATTAACGTATTTAATGGAAACATGATTACAGTTAACAGGTAATAAACTCAGAAATTCTAATCAAAACACAACCATATTTTTATTGCTAACATAGTGAGGCACTGTGCCGTTTAATGCATTTCATCACAATAACAAGTTGCACAGATAACCTTTAACTCAGAATATATCCTACAGTACATATGATCTTAGATAGCGGGAATAATGCAGAACTGCATCTACCGTCAACAACAACCGACAAGTAAAAAACATTTTACTTCTAGTAACACTGGATTTGGTATGTGTGCTTGCCTCAATACTAGAACTTGATAATGTAATATTATTATTATTATTATTATTATTATTATTATTATAGGTGGCGCTACAAAGACAAGCAGACTACAGATTACCATCAAGTGACCAGTTGTAGATGCATGAAGAGACTCAGTAAAGTTCATGAAATGAGTACCTCTGTCCTCCTCATTTCAAACACTGTTCAGGGGGTCGTTTCTAGAAAAGTTAGCAACGACGTTGCTCAACCACCATGGTACGACGCAACTTGCGACCAAACAACGACACTGTTACACCTGTTTCCAGAAAGCATCGTACCTGTGTCGCAATTCGCTACCTCCGTCGTTCGAACACCGTAGTTCCAACAACGTTGTTGATGATGCAGCGAACAGTGGCAACGTGTAATACCCCACCCCCTAGAAATGTTCTGTCACGGCCTATGTCGACATTTTTCTAATCTAAACCGAGTGATTAATGCTGGCATTGTCATTGCCACCAGCCAAAACCTAAACCTATTGCAAGCATATAAAACAGTTAACTTAAGCAGACCAATATGAGTCATTATTTGTGTTAAAGGAACCATATGTAAGATTGTGGCCAAAACTGGTACTGCAATCACTTTCAAATTACTGTAGAGAGGTGTATCCCCTCCCCCTCCCCCCTGACTCGAGGTTGCCAACCCGGATGCCGAAACACTACTGACTTTGTGATTAGTAGATAGGTGGAGGGTGGCGCATCAGGCCAAAACACAACATGACATGACAAAACACAACATCAACATCAGTTGAGGGCTGCAACTTCACTTTTTAAATGACAATATCCTGGCCGGACTACTGTTGTCAGTGATATAAGTATTTGAAATGAACATGATTTCTTAATGTCTAGTGACATATTAGGGCCATTTTATGATTAATTGAAATACATTTCTTACATACGGTTCCTTTAAATATGTTGGAAAAAATATATAGCCTGGACAAATGTCTGGGTATCCCATAGCTTGTCAACTGTCTCGTGGCTTAACGGGAATGCGTCGGTGCACTGCGCGCTCGGCCCGAGTTCGCATCCTATCTCTTCTTTTCATCTCTGAGTAAGAGTAGGTCTACGAGACATAATAGGTTTTTACCATACATATTTATGTATATAGTTACTCTACATCGAGAGACCATAGGTAGGCCTACAATACATCAGTCAAAAACAATTGAATCTACGTGTCACACTAGTTCACCTGCAGGTAGCGAGAAGCAAGAGGACAATCTCACATCATAAGAAAATCAAACCTACAACGTTGGGATAATAAGTAATCTGCTTTAGCCACTACACCATTTAGCACTGCTGATGTAAGGGTCTGTGAAGATTATAATACTAAAAGCAAGGCAATACTTAAATTAACATAAATAGCAAGAATGACCCAAGTAGGGGAGTCAGTGTCTTAATCAAAATTAAGCTACAGGATAGATCAATCATTGAGTCACGAGATAAACATCCACTTCGCAAATTTTGGTTAGGCGGTTGTGATTTTTGGTTAGGCGCTCCGGACACCAACAGGAACTACCAAGGAACGACACAAGTGCGACTGCCTAGGGGCAGTAGTTCAAACGACCAAACTTTGCGTCCTTTTTTGCGATTGAGAGTTCGAACTACCTTTTCTAGAAACACCAAATCCAAGAACTACCAAGGTTGCGATGCAAGTTAGCAAACGATGCTTTCTAGAAACGACCCCCAGGTGAATTCAGTCGCATATGTAGCTCTTCAGACTTATAGGCCTATTTGACGTTCCCACCATTTAAATGAGATGACCGTGACCTCTAGATTTATTTTAGCAGTGCAGGCCAGTCATAATAGCGTAATAATAATAACACGGGGGTCCGGGGGTGTCTTCCCCGGGATTTTTTTTTAATTTTCTGGTTGCTAATCACACTATTTTAACATGTTTTGAGAGGGACAGGGCCATCTTTTTTCTGACACACCTCACGTTACCCCATGCATTAAACCTATGTCACTGCTTGAAAAATGAAAAACATAGCCTAGTGAACATGGGCATCGTCATAGTTCACGATGACAATGAAAACGTTTAGCCTACTTGGTTTCTGACAGAAATTAGCCTACGTTTGATGCCAACATATTGTAGAAACACAACCACGGCCTTTATTTGGTGCAAATCATCTCCTTTACTTT
This sequence comes from Alosa pseudoharengus, assembly GCF_046254945.1. Classification (NCBI taxonomy): domain Eukaryota; kingdom Metazoa; phylum Chordata; class Actinopteri; order Clupeiformes; family Clupeidae; genus Alosa; species Alosa pseudoharengus. The sequence goes on from NW_027468564.1 coordinate 58,744,163, forward strand.
CTTTGGTTATTATATAGGCTAGTCCACGATTCACTTTAACCACAAAATGTTTTGCCGTCGTCACATTTACAAATATGCAATTTACCTTCGCTATCAGTGATACTTTTAGCTTCAAATCGCAATTGAGTGCGCATTTAATGTAACATGCCACATGATTTCCAAGAGGCCTTTAGACAGGCTCATTTCTGACTTCACTAGACTATTACTTATTGGGGGCCAAGCAGCGAAGCTGCGAAGGCACCCATTGAGTTACTAGCTTTTCCTATTATTATTATTACACATCTGCCATTGGAGTCTATGGCAGCCCATAGAACGCCTGGCTGAGAAGGGCAGATTTTTTGGCAGAACGTTTCGGGACACTCCACTGACCACTCACGCTCATTTACGGATCTCTAAACCCAGCCGTCTAGCGCCACCAACGGGTCGAAATTTGGCCGAAAATAGAACCACTGGGTCTAAAGTTATGAAATTCGACGCACTGATTCAGAACCGTCCCATGATCACTCTCACCAATTTACATAACTCTATGCCCAACACTCTAGCGCCACCAATTGGTCGAACCTGGATTGCATTCACGCATGTGACCATTGAACGGTGGGTCCGATTTTCACAAATCAGGCATTGTTGTAATCCCTGGACCGACCTGAGTTCAATGACTCCTATTACGTCACTTTCCGCCATATTGGACCTCCGCCATACTGGATTTAGTCCAAACTCTACGAAAAGTTTCAGCGTTCACAAATTTAATCCGATTTTCACGGAACTTGGGGGAGATGATCTTCTGCCCGAGCCGCACAAACGATACTTGTCAGATTTTTCAATTTCATTTTTATGTGACAGCCAATCAAATATGGTGATGAACCCGCCAAACAGGAAGTGGACTAACATCTCTGTGACGCTTTGAGTTAACATAACAAAACTCGATACCATTAGTCAGGACACTGTCCCAATCACTCACAGCAATTTATATGCATATACATTGCACACTCTAGCGCATAGGTTCTCAAAGTGCGGCCCGGGGGCCAATGGCGGCCCGCGGAAACATTTCTGGCGGCCCGCGATAAGTTAGGGATAATGTATAGAACGCCGGTCATTACTGGGAAAATAAGTCCCGACAGGGCGAACCGGACCCTGAGCGGAGGGGTCTTGTTCCGCCCTGAAGGGACTTATTTTCACAGTAATGACCGGCGTTCTATACATTATCCCGCTTATTATACGGCCAAAACGAAATAATAAACTCCCCACGATATGACTTTAGCCTACATAACCTAGCCTATTTGTTACCATTCATCGTGGCATTTGCTGAGAAACAAATAGTTCGCAACAACACTCGCTGCTGAACTTGAATCAAACATTCTTTAGAACACAGCTGATCAACCGTCTGCTTTCACGTTTGAATGAAGTTCCAGTCCTTGCGTAGTGATATGAAAGACGTATCAGAAGCACAAAACCCGTTGCCATTGGCAGCGGTAATTATATATTTGCAGCGATAATTACATGAATTTATTTACCGCTAGAACTTTGGGAAATCCCATTCAAGTCAATAGAGCGTTCTACTAGCATTGTGAAGAGCCGTATAATAACATCTGATAACATCTGTAAAACTGTTAAAACTGTACAACTGTACTGTGTGCTTTGAAAAGAATGAATCTCCGTTTAGTGGTGTTTCGTGGCCGTCAGGTTTTCCAGTGGTGCTTTGGTAGCTGGAATTGGCCCGAATAAGGCCTATACTGATAAGAAGCAAGGCACACTGAGACTGTTTGTTCTAAATAAGTTTGTACTTGAAATGGACTGCAACCAGAACTGTTATATCCTAAATTTGTCTGTTGATGGTAGAGAACCCCAGGGATTGTGTGTGCATTGTTTTGCCAGGTTTAGCCTCAGTTATGAATGAAAATGTGTTTAATGCAATAAATAGAAACTGTAGAGATGCAACCTGGTCTTTAAAATGATTACAAATAGGATTTTTTTCCAGTTTTTTTTTTCTCCCCCCGCCCCTTTGGCGGCCCTCAATTCAATGTTGGGTTCCTGAATTGGCCTCTAAACCAATCAAAACTTTGAGAACCCCTGCTCTAGCGCCACCACCAGTTCAATGCTGGACATGCGTTCATGCGCGTGATCCTTGACTCTTTTGTCTGATTTTCACAATTGAGGTAGTGTCTGAATCCTTGGACCATACAGAGTTCATCAACCCCTATCCTATCACTTTCCGCCATATTGGACCTCCGCCATATTGGATTTAGTCCAAAGTCCAAAAAGTTTCAGCGGTTACAAATTTCATCCGATTTTCACAGAACTTGTCGGAGATGTTCTTCAGACCGATCCGCACAAACGATACTTGTCAGATCTTTTAATTTCTTTTTTGTTTGCTCGTGACAGCCAATCAAATATGGCGATGAAGCTACTAAACAGGAAGTGGGCTAACATCTCGGCTATGCTTTAATGTATGAAGTCCAAACTTGGTACAGGGACTTGGTATCTGATTGTGAGGACGCACTAAGAAAATTGGCATCATGTGGCCTCTATAGGGGGCGCTGTAATACAGGAAGTGAGCTTGTATCTCAGCAACGCTTTGGTGTACAAAGTCCAAACTTGGTATAAGGACCTGTTACCTGATTATGATGACGCACTAGGAAATTGGAATCATTTGGCCTCTATAGGGGGCGCTGCAATACAGGAAGTGAGCTCCTATCTTAGCAGCGCTTTGATGTATGAAGTCCAAACTTGGTACAGGGACTTGGAACCTGATTGTGAGGACACTGTAGGAAATTGGCATCATTAAGCCTCTATAGGGGGCGCTGTAATACAGGAAGTGGGCTCATATCTCAGCAACGCTTCATTGTATGAAGTCCAAACTTGATAAATGGACATATTAGCTGATTGTGATGACTCAATAGGAAATTGGCATCATATGGCCTCTATAGGGGGCGCTGCAATACAGGAAGTGAGCTTGTATCTCAGCAACGCTTTGGTGTACAAAGTCCAAACTTAATACAGAGACAAAGTAGCTGATTGTGAGGACATGCAAGGAAAGTGGTCTCATTTGGCCTCTAGGGGTGCTGTAATAGACAAATTGAGCTCACATCTCAGCAACTCTTTGGTGTATGAAGTCCAGGGACATGGTAGCTGATTGTGAGAACGCACAAGGACATTGGTGTGATTTTCGCCTCTAGGGGCACTATAACAAAGTAAATGAGCTTATTTCTCAGCCATTCTTTATCCAATTCCAATCAAACTTGCTGTGAGTGCTTGCTCATGCCATGGCAACGCCATTCCTGCTATAGTGCACTGCTTGGCCCCCACATTGCTGCTTGCAGCTATATTTATTATTGCATTTGTTTATGTTGTAAGACGTGAAGAAATGAAGGACATCGGCAATAGCCAGGCTACTATATAGAACTACTTTGAAATTCCCTTTGAGTCGGATCTGCTCCGCCTTTCCACCAAGTTTTGCCGAAATTGTGCCCGTGTTTTTTTGCAATATTGTTGACAGAAACTAGTTGTGTGGTGCAACCTGTTAAATATTAGTAGTTCATAAACTCCAACGTGGCAATTTAGGTTGAAACTAAACTGGCACATACATTCAGCTTATGTACAAATGTAATTAATTGTAATGTAGCCTAACTTGTTCAATGGGCTGAGGTGCAGTGGCTGCAGGACTAAAGTGAGCGAGAGATGCAAGAATCGAGAACTACGACGGGGTATTAGGGACACACATGGAGAAAAAAAATATTTTTGCCATGGCGAGATTAAACTCGACATGTTGACTTTAAAGTCGAAATGTCGACATTAAACTCGACATTTCGAGAATAAAGTTAAAATGTCATATCTACTTTAATCTCGACGTCTCGACTATGAATGCACTCAGTAAACAGCACACCAAACAGAAAGCAAACAGTTACAAACAGGCACTTGGCTTCATAAGAGATCGCACACGCACGCACGCATGGACTAGCGATCGCGATGACCGCCAGACACCGGACCGTAAAATGAACGGGTGACAGTAGCGCAAACGGCATCATGCCAGATTCGAACCGGCGATGCTACTGGCACAATCCTTCAAGTAGCCACGTCTTCTCAATAGAGCTATGGAAGCTCTTCTTAATGCAGTGCTCAGTGTTATGTACATTATTAGAGTGTCGTGACGCTGGCCATTGCGTGCAGCCTAGGTCATATTTCGTAAAGATTGATTTTTATTTCTCTGGCTGTTGCAATTGATATCAATGATTAGTATGAAACAGAAAGCAAACAGTTGCAAACAGGCACTTGGCTTCATAAGAGATTGCACGTGCCAGCCCGCACGCACGCACGCACAGACTCGCAATCGCAATCGCAATGAGCACCAGACACCGGACAGCTGTTTTTATTTCTCTGGCTGTTGCAATTGATGTCAATGATTAGTATGAATGCCCTCAGTAAACAGCACACCAAACAGAAAGTAAACAGTTACAAACAGTCACGCAGTTGGCTTCATAAGAGATTGCGCGTGCCCGCCCGCACGCACGTACTCGCGATTGAGCTGACTACCGGACAGCGGTAAAATTAACGGGGGATCGGGTGACAGCGGCGGCCACATCATCAAGCAGGATTGGATCCAGCAATGCAATTCTTAATGTGCTACAGCCCAGCCCCGTCGTGTCAACAGAGCCTGATCAGCTGGAGACTTCACTCACTGCCTTGCACAACAGACAGACTGAGGAAGTCATTCATCCCCAGGGCCATTAAACTGTTCAATGCATCACTTAAGGGAAGAGGAGAAATAGATCTCTCCGCATAGTCTGTCTGCCTCTTCACCACCTCCATGTCTTGAACTGTCTGTCCACTAGCCACTTTACCATTGTCTTCTGCCTCAATGTTTGCGTGCTTTATTAGCACATATGCACAACCCCTCCCTCCATGCCACAGCCGAACTGTGACCACACTTATACCTTTCTTAATATAGTTATTATGACGCCACGCAGCCACCTAGTTAAACACAAAAAAGTAAAAAAGAGGTGTTGTAATCGCAGGTATCTGTGACCTAACATAGTCAAAACTGCACGAAATTGGAAGTGTAGGATCATTATGACACCCTCCGAATGCACGCCAAGTTTCGTGGAATTCCGCTCATGGGGGGCCACACAATAAACTAGAAATGCAATTCCAAGGAATTACCAGTGCATGAAAATGCTAAAGTTGTGATGTAAAATATCATGTATAGTTAAAACAGATAATACAGAGATGGTTACTACAGTGATGCTAAGATTTACATGGTGGTTGCATAGCTTAGTAAAAGTTGATAGTTTAAAAGTAGACTGTTTAAAAGCTGAATGTAGATAGTTTAAAAGTTGTTGATAGACAGTAGATAGTTTAAAAGTTGTTGATAGACAGCTAGTTTAATAGATAGTTTAATGATAGTTTAAAAGTAGACCGTTTAAAAGTTGAAGGTAAATAGTTTAAAAGTTGTTGACAGACTGGAAGTTTAATGAATGTTGATATTCAAATAGTTTAATGGCTGTGTATAGGTAGATATTTGACGATAACTAAAAGTTGGAATGGCTCTAATGTTTACTAGCAGTTATGCTAAGATTTTTAATTCTGCTAACCATGCTACTTAGCTAATGTTTTATAGCAGTGCTAGCAATGCTAACATGCTAATCATGATACTTAGCTAACTTAACTAACATTTTCTAGCAGTTTTGCTAAACATGCTAACTATGCTAGCAATAATAATATGATAACTATGTTAACCATGTGACTTAGCTAACCAAGCGTATCATTTTAGTAGTTATGCTAACTATGCTAATTAACATGCTAACAATGTTAGCATGCTAACTATGTTAACCATGTTACTTAGCTAACTTAGCTAATTATTTTTAGCAGTTATGCTAACTATGTTAACTAGCATGCTAACATGGTAGCATGCTAACTATGTTAACCATGTTACTTAGCTAACCTAGCTAATCATTTTTAGTAGTTTTGCTAAAAATATTAACTAACATACTAACTATGCTAACCATGTTACTTAGCTAACTTAGCTAATTATTTTTAGCAGTTTTGCTAAAAATGCTAATTAGCATGTTAACATGCTAGCATGCTAACTATGCTAACCATGTTACTTAGCTAACCTAGCTAATCATTTTTAGCAGTTATGCTACCTAGCATGTTAACATGCTAGCATGCTAACTATGTTAACCATGTTACTTAGCTAACCTAGCTAATCATTTTTAGCAGTTTTGCTAAAATGCTAATTTGCATGTTAACATGCTAGCATGCTAACTATGCTAACCATGTTACTTAGCTAACCTAGCTAATCATTTTTAGTAGTTTTGCTAAAAATGTTAACTAGCATGCTAACTATGCTAACCATATGACTTAGCTAACCTAGCTAATCATTTTTAGCAGTTTTGTTAAAAATGCTAACAATGTTAGCAGTGCTAACATGCTAACTTTGTTAACCATGCTAACTAGCTAGAGTGGGTAGGAGTCATAGTTGATGAAAAGTGTTGACATAGTTGATGACAAGTTAAAAGTTGTTGATAGACAGCTAGTGAATGTATATAGTTTAAAAGTTTAAAAGTTGAATGTAGATAGTTTAAAAGTTGTTGATAGACAGCTAGTTTAATAGATAGATAGTTTAATGATAGTTTAAAAGTAGACCGTTTAAAAGTTGAAAGTAGAAAGTTCAGTAGTTTAATGGGTTACATTGTTTAACAGTGGATTATTGTAGTGAGGACTTATTTTGAAACAGTTTTGGGCAGAGGAAACAGTTGAATAGGATGTGTAGTCTTAATTGACCCAGATTGTATGCCTAAAGCCTGAGGCTGCAGGTGGCCTGAACACCTGCCATAGGATTCTAATTGCTTAATGGCCGTATTATGATGTCATAATCGGCAATGTTAAGTCTATGGGGAATTTTAAAAAGTTTTTCTTTAATAGTTTAAAAAGTATAAAAGTTTCAAAGTTGAAAAGATATAGCAACCCGATCTGTTTGAAGACCTACGTTACAAAGTTTGAATGAAGTTTCTAAGTTAAACTGTTCAAGAGAAATTGCGTCTAGAAAAAGTGGTAAGCGGAATAATAATAAGAAGTTGCCTAGGAAGAACAGTACAGTGCATTTTCATGCACTGTAATAAGAAGAAGTTGCCTAGGAAGAACAGTACAGTGCATTTTCATGCACTGTAATAATAATAAGAAGTTGCCTAGGACAGTGCATTTTCATGCACTGTAAAAAGCAAATTTTCCCCCCATAGACTTGAATGGCTGTGATGTCATAATGGCCTAAAGCCAGCTGCGCTCGTTAAGCTCCCAGAGTAGTTCCCGGGCTAATCAGAACACTGGCACAGGTGTCACCTGTGAATCCAACTGTCTCAGCTTCTAATGCATTCAATGCACTGATCTATAAAGAACACTTGTTCTTTATAGCTCAGTGATACAATGGCGCTCCCTAAAACTATACATCCGCATATATGCCTGACATACATGCCTGAAATTTGGTATGAGTGTTTGTATGGACTCAAAGATGAAGTGAATTGATGTTGGAAGTCAAAGGTCAAATGTCAAGTTCAAAAACACCTTGAGTGTTGTATCTCAAGAATGCCTTGTAGGTCAAAGTCCGACGCTCGGCGGCGTCTTCCTTTTTCGTAAAATTGATTTTTATTCCTCTGGCTGTTGTAATTGATATCAATGATTAATATGAATGCCCTCAGTAAAAAAAGCACAACAAACAGGTTTACCAGGTCCCTGGTAAAGCAGCCACAAAGTAAATGAAAACATTCTATTGTTTCTAAACATTCTAAAAGCAAAATATGAATAGCAAATTGTAGAGTTCATACAAATATTGCCTTTGGAGCTGCAACAGGAATTCCTTTCTAAAAAAGCTCTTCATTGGGTTAAAAAGCAACTTCACTGCATTTCCCCCCGTGTTACTTTGGAGGAAGCGCTTTGCATCTCACTCATCTCTGTAGCCTGGTTCCTGGGGGTACTTCTGTGTCTGAGATACGGTGATAGAGCGATAGATAGACATAAAGAGAAAGGGGGAGGGGGACAATAAAGGGGAGTTATTAGAGGAAGACTAAATGTAACACAACCAACTATTTACTTTATTTACCCACATCATCATAGTATTATTATATTATTATTATAGTGTGTGTATTATTATAGTGCTGTTATAGTGCTGTACTATTATAGTGTGATTGCACAATTGAACATATGTCTGAAATAGTACTTGGAGTTGCAGACATGACATGTTACAAAATAGATAGATAGATAGATAGATAGATAGATACTGTAGATAGATAGATAGATAGATAGATAGATAGATAGATAGATACTTTATTGATCCCCAAGGGGAAATTCAAATGGATCATATTGTGAGTTCTTATAGATTTAGTGGTGGTACCAGAATTTGAAACCATTCAAACTATCTGCTAACCAATGTAAACGATTCATGAAGAAAAATACAGCAGATCCATCTAAAGCAGTGTTTCTCAAAGAGTGGTCCGCAAGCTAACCCAAGTGGTCTGTGAGCAGACATGATAAAATATAATATAGATGAGTTTTTTGCAATATTGAACCAACTTGTTAATCCAAACAGTTTTGCAACACTGCCTATGTAAATTACGCCAGTTTAAATCATATGAATCTTCTGAAACAATAAGCAAGGTGCAAATAGGCCTATTGTGTAATACTGTTACAGTTTCTTAGCTAGATGGTTAATGAGGTATTTTATTGGTTAAGTGGTCCATGGTCTGAAAAAGTTTGAGAAACACTGATCTAAAGTGATGCCTAGGGTGATCTACCCTATGAAATCTTACCTTCCCTCTTCTACGTCCAGTATGTTTTCAGGTAAACGCTCATTCAGAGTCTCAGGCAGTAGGAACACCACACTCCCACAGAGGACAGCAGTGAGAGCAAACACCAGCGCTGGTGCAAACACCCACAGGTCCTCCAGCAGCATCACCAGCGGAGCCAGGGAACCCCCAATGCGACCGATGAATGATGTGTAGCCCAGACCACACTGCCTAATGAAGGAACCTCCATGAGACAGGGGTGACTGACCAAGTGAAGATGGACAGTACTTGATGATGGACATAGCTGTCTAATTGTTCTTATTTTACCTGATAACAGTAGGGTATAATTCAGCAGTATAAAGAAACGCTGTTGTGAAGGCAGCTTCTGAGAATCCTTTACCGGTGACAGCTATGCATGTGCGCACAACTGTATATTCTAAAACATGAAATACAAATAACATCTTCCATGGTATGTAACTAGAAAAAGCACCACACAATGACTTAATAACTGATTATCTTAAATCATACACAGCTTCCGTAAGAAGACACAGTATGCACATTAAATTATTAAATGCATACAGAGTGCTTTTTTTGCTTCATGATTATAAATATCTTAAAATGATACCTTTTGGTATGACTGCATTGATGCCTAACAGCCCCCCAACAGTAATGAGGGAGTAAGCCTGGACATTTCTACGGCCAATCCGATCCAAGACAAAGTATGTGCCCACTTTGGCTGGGACCTCAATGGCAGCGTACACAAAATGAGTGAGGTACATATTTAGACCAAAGCCTGTGATATTCAGGCTGATGCCATAGTAGGTGAAGGCCACAGCAAACCTGAGAGATTCAATAAAAAGAGTAATGCATTGTTCTGGGGAGGAAACGAAAAACATTAAGATACAAATTGGTGCACCAGGAATTTTGTTGACCACTTGATGGCACTGAGTTTGAAAATGTATACCAGAGCAATCCAGAACAAATGGTTATTTTTCTTATCTTCTGTGTTCTCAAAAGATCCAAGTAAGTATAGTCCTTGTTTGCAGCCTCAGTAACCGTGACCTTGCAGAGAGTCTATATAGTGAAGACATTAACACAGCAGCACTTTTTAAAACCTTTTATAAAAAATGATACATGACCATTAGAATGATGTAACAGATTTATGCAGATTCTCCTGACCTGTGAATCTAGTTTGGCTGAATGCTTGCTGTTCATCCTGGCACACTGCTCCAGATATGTTTTGGCTTCCTCTACCTTGCCATTCGCTAGAAGCCATCTGGCAGACTCTGGGATCCACCTGCAAAGCAAAGATCACAGTAAAAAGTTTAGAATGTCAGACATGAAGCCAATACATTTCAAGTATTCTTCTGTTTGTCACATCTGACTTTGTCTTAAGGATTGGATATCCCTCTGCGACCCCTGACGGAAGAGAATCTCACCACCATGAGATGATGGCAGCCAGGCAGGGGGAAGTTACCACCAGCACCAGATGCCTCCAGTCTCTTAAGCAGTAAGCCAGGAGGCTAAGAAGCATGTTCCCCACACTCCAGCCAAGACTGATGATAGTGCCAGTGAATGTTCGGTGCTCTATATCGATCCACTCAATACCTGTGAGGACCATCACACACTGTAAACACTGTTCTGATAGAATGTATGTTACATGGAAAGCATAATATAACATTTTCCACATCTAATGAGTGCCATATTGGATTGAAAATCACATTTTAAAAACATCTTCAGTTTATCACTAAGCAAGTCTTCAGTGCCTTTCACAGTGTATCCATAATAACCCTGCTATCAATGTATGGTGTTATTTATTCATGATTTATTATTTTTAATATTAAAAATGGATTTCCCTTTGAATAAAATAGAACCCATAGAAAAGAGTATGAAACAATAATAATGAATGAGGAAAGTGGTGGATCACTGTGCTCTTATCCCCTACAGTGTCAGAAAAGTGGAGGTATATTACTGAGGGCCATGGTGGTGATTGACATCCCGGTCAGGGAGACTCCACAGAGGGTCCGAATCACAGCAAACATCACGTACGAGCTTGAGAAAGCAGACGCTGTGCCGAACACAGCGCTCGCTAAAAATGACACCAGGATCAGTGGCCTCCGTCCAAACCTACGCAAAGATTAATGACCACAAAATACATATGATCATGTCTCAAAAACATATAAAACATTTCTCTTATCTACAATTCATTTAACTTGAACTGTATGAAAACATACTTATCTGACAAGTAGCCGAATATCACTGCGCCAATGGTAACCCCAATGAAGAAGAAAGTTGCTAAGAGCTGGTTATATTTTTTGTTGTCACAGACCAAATCCCACTGTTGGCAAATTAGTTCAAATAATGATAATGTATAAATATCTGCAACATCCATTTCTTTATTCAGTTGCCAGGATGTATAAAACCTCTTCTCAGATGAGCCAATCTCATCTGTAACATATGTTTGACACTTTAAGAGAGTTAATTATCTCAGAATTAAACAAAAAGCCAAGGCGCACTAAATACTTTGAGTTACATGTAAGTGAAAAAAATACTTTGATTTATTATTTATTCAGTTGGCAGATGCTTTTATCCAAAGCAACTTGCAAGTGAGGTACAACAATCATGGTCTAGGAGACCCATAACTTACTGTAGCTTGGTTGTTGTACATCATCACTCAAAATTAAGTGTCTTTAAGTAGGATTAGTAATTTTAGTCTTTTGAAATAGTTAAATGTGACCACACTGAAAAGTACTTGACACTACCTGAGTAGCGGTGGTGGAGTGAAACTGTGTTCGGTTATAGACCCATCCATTTGGGCAAGTCAGTCTCACTGTCACATTTGACCTGTTGTTGAGTGCCAGGTCAGGATCACCATATACTTGGCAGGAGCTAAACGATCCATCAGGGTCCTGTGGTAGATTCAGGGCCAGGGCATCTTGGTCAGCAAGACCCATCAACCCATCACTGACCTCATCACCAAGGTGTGGCAGGGCACAATGATGAGGTGGCACACCAGAGATAAAACTGTGCAAGAGGAAGTTCAAAGGCAGGATGACACGTGGTAAACATAACAAGTGCAGAACAAGGAACTGGAACTTGGAGAAGCTGCCAACTTCCTCAAGGACCTCCTCAAACCTCATTCTTTAGATGGTGCAGTGACAAGTAGTTGATGTAATTGTCTGTGGTTGTGGCTTCAGAGATAGTTGATTTCCCTCTTTCTTCCTTTAAGTCCACAAAAATCATGAAGGGAAAGAGGACAAAATGTTGTCGTATCCTTTTTGTATTCTCGGCATGGACGCAGAGATCTTCTGTTGCTAGACACAGACACTCTATGGCTCTCTCACCAGCATCTCATTCCATTTACTCATGCTTGTATCACACTGGGTCACAAAGAGAAGAGACTCACAAGTAGCTCTTTGTTTGAAAGATAATCATTTAGTCACAGCTATATTCACCTGACCACAAAATCTTCACAGAGGCATGGATACATTACAGTACTCTCTACAGTTTTAGTGTTGTGCACTTTTGGTTTGATAGAAAAATATATAGAATAATAACTACGATATCTACAGCATACTGTATGAGAGAGAGAGAGACAGCACAGGACTGACATGCACAGTTTGCTTTTGTATAACGTTTATACAAAACATTGAATAAAGTTTATGCAAAAGCGGAAAAGAAAATATTTATTATAAAGTCCCATGGAGTATTTTGGAACAGCTTTAGTTTGCCCTGACATATTATTCTCTGGTCTAAGGTACTGGATTGTACTGGTAATCATCTTATCAAATCTTAAATTTGTTCCTTACAGTAATTTCTTGTATCACATATTCATCACAGCTATGTGCTTCAGGTAAGTCACTGGTCAACTGCACGTGAACAAGGAAACTAAAAAATCTACCAGGCTGAAACATGGCCATTCCTTAGAATATAAAGGAATATATAATACATATAGTATGGAAATAAAGCAAATAAAATACACATAGAGCTGTTTAAAATGCAGATCTACAGTACATTTAAAATGTGGGATGAATAGGGCAATAGGTCATTTAGATATTCTGAGTGACTAGTTTTATAATGATCAGTTTGACTAGTTTTATAATGATCAGTGTTCAAACAACAAATTATTGTTGTGGTGGTGTGTGTGGTGGGGAGTGTCATTAGACAGTTTCTAAGCATCTTTTGAGATGTAATTTGTATAGTCATCAAATGAGCAATGGCAGTACATGTCCATGATTTAGCAGTTACGTCATTGGCAAAGTGCAGAGATGCAATCTAATGTTGATCACTAGAGAGAGATCACTAGAGAGAGACTAGTCTCCTTATACACTGTCGAAATATGTGACTTATACTGTAGTGACAGAATACATACAACATCTCTATTTTCATCCATACCATTCATCATACAAGGATACAAGGAAGTTTATTGTCACATGCATATAGTTACTGGATGTAAGAAATGCAGTGAAATTATGTAAAATTATGTCATTAACTTCAGATCAAGACCAACTAGTTGCTTTTTAAGGATTTACCAGGTAGATAAGTGATATCTAATCGGCTCTCCGTCTAGGACAAATTGTGGGCTTTTTTCACCTACATGTTCCTGAATACCTCCTTTGAGGACATATCACCACAGTCTATGGCATCAGCACCATGAAACTGGGACCACCTGACCTTCAAAACCTTGACATGCACATATGTTCCACTGCATTATGTGACTGTGGAAGACTGTTATGTCAGACAGGGTACTAACAGATTATAAGTATGTAAACACTCCCTCTAAATACCTTCTCGATTTGAATAATATAGGCTATTATTTGCATAAATGATGCCTAAGTTACTCACAAAAATCAGTACAGTGGACGTTATGGGAATAACTGGTTAAGCATGCTTGCTGTGTTTGAAAAAAAAAACCCCAACATAGACCAATAGACTAATCTGAGTCCTCAATAACTAAACTGTTCCTTTTTCGAGAGTGTAGATGTATTAATGAAAGGCAGACATACCTTTGTTATTTTCTACAGTATGTTTCTACGACCAAATAATGGAAAAATAATCAAAGATATTCTGAGGAAGATAAAATATCCAGTGTAAAGACAAGAAGGACCCAATCCAACCATGGGAAAGGTAATCTAAAATTTCTGATAAGTTATTATACATCACAAATACAAAAATCTCTTCACAAAATGATTGCAATTGCATGTAAATAGTAAATACATGTGAAATACAACCAATATATAAGTTCATACACACTGAATCAGGAGTACAAGGAGGGCAGAATTGTATTGTTGATTTTCAGAAAGGGCTTATCATGTATGCATCAAACAGCTGTATGTGGAGATTAATACTGGGCATGTTTTTTATATTTGTGCTGACTGAAGATGTATTGTGGATCAATCCACTATTAAAAGAGTGATTGTAAAAACTGAAACAGGGTTTGACAGGATTTAACTTTTGGTAAAAAAAGGTTAATATGTTTTAAAGGTGCAAGTTTGGCATCATACAGTTTGCAGGCAGGCATCTGACATTAGACCTGAAGAAAAAAAAGAAGAAATACCAAAGAGATCTTCATCTTCATGAATGATAAATCACATCAGCATATAGGGGACAGTTTACAGATAGCACCATATTGGCATAATATAACATATAACCTCTAGAGTGCTAATATAATTCTGGAAGCTCTTGTTAAAAAAATATAACCGCAAATCACTGTTTGGTAACATAGCAACATATAATGAAAGTCACATACAGCCAACAATGATATTTGACTGATTTGTCCAAAGAGTAATGCCTGTCCCTTTTTTAATTTCAGGCCATTTCTGCTTAATAATGTATTTACCACATGTCCTCAGTCCATCAAATGAGAGGCTTTGTATCATCTATCAGCTGTTGCACTCTTTACTTTTCTGACTCTCACAGCAGCTGGAGCTTTGGGTGGTTTCCTGGAAGGCATAGTCACTGATGGCTGTGCTGTGGCCCCTTCCTTAGACCTAGTTCTCTGCTGGAGGGGCACAGTTGTGCTGGCTGGATTTGGCGCTTTATGTCTCTGCCTCTCTGTGGCCGAAGGATGGAGAGGTGACCGACATAGCGAGGGATCAGCGGTCCTGTGGGTGGAGCCAGTGCTGTTGGGGTTGCAGTGGGGAAGCGTGTGGAGTTTCCCACCAGGTTTTGATGGGTGTGCTTTTGGGGATCTGGGCTCTTTCTGCTCAGGGACACAGATGGGTGCCATTTTGTTCACTGGAGGGCTGAAATAAGAAATAACTTGGTCATAAAATAGGCCATAATAAAACTTGCATGAATGTGTATTGACCTGGCAATATTTTTGCAGGGTTTTGTACCCAGCAAACGAATAGCCTGGGCTGCTACTGGAAATGAGAGATGTGCTTATAAACCACTTATATGACCGTGTACCTTCAAAAAGACATTTATGATGTCATAAAAACAGACTAAACAAGCAAAACCTTAAAAACCTACTTAATTTGTTTTTACTAAAGGGTTAGTTGATGCTAATTAAATGCATAACATGTTAATGCATGATCAAATGTGAACTAGTGAATTCTGCTCAAAGGCAATAGAAGCCATTTTGGAAATGTTAATGTTTTCACTGATTAGTTGGAATTGTATTTCTTTGAAATGGACACTATAATAGTTAGTCTCTCTTGGTGATTTGTGTGTTTGTAATGTGAAATGAAACATTCCATACGTTGTGGATTAAATTAATTGAAACATATACAAACCGTTAAATCCTAATGAAATGTTCCAAAACACACTAGCATATATGGAGACCATGAGCTAATGAGTTTGTAATGGCTTCTATTAGTTGTTGTTTTTTAAATGAAGTAATGTTCTTAGCTCTAAAAGTCAAAAGCTAGTTAACCCACTGGATGTTACTTGTTGGTGCTCTCCTGGAGAAGCTGGAGTTTGCTGAAGTCACAGGCACAGGACCAGCTGGCACCTTCGGGAGCACAGGAGTTTTGACAGTAGCTATTGGCTGAGGAATCCTACTCCGCATTGGCCTCTCTCCCTTCTCCTCTATGGTGTGTGGACATTCCTCTGAGCCCATGGTGGACAGGGTCAGAGACCCTGATGAGGATTTAGTTCTGGAGGCCTTCCTCTTCAGCACATTTAGGTGAGCCAGATCTGTTTGGTTCCCCTTATTGAGCAGCAATTCTCTGCAAGAGGCTGAGCCATCAAGATTGTTCCGTGAGATCAAGATGGGTATCCGACTTGTGCTCTTAGCGTGGCATTTTGATACTACCTTGTGCACTATCTGTTCCTGAAGTGCATCTTCTTTGGGATTATTCAAATTCACCATCTCAGAAGACCCTGGTTCTTCCAGATTAACTGATATTAGAAGTGGAGGCTTATCAGGCAGAAGAACAGTCTCAATTAAAGACCCACTGACTGCTGGGAGAGGCTTCTCTGTAGCCTTTTCCCGTTCAGCAGAAGGGTCATTCTCATGATCCCTCCCAATTTCGCTCTGCTCCTGGTTGACATCTTTTGTCTGGGGAGGACTAGAGGACATGACATTCATGTGGGTTGTTTCTGCAATATGGACAAAAGTTTGCTCCACTTTGGAAAAAGTGGGTGATGGAATTGAAGCATGAACAATGGATGTTAGAGTATGTGGACCAGTGGATGTGGTGACCAAAAGCTTGGAAGTGTGTAGGGTGGTAGTGCAGGGTGAAGCTCCAATCTCTAAAACACCTTGATGTCCTCCCTCTGCTGCTGTCTGGGCATGCTCGGTCAAAGGAATACTTCCAAACGTTCCGTGATCTGCCTCTATAGCCATCTCCCTATTGTTGTTGGACTTCCTTATGTCTCCAGGAGAGACCAGGACCAGAGTTTTAGAGATGTCTTCTGCATCTGGATCTGGGTCTGGGTCAGGGTCAGGGTCAACATCTACCTCAGCCACAGATGAGGACTCCCCGAGGCGCTCCTCGTGGTCATCAGCCATGAGGGTGGAGGGAGCGCCATCTTGACTCCGCTCAGTGCTCCGGTCACTAGCTTTGCTGCTGGACTCACTCTTGGTGACGTCATCGTCTTGGGGCCCACTGTGCTGGGTGTCCGGAGGAGTGGCAGCATACGTGCGGCGCTGGTGCAGAGAGCCGGTCAGCATGACCGTAAGGAAGTCGGCCCTCTTGGCCTGCAGTTGTGGCAAAATGTAGAGGAGCTCTTTCTCAGAAGATTGAGCCTTAGTGCGGTACTCAGTTGGAGACAGCAGAGGAGTGTCATTTGACTCCATCGCTTTAGGTGACAAAACCTACAGGGAAACAAAAATCATCTTACATATGCTTAATATTTATCACAAGGTCACAACTACACCATTATAGCAAGATGTCTTGATACTTGAGGCTGACAAACAAGACAAGAGTTAAAAGAGGTGACAAAAAGGTAACAGTACATCAAGACAGATTCTTTGTGTATTAGGAAATAAAAGCTAAAATCTATCTATTTTATATAAGCAATGTCATAAAAGAACACCATGAAAATGATTTATTCCCCATACCAAATTATTTTATTGTAGTTTGGTTGTATACAAGCTTTTCAAGATTGTCTACAATACATACATTAATACAAAAAGGCACAAAAATGCTTTGTGGTTTTCCCTTTTTTGAAAGCACGCAATCCAAGTGGTTCCCCATTTGATTAACCACACTATCCATATGGACTCCACCAACATAATAACATGCTTCATTGATAAATAACTATATTTTATTTTTCATATCTATCTATTTACACCATATTTATCAAAATCTTTAAAATACATGCGTTACCTGTAAATATTACAAGCATCCTGTACAGTGATATGTGATACAAAAGAAATTCGCTTTAATGCTTACAGTATATTTTGATCATACATTGAAAACTCAAAGATCATGGAGCTAGTCATTCATCTGCCAAAAGGTGGACGTTTCAACAGAAGTTAAATTTAAAAGCCAGCAGTATTTTGTAGGATAGTCATTAATAATAATAATAATAATAATAACAATAAAAACATTGGTTTATGATGCCTGTGCTGACGTATGACTGTTGTGGTTCTGCTTATTCATTTTTGTAATAGATACAAAAATGACTGAAAAGCAGATGGATAAAACATCACTCTTCTGTGCCTGAACTACAGCATTAGATAGTTATCTTTGGTCGGTGACCCAATTCACAATTAAAGAATTACCTTCATCATTCACAGTGGGAAATATGAATATGCCAAATGAAAATTCACCACATATAAATCTCACTTGCAATTTTATCAGTCAATCTTTGTTTAAGATTCTGTAAATGAAACCATACAAATGTGGGACAGTATATCACTTTCCTTCCTTCTTCGTCTATTCTACTTTCATTTCCTCCTCTCATGTCAATAAGAATTTGTAATACTATGCATTTCTCTTTCTCTTTTCAAATATTAAAAGAAACAGGATAACAGAGGTTCAGCAATAACAGACAACTACAGTTTTAAGAAATAAGTCAAACGAAAAGAAAAACAGAAGACACACTGGATACACATCTGTTCCATTTGAATTTCATAGCTTGGAATGAAATGAATAGTGCAGCAAAAAGTAATGGTTTGAAACAGAAACATTTTTGCACAAGGCATCCAAAATTTTGGAACATCCCTCAAAACATATCACATTCATACATAAGTTGTCTTGAGATCTTACCATGTTTCTGATGAATATAACATGCAAATAATATCATGTAAGACAACTTTATTTATTTTTTCTTTCCATTATTGGCTTTTGTTGAAATGGGAAAACAGCATATTTATAAGATGTAACACTACCTCCATGAGGAAAAAACATGTTAACAAGTATACCTTTATCCTGCCTTTATCCTGTGACCAGTTATTGAGTCTTACACAGATGTGCAAAAGAAGTGCAAAGATTTAGCAGCTTGACCTTGCGCATTACAAAGTACAATCACTTAGTAAGAACCAAGGCAATGACTTACAGTAATCAAAACAGTAGCTTTAGCTTTAGCAGATTTCACTACAGTGACATGGTATGAGAAACAGTCATTATTGGAAACACTCATTTATCCTATTGGACACACTCAAGAGCCTGTATACAATCAAAACAAAAGGCTATGTAACTAAATAAAAGAAAGCATCAGTGTAGTCTGTGTGAAATGCAAGACCTGCATGTAGTGACTGTATTTTTGTTTTTATTTGTCTTTAAATGATTACATTACATTACCTTATGTTACCTACTCAGCAATCTTATGTGTGGAATCCCTATAGAGCAAAAAAGGACACTTTGGTACCAGTGAGACCTTCCTCTTGACATTTCATACATTATTTTCATGCAGAAATCTATTGTGTTTTAACTTTTAGATATATTGTAAACAAATCAATATTTGCTTTTAGTAAATCATGAGAATTCCATTTTTTTGTGATAAATATATGTGCAAACAGGAAGCTAATGTGAAAGGCAAAATGTTCAAAATGAAATTAGTGTTGCATGCCTTTTCCACGGTAGCCCTTGACACATGGTTCTAATGCAAGTCTTCAGCTTAACTTGACTCACATTGTACATCCGCTGTGTCAGAAATTAGTAGCATGAAGCACAACTAACACCCTATCAACACATCGACCACAAACCTCATGACACTAACATATTCTCAAGCGCTGCAACCCCCGTGCCACTGGAACACCTTTGCAATGTAAGCTTAATCACAACTCACGCATTTATTCTTCTAATTATGTCCTGACATGTTATACTGTAATATGTAGTGTTTTTGTTTGTATATTACAAAAAAACAAAAAAAAACAATCTTGACTCCATCTAGAGCTGAAAAAGCACTCAGTGTACAGTACAGCCGCTCCTCTGGCCAGTGCTAATAGATACGTTTGCATTATTGCCTTACTGTCTGTTGCATCACTGTCACTGTAGGCCATGGCTAACTCCTCTCCTCACTCCTTTGGGTAAAGTGCAACAGTGAGGTAAAGTACTCAAAACAACAACTGAACACCACATGGAGCCCAAATCTTCTGATTCATTGGCTAAACAGACCATATTCAATCATCCACTGCTACAGGGCATGTTGTCTGCTCATGATCACACACACACAAACAACAGCTCAACATGTTTTTAGTTTGACACTATATTCTATAGCCCTAGTCTAGGTCAAATACTTTCTACTTGGACAGCATATTAAAAAAACAACAACAATGGGAACACAAAACTTCATCACCTGCAACCAGGAGTAACAGGACAAAGAAAAAGCCAACACTCACACACACAAGAGATATGACCACCCATCGATAACAAAACCCATCAGCTCTCCTGGAAAAACTGGCATACATACCTCATTCTGAAGAGTTACAAATCGGACCCCTTCTTGAAGAGCTGAGCAATTGAACCTCTACAGTACATTCCACACTAGCAAGTTGTACTAGATAGAACTCCAGTCCTCATTCATTAACTTTTACACGTGGTATAGACACATTTTTTAAATCAATTGCGAAGTCAGTATCTGGAAGACATGTATAAAATGCAGCACAAGTAACAAGCTCCAACATAAATCTGTTGCCTGCCTTCATGCTCCATACATTGATATGCTTTTCCAATGGTTGGCTCAGGTAACAGGAGCTTGGGTAAAGTTTTTCCACTTCAAATCTGCAGTAATATATTTATTATTTTTTAACAACATTATTATTTGCAAAGAATGCTCCATGGTTTACTCAACCCTCTTACACAAGAAGTAACTTGAAAGGCTACCTACAAGATTCTATCATTCAAACAATTAGTTTATTTTAGTTTGTCTCAGAGGCAACAAATTCTCCACGGAGCCCTAAGCCAAACTGTGACTTCTACCTGACTCACCGGTTCACACTAAACTGAAATAAATATCTGGTGAATAAGAAACCAGTGTGCAGCTATAGTCAATGAAGGAGAAGGTGCACTGTACACATGACTTGATACAAATGATGTGTTATTTTTAGCAATAGCTAATGGGCATTTAGTTTACATTTTCATTTCCATTTAAGGTACTTATGAACACCAATAAATCAAGTGGTATTTGTCTGGTACCGATACCTGTCTGTTCTTGGCATGATTCTTGAAATAATGATTAAAAAATGACTGAGGTACACAAGTTCCACCAGTTTGAAAGGGCCAAGATTCTTTGATGTAAATATTGGAAGTATTTGTGTACAAGTGTGCATGAGTGAACTCCTTGCATAAGCATCCAGCCAACAAAGCAATAACTTCTGGCCTCAATATTCCCCTTCTCTAGCTTGAGCTGTCTCTAATGAGCCTTGCAAAAGAGAAATACAATTTATTGCATTAGAACACCATTTTTTGTGTTTTGGTGGGATTAACATTTCAGTCCGTTTAGCTGTATGTATTTTTTTTAACGTATATATTTGGGTCTTCGTCTGTGTGCGCTATGATAAGTGTGTGTGTGTGTGTGTGTGTGTGTGTGTTGGGGGGTGGGGGGGTATGTGTTTGTATATGTGCAAGTATAGGGAAGTGCTTAACAAATATGAGGAGAGTAGAGGAAACAAGCAGAAGGTGCCTTTAACTGGCATTCTTGTTCATGAGTTTTGCCAGCATCTGCTGGATCTGTGAGCGGGACACGTTGAGCATGGAGTGGCGGCTGCGTGGGCTCCCGGGCGTCTGGAGAGGAGCGTGGCGGCGGGAGCTCCAGCGGCCTTGTGCATGGGCAGGGCTGCTCTCCGCCGAGCGGCTGCGCTGGATGAAGGAGGCGTTGGAGGCGTGAGGGTACTGTTCTGTCTCCAGTGTGGATGACGAGAAGACGTAGGATGCTAGCCGCCGCAGCTGGTTAGGCCTCGGGCCATGCAGCCTGTCCTCATCCAGCTGGAGAGACAAGATAGATGAGAGAGAGAGAGAGAGAGAGAGAGAGAGAGAGAGAGAGAGAGAGAGAGAGAGAGAGAGAGAGAGAGAGAATACAAGTGCACATATTAGTTTTGTGGTGAACTATTAACATACTGTATAACCTATACCATTCTATCCATGCAGCACAAGGGAGGAGAAACACTTTCAGAAAGGAAGGCATCACCTCTTTTGGTTTTAACAGACCACCCAGACTCAACAGAACCTAGACCCAGACTAGGACATTTGCTAGAAACAAAGGGAGGGTGTTTTATGGTGCTTCATACTGAAAGGAGGAGGAACAGCTGAAAATGGGGAGGCTCTCTGTTGCCTAGAAGGAGACCCTACTACACAGACTACACAGGTCTTTCAAGACTGACATTGTGTCACCACTGGGGAAGACAATATTTTGGCTGGTTCATATAGAGTATGCAAGAGATGACAGTATTGATGCTTTGCTCTGATGCTGCTCAGAAACCATTGCAAACGCAAACAGTCTGGAGAGAACAAAAAGCAGTACATCAGGCACACAGACACAAACACACAAATCAATAGATGGGTTTATGATGGAAACAAAACCAAACCAAACTCATGAGATATTGAGAAAAGAACAAAAAAGTTCATCTTTAAAAACAGACAGAGGAGGGACTGTCCTAGACTGTGCTTACCGCAAATACATCTCTCTCTCTTCTTTTGCCGCTCCCTTGGTATTTTCTCCTTGGGTGAAATCAACTTGTCATACTTTTGAGCGACACAGTAGGTCAGACAAAGGCAGCAGTTATGTGAGGAGTACAGAGATAATGGTGGGAAAAGCAGGAGTCCTTCACTCTTTCTTACTGTAAAATTGGAGCGGCATGACTAGAAGTGCATGAGTAGAAAATGTTGTGAAATGGTGAGAATCAATAAGTATCTTTGAATGTTTTCAGTGAATTTTGTGTCTTCATTAATGTGGTTGATGATGCTTTGCTTCCAATAGGATGGTAAATACAGACAACTGACTGTCAAATCAACTGTCAACTGATCAATTAACGCAAGAGGAATTCGAAAAGTTGTTAACAACCCTAAATCTTTAAGTAGTGATTCACTCTGAGTTTTAAATGTTCTGAACATTGACTGTGGCTTTCAGTATATAGTATATTAGTATATATATATATATATATAATATATATATATATAATTCTTGCAGCAGACGCTCCGTGAACAGAACGCTTCACTTAAAGGAGAAATCTGGCCGATTTTTACATGATTCTCGATTGCTAAACGTCGCTTAGTCCTGTCGATACAGTAGGAGCTGCAGCTAACGGCCAGTACTCCCAGTCAGCTACATTACAGGTCTGGGGACATCATCTAAATGTGCCTTTTTTGCCTCTTAACAGACTCAAAATGCCATTTAAAGTTCTGTGCAACATGTTTAGGGCATGTTTAGATGATGCCCCAAGACCGCCATCATTCAACCCGGGAAAAGTCATATAACCATTCCAATGACTCCGGAGCTGTTAAATTAGGTAAATTAAGCTAAAAAAAAAAAAACGACAGTGCACACAGTCACATCGCTAGAGGATTTTGAGGAGAATTTAGCTGAATTTGGATACACCTTTAAATCTGCAAGGGGCCAAGACTGTGAATCCACCATTTATTTGTAAGGGCTATAATGAGGACATCTTGCAGACCTATTAATCCACTGACTTCTGCTCTATGCTGTTATTTAACAAGACAGACTTCAAAATTAATATAGTCAAGATTGACACACTGTGGTCTTGACACCTAAACCTTTGCTAATGAGATGTGTATTTGTGTCATCATCATGCTGCAAGGCAAACACCTGAAAAATGGGATGAGGAAGCGGAGAGCCTTGGGATCTGACAAAATGCCAACTGAATGCAAGCACAGGAGCCACAGAATAATCCTTGCTTTCAAGGCTGAAGTAATGTCGTATGACTGAAAAAAATATAATCCATTGGATATTCAATGTGAAACTGTCATTTGGGAAGGATGCAAAATGTGCCATTTGGGAAGGCCAATTTCTTTCTATTGTGATTTTTAGGATGTTTTTTTGTGTGTGAATTATAACTGCAGTACCAAGGGAAATACATCTAATTTTCCTTTGCAATATCAGAGTGTAAAGGTTATGTCCAACAGATAATCAAGCTAAAAGTTCAGAAATGTCTATTTTGATTTCATAGGATTTTATGATGGGCAAATACTCCACAAATGTGTTACTTACAATTGTTGGAATGACAAATTCACATTAAAATTCTTGTTACACCTAAGTAACTAATACAGCGGCATTTGCATCTCAGGAGATTAAAAAAAAAAAGAACAGCAACAAAGGAAACCCATTGTGACCACAAAGTGTTTTCACTACAGTATAAGAAAAATTCCTTCGACTGAGGGGCAGAAAATTTGCATGTCAACAAGATATTTGCACAACAAGTAAAATGCAATGAAAAATACATCATTCCTCATTAAAGTGCTGTCAGTATGTCCGCAAAAAAAGATTCTTGATGAGTAATACCTCCAATATGCTTATCTACATAACCTGTACACTTGAATTAACACTTAATATAAGACTTTCTTTCTTTCATTCAAGAATTGAAGTAAGGGCATTCTAATTTACATTATGTCAGATAATCTAAATAATGTCATATTCATTTACAATCTAATCATATTCATTTACTCTCTCTCTCTCTCTCTCTCTCTCTCTCTCTCTCTCTCTCTCTCTCTCTCTCTCTCTCTCTCTCTCTCTCTCTCTCTCTCTCTCTCTCTCTCTCTCTCTCTCTCTCTCTCTCTCTCTCTCTCTCTCTCTCTCTCTCTCTCTCTCTCTCTCTCTCTCTCCTCTCTCTCTCTCTATATATATATATATATATATATATATATATATATATATTTAAACTACTTTTTCAGCATTTATTTTTGCCTCCATAGAAATTCGAAAAATGTCATACTATTAAAAAATAAAATACAAAAATAAATGGAAATTAGGTGGTGGAATACAGATCTAAATCAAATATATGTTTAAACACCTTCATGCACTGCGTATGATGGATGAAAAGTATTCAAATTACTTTCCATTTAAAAAAAAAAAACATAGGAACTCTGTCTTTTTAAGCAAACCCAGCATGGAATGCTATGTGTGGATACACAATGAATCTGTAGCAGGGCTATCTTTATCTAGGGCTATGCCGAGCTGGCTGGGAACAACATATTCTCTTACCGGTCTGTGAGGTCCTGTTGGGTCTGACTCCCTCCTTCGTGGCAATGAGCTGCTTGGTGACTGAGCAGGACTATCTGTGGTCGACTGACCAGCTCGCGCTCCACTGATGCGCTTGGACACCTCCTCCTCAGTGACAGGCAGCATGGACCGGGCCCTGTCCCCACCTCCTGACCAACTGGTTTTGGGTCGCACCGTCTGATCCATACACATCGCTCCCCTTAGCCTCCTCCGCTCATCCTGCTCCTCCAGGGGCCTCAGCTCTTCGGGGTCCTCGTCTGTGGTGCCAGACGTGGTGGGCTCTGCTCCTGGGTGGAAGTCCCTGAGCTCTGTCTCTTTGTCAATGATCACCCACTCCTTGCTATCAAAATCCTCCTCTTCGGCAAGTGGCACAGACCCAATGAAGGCATTACTGTGGGCCTCTTGGTCCACTGATGCAGAGGCTTCCTGTCGACCACTAGCCAGTGGGTTGCCACGGCAACCATCCAGCGAGAGCATCTGTGCAGGCTGGGAGGAGTATAGATGCCGTGAAGGCGACCCTAGGATGTCCATGCGTGACCTGGATGTCCATTCACAAAACATGACACACACAAACACTTCCTTCAGTTTTGATTCCACTTGCTGTGAAGGGAAATAGGATATGTTCTATAATAATGCCTGTTATAGACAGATGTTTTGCCTGGCGCTCAAAATCTACAACAGTAGATATGGTGAAAGACAAGCTGAAGGTCAAGGTGCATTGGACTGCACAACAACCTCGGGGCTACTGTATTAAAGCCTTTCTTCTGTAGCACCTCTAAAAGAAGACAGCAAGAGGTCATCTGCATATGATAAGACTTCTGAGCCTCTTTTGAGTCTCTGAGAGGGCAATACTGTTTATGGTTATGGTCACACTTTAAACAATTTGAATGTGTTTTGCTGTTCCAAAGCCACCCACCTCTGTCCATAACCATCTCTCCCATCAGCAGCAGAGAGGCGGTCAGACTCTGGGCTGTTGATCCGGCGGTATCGGAGTGAACGCACCTGGCCACTGGGGGATTCAGGACATACCCCACGATTACACTCCTCCTCCAGCCCAGCCTGAGGGGAAAATGGTAAAACAAAAGCTGCAGCTCAAATATAGACAGGCAGTGTCACATACACCCAAGAGTTTGCTTTTAAGCAGTTTTTTGTATTCCGCTCACAGATTATCCAAACCATCATTTACCAGCATTACCATTACAACATTTCCAGTAAGAAAATATCTGGTAGAGTGACTAGCCAATATGAACAATTTTCCAAATTGTAGCAGATATTGGTATTCTTATTCATGGAATTTATTTCTACAGGCCATGTAGTGTATGAAAGGCTTATAAGACTACCCCAGTAAAAGTTCCCAATAGTTCTTCATGCACAGCACAATTATCTTAATCTCAGGTTTTCCTTGGATATTGCTTGGTATGGCAAAGGATGATAACTGCAGATGAGCAAGGCATCATTCCTGCCTTTACATCAAACCTCAAATGCTCCTCAATTATATTTCAGCATCTCCTGCACTTTTCACAAACTGGGATTTTTTTTGTTTCATCCACAACAAAGCTGAGGTGCACCCACTCTTAGAGAACATTTCTGGGAAAACGCAATGCTCATAAAAAAAAGGACATATTGAAGAAACATAAACCTTGCCAAGGTTTATCCTGAGTTTATTGCGGTTGAAGTCTGTATCTTCCCAATCTCCTTCTGTGGCTGTATGCCGTGAGGGCAGAACAGGAGGGGCATTCTCCTGGTCACTCAGGTGCTCATCCTGCAGCACATCGTCTGTGTTTTCACGCTGCATGTCACTAGGACCCGGGGTTATGTTCACCACCCTATGTCACACACAATAGAAATGATAGGATTGGTGGGTTTAGGGACTTTTAGGGTCTTGTATAAAACATGTGTCTTGTACTAATGCAGAGTTCAAATGTCAAAGTATTTATATTATTGGCATAATCACAATATAAGGTATTCATACTTAGCCACTGGGAGAACATGCATCATGTGTTAGTCTCAGTATGAACAAATATGAAAGCATATAACCAGTTTGCATTACAGTAATTTCTTGTGTATTAGCCGCATTGTGCCACAGGACAGTGTTTTATGTGAGTTAAAGAAACAAAACCATATTAATACCATATTAATTGCCCCCGTGTATTAACCTCATAGCTGAAGACATTTTGCAAAATCAATGTATAAACCTCAGCTAATAGTTGGGAAATTATGGTATACCACATTCAACCAGAAACTCTTCACACACTTTTATAAATGGCACATCATATTGGACTTTAAATTATAGAACTTAAGAGTGTCTGTTTGCACCGCTTTATTCTTCTATTCATCTATTCACCCCTTCTTCACCTGGGATGTCCTCTTAAAGGGAATATGTCCATAGTCACTTTCTTACATATGTATGCAAACACTGAATCTATAGCAGGAAGTGATTTCTCATGAAATGTGTTCATTCTTGTTTCATCTACTTCATGTACTCTACTAAGTCATGTTGAGATTTTAAAACAGACGGTTGACAGTATTCACACTAGGGGCCCGATTTTCTTTGGTGGGCAAAGTGCAAAGTCTGTCAGCTAACAAAGTTCTTATGCATGAAATAATGCTGTCGTGTGGCATATGGGAGCATTGAGCCGACTCATCTGTGTTTGTGCTTCAATGTCTTGCCCATGATGTTAACTAGCACATCCATTTTGCCTAGTTATTAAAACAGCTTTAGTTAGATTTAAGACATTGCACTTTGCCCATAAATCAAATGATGGCCCAGAAAAGAGTGGAATTTTTGTGGACTGCCCTCCTAAACACCCCTCCCAGTCTCACCCCATCATGGCTGCCGTCTGCCGCGTGTTGTGCTGTGGTGCTGTGGACGTGCTGTTGGTGGAGACCAGGGTGTCATTCCCACCTTTCTCCCAATCATACGGCTCATTCTCCGTTATAATCCTGTCCTTCATACTGTTGTCAAACACTGACATCAGGAGCTTCAAAAACATGAAATCCGTACAATTAGTTCTTATGCTACTGAAGAGTTCTGTGCTATTATTAAAAACAATGTTTGTGACATTTTAATGATATGATGAGTTTGTTAAGTTAAGTTAGGCTACTTTATCTGTCCTCATACACATTGGCATCGGAGGCATTTCAAACCTGGGTGGGACAAACTTGAGGGGAGTCTGGGGGTCCTCTCCAAGGAAATGTTTCAACTCAGCAGATGTGATTTTCTGTATTCTGGTGCATTCTAACAATTGGGCTACTGGAGAAGGGCGATATCTATTTCCATTCACATTAGGCCAACGTCTTGACTGCACAAGTGAACCTGGCCGATCCGAGCATTCTTTCCAGAGTGAGAGAAATTGTGCTGTGTTTGGGTTAAACCCACTTATTAACTTAAGTAGGCCTATCCCACTCGTTTTACCCCATTATAAAGGGCTTTTTACCTTGGACAACAGTATCCTACAGAAACGGACAGGCCCGGTGGCAGGGCTAATGTAATGCGAGTATACAGCCTACCCTACGGGATATTTTAAGGGAAAATATTAAAAACGGGAAGACAGCGGGAAAGTTAAAATAGGCCTACATGAGAAACCCGGAAAAAACGGGAGGGTTGACAGCTACAGTGGCTTGCAAAAGTATTCATCCCCCTATTCATTGCTTTAATAAATGGAATCTTTGTCCATTTAATTTGGCCTTTTTAACACTCATTTACAAAAATCCCCTCTTTAATGGCAAAGTGAAAGCAAATTTCTACAAAGTAATGTTAATTAATTAAAAATATATAATGCAAAATAAGTGATGCCACTCTGGAATGGATTGATGTAAATTTCTTAAAAGTGAAGTTAGCTTACCTGATAGTCTGGCTTGGTGTAGTAGTCAAGGCCTAAGACGTGCTCTAAGAAGACATGGAATTCAGAAGGCATGTGTTTCAGCAGCATCCGGTGGTCATAACGTTCCTTAATCTGTCCAACTTGTTCCTATGAGCAGTAGAAACAGTTGAATGAATTTGGAAATGCCAGATGTAAGAGACAAATTGATGC
Organism: Alosa pseudoharengus; assembly: GCF_046254945.1. Lineage (NCBI taxonomy): Eukaryota > Metazoa > Chordata > Actinopteri > Clupeiformes > Clupeidae > Alosa > Alosa pseudoharengus. The sequence goes on from NW_027468564.1 coordinate 58,773,036, forward strand.
ATTTAGTGTCAAAAGATAAAGGTGCCAAGTATTTAGAGTTCTCTGGACAGTACCTTGTCCTTGATTTTTCTCCATGGTAACTGTCCGACAGCGAACTCCACCAACATGTAAAATAAAGACCAAAGATCATCGTGGCGACCCATTTCCTGAAAGAAAAAGTAACAAATAAAACAAACATACACAGTAACCGCTATTCCATTGTTGTAAGCAATTTAATGTTGTAGATTTGCTTGGAAGTGTCTACTAAACACCACCCATTTGTAGTGCCCAGGTGCATGACCAAATGCTGAGCTATGCACACCACCCACCACATAATGTTACCCTGCTGCTTAGAAAGTCAAAATTCAACCCATCTCTTGTGGAGGACTACAAATAAGTCTATTTGAAGACACTGCAAACTTGTGTCACCTGAATTGTATTTATAAATGCCTTTTTTCTTCTGTATCTGCCACTTGTATCCCACAAAAAGGAAACTTTTTACATTTCAATGTCTACTTAATTTCAATGTCTACTTAATGGCTAAATACATTTCAATGTCTACTTTATCCATTTGCTTGCATTGTCTCACTAGTAAGTTGTATTGGATATGACTAATTCAATTTTACATGAAGGCGGAGAACATTTTCAAACTATTAAAAATGATTACAATAGTGTAGAGCTGTTGACAATAATCCAATAATATTAGCTATGGTAGCCCATAGTATAACCCTCACTAATGTTAGCTGCATTCTTTGCTGGTTTTTTTTTTGTGGTGTTAAATTGGTAGCTTGACTGAAATAGTCAAGTCAAGTCAAGTCAAGTCAAGTTTATTTATATAGCGCATTTCATACACAGAGGTCATTCAATGTGCTTTACATAAACTAAACCAAACAATAATAACAAATAAAAGCATAGAAGGGCATGGTAGTCAAAGAATAGTTCAAAAGGTAAAGATCATAATAAAAAGAAAACATAAAACACAAGGTAAAATCATTTAAAAATAAAGAATAATTAGTAAGCAAAAACAAAAACAAAGGCAAAAGTAGTAAAAAAGTAATAAAAGACAAGGTAGAATAATTATCAAGGCAGATTCAGATTTTGTAACTCGCCGCAGTTAGCAGAAAGCATCTGAGAACAGTTTGGTCTTAAGTCTAGATTTAAAACTGGCTACAGTTGGGGCCTTTTTGAGGTCATCCGAAAGTTGGTTCCAGAGCTGAGCCGCATAGCAGCTAAAAGCTGCTTCACCATATTTAGTTCTAACAGTAGGTTTTACTAACAGGTTTTTCACCTGGGACCTGAGAGGACGAGAAGGTGTGTACTGCTGAAGCATGTCTGATAGGTATTTAGGTCCTGCTCCATTTACTGATTTATAAAGCAATAGTGCTATAAAGTCAATTCTGTGACTTACTGGAAGCCAGTGCAGGGACTTTAGAATTGGAGTAATGTGGTCAGTTCTTTTAGTTTTTGTTAGAATCCTTAGCTGCTGCATTTTGTATCACCTGAAGCTGTTTAATAGTCATTTTAGGAAGGCCTGTGAACAGTCCATTGCAGTAATCAACCCTGCTTAAGATAAATGCACGAATGAGTTTTTCTAAGTCATGTTTTGACATCAGCCCTTTAAGTTTGGTAAAATTTTTGAGGTGGTAAAAAGCTGATTTAGTTATCGCTTTCATGTGGCTGTTGAAATTTAGATCACTGTCAATTAATACACCAAGATTTTTCACAGTATCCTTTGCCTTCAATCCTTTTGTGTCAAGGAGAGTGGCAACCCTAAGTCTTTCCTCCTTTTTATCAAATATAATTACTTCAGTTTTTTTCTTTGTTCAGCTGAAGAAAATTTTCAGACATCCAGGTGTTGATTTGTTCTATACACTGACACATAGATTCAAGAGGACCATAGTCGTTCGGTGACAGAGCTAAGTAAATTTGTGTGTCATCTGCATAGCTATGATATGAAATCAAATTATTTTGGATGATTTGTCCAAGTGGGAGCATATAGAGGTTGAATAATAGTGGCCCCAAGATTTACCCCTGGGGAACACCACAGGTCAGGACTAAGGACGTTAGTGTTGAGGTACAGTTTCCGATGGGAACAAAGAAGCTCCTTTCTTGTAGATATGATTTTAGCCAGTTGATAACTATAAATAGTAGTATGACAGTGTAATTTGTGTATAAGACTCATCGTCAGTAATAATTATCAATGAAAGTGAAACTATACAGATAGGTTATAAATTTAATTATAAACAAGAATTTACCTTTCTAAAAATGCAGTTTGGTTCTAATTTATTTTCTAATCTGACTGGTCAATAACTGATTGAAACACTTTAAATTTAGTAGTAACTTAACAAATAATGTTACAAAAACACCTGGGGTGGACCCAAGTTGACCCAAATCTGCCACTAAGCTGATCAGGTCTGAGAAAATACCCCTTTCTGGAGCACCAAAAAGGACAGCCATCCATATTGTGTGACAGTCGTCGGCATACTTAAGGATGCAGCAGGTGCCAATATATGGCTCAAAACAAAATGACAAAACGTACTTACTTTGTTTTTATGTGCATTGACCGATGCATATCGTACAGTTCCTCTGAAACCTGCAACTGTTCTTGGCTATAAAGAGAAAAAAATGATAAGCAACAATTAATCAACACTGCTAGCTCTACAAAGAAATACCTAAATACTATGTTCAATTCATGGGAATTTACAAAGAAAATAAAATGATATAGCACATGGTAAATTTATGGGGGAGAACGCAACTGTAGGTCAAGCTGAAAGTCAGGGGTCTCATTGTTCATGTTGATGTTATTCAATTCTTGTCAGTAAGACAGTGATCAGTGGCGTAAATCTAATGCTATGACAAACATTGTTTATTTTCTCATACAGTATTTGTCCTCAATCATTTGGTTTCATAACAGTTCAATCAATTTGGAATAAACACAGACCTCTAAGACATTTGCACTGAAAAGAAACTACAACATTATTCATAATTGTTTTGGTGTCTATATGTGTGGTGTGTACAGATATGTCTATGTATGTGTATGCAGAAGGTATGCTCAAGTGCTTGCCATTAATGATTAGCCTATTAGCCAGCTCAAAAGCTTGAGTGCTTAAAGAAGACCTACAGATGTCTAACACATCCGTCAATGTCACTGGAGACACTAATGGTTGCCTAGATATTTTTCAATCAAAGAAATGTTTTCATGCTACATGTAGCCTTTAGCCTTTAACATCTGGGCCAAACTTGGTGGCTACTTCTGTAAAGGGGTGGAAAAAAACAGCTATGCTGGCGCGTCGGGCCGTTTTACCACCTCGAACGTGCATTACTTTCTGTGAACCGAACACCGTGTACAGTAGTCCATTCTCCCTTACTAGTTACAGTATATTACTGTAGTAGTAGGCCTGTAGGTATAGTAGGTATTAGATGTGTCATTGTTGTATAATACTCAGGTAACCATTTTTCCTTTTTTAAATGAACAAATGCTCTGAGATTCATTTTAAATACTCTAAATTTAGAACATGATGTATGCATATATCTTCTTTCTTGTGCACAATGTTTAATATCTGTGGCTGGGAAGATGAGACCCCTGCTGAGAGGAACAGAGGTGAAGGGTCGGTGAGGGCACTCACAAACAACAGAAGTGGGGGGTCAGAGATCTGATGGAAACAGGTTCATACATGCACTTCAAATCAAAATCCAAAAGGAACTGCAACACAACATAAAACAGTGTCAAACTAAAAAAAGTTTCATGAAGATGAACAAAACATATCATTAACATCCCGACAGACAAAAACTGTGCTGATTTATGCAAATACATTGACTTAGACTTAGTTGGTGCTTTGCATATTGTGTTTCCACAAAGACCAGACAGGCCATATTGGCATTACAAACTAACCCCATGCATTTCTATGGAGGATTTTTTGAGTGATGTGTCTCCTCATTAGAAAGTCTCTGGCCTAGGCTACCCAACCACATATCCAGTGCTACCTCATTTCACTGATGCAACATCATAATCACATACGTCATTACATGTTTCTTAATTTTGGTGCTATTTCTAGGTCATTTAAGGATGTTTTCAACTTAAAAAAACATTCCACACTCCACTATGACTATTGTAGCGTAGTTAAATAATGACATAACGTTCAGGAAAGGCATCTTAAGCAGTAGTTGAATGCAGTGTATCGAATGTGCAGTTGGTTGTCATTAAATCACACTACACAAATTCCAGTCTTTTGACTTCACAATACCAACTACAAACATAACAAAGTTATTTGACAAAAAGTGCTTTTTTGCCTACCCTAATTCTCAGAGAGACATACGCACACAGGAATGAAAAAAAAAAAAATTACTAATGTTACTTATCAGATAGGGAGGGCTCCAAGCACGGCAAGCTTCAATATTCAACATTTCTAATAATTTTAAAATGTAGAATCATTGCTTAATCATCCTACATGTAAGACAACACATCACTTAGTACTTAAATCCCTTTTCATTCTAGGATCAAGGACAATGTCCTTGAACGTGGCCTATTTGTATCCTTGAACGGGTTCTATTTGTATCCTTGAGCTCCACAAGAGCTACTTATAAACACAAAGCCAACAGGAAGAGTCCATTGACACCACATCATGAACTGAGAGGAAAAGGATTTAAGATGACCAAGTAGAAAAAAGCTGTTGTGTGTGAATGTGACAACTCTACTACCGCAGAAGTACAGAACACATCAATTATCCTTAGTCCTTAAACAGAAGAAATCGTAGTAGAAAAAAGGAAGACATCTATTCCCCTACTGTAGCTACATCCAAACTACAACTTCTTCTTACATGATTTTATTGACCAATTCATATAATGATCACAAGGTCGCAAACTTCACACCAGTTCCAGATAAAGGTGTAGGACACCAGTGGTAGCTAATGGTTTGTAGACGCAGATATAAAACCTTATGGATAACCTGAATTAGTTACAGTAATAGCTGTATAGAGAGAGTTGAGTTCCATAGTGCAACTACATGTATATCTTATTTTATTATCAAGTATTTCACCAAAATTGTTCAAACTACATTACAGTAAAAAGGCACATGTATGTATATAGTGGTTGAAGTGCATTTCAATCGTTTTATAGACTAGCTCAAGATTTGTTGAACTACAATACCAGACTTCTCACAAATTACACTCCAATAAATCATCTGCATATTTGCAACTAAACCTGCAGAAGCCTGCATTCAATTCAAAATAAATAAAAAATAGTTGTTGTGATATCCATGTAAAGCTCAAATTTACTTAGTTACACACAAGATACATTTTGTACTAGAAAATAAAATAAACTTACAGGTCGAACCTCTCCATTTGTGTTTGTGTACTGCCGTGCAAGCCCAAAGTCCAGCATATAACATTTCCTGGTTGTTGAAGGCAATCTTCCCATGGCAAAATTTGACTGAAAAGGGGTAGTCAGTCAATAACCACAATTTATCAACTGTAGCCATAGCTTTTGTATCTACTCAGTGCATGATGATACACCATGTCACATACATGTCAACTGATACCTAAATGATAAAAACTGGATTGAGCAGTGCCCACATTCTGTGTGTGAAATGAGAAAATAGGACATACAGGTTTGATATCACGATGCAGGAAGCCAACCGAATGAATGGCTTCTATAGACTCAAGAATCTGTTTTCCTAAGCGAAGAGTTGTGCTCATGGTGAAAGTGCCACGAGGTTGGCTTCTCCTGAGATCTGCCAGGTTGCGTCCCTGAAAGAGACATCCACTTCATGTTTGTATTGTACATAGAATGTGCTGACATGGAATCATATAATGCAATATTCCATTGTATCAATGTTAATTAAATGTCTGCAGAGGAAGTTGTATTTAGTGTAATGTATTATGTATTAAAAATCCCTCACCTGAAGTTGCATAACAACATAGTTGAACTTATCATTTCTTCCACAGCCAATGAATTTACAGACATGATTTTTTCCTAAAAAAATAAAAAATATAGTCACATTACTTGATTTGTCCCTTCAATTATAACTGCAGAGACATACAAAGTGTGTTCCCATTGTCCACCATGTTGTTCACTAAATAATTTTGTAATCTACAGTACGTCCAAAGTGTGAAAATGTAAAATCTGCTTTTACACACTGTAATTCAGTGCAAATGCTGCTGATATTTGCAAAATAAATATGGGTTTAGCTTACTGGTGTTAGACAAAAACATAGACCAACTTCTTCAGCAGCAAAACCCTAAAAATTGGGTCATTCCTTCATTTTCAACTATTTCAACTTCTCTTTACATATGAACCAGACAAAGATGAACTTATGCAACATGATGATGGTTTGGATCATGGCACCCAAAACTGTAAACTGAATTGTGGCCTAGTTATTGCAATACCATAAAATACAGTCATATTACAGTGGCAAAGAAAATTATATGAACCCTTTAAAAAGATCTGTTTTTCCGCATTATTCCGCCCTTATGTAAAAAGGGAGTGCAACCTAAATTACTTAAAGGACAACTAAGAACAACCTAGGGACTATGTTTGGATGATAACGACAGGAAACTTTTGTAGGGGACCAAAACAAAGTTAATCAGAGTAGTTGGACAGTGTCCATAGACAGTAATTTGCATAACATTTGGTAATTGACTTAATTATTGATTAATTGATTAAGGTCATGAGAGTTTGATACCTGTCCCTGCCAAGACACACTGAAAGAATGCTCTTTAAAACCAGTCAAACCAGTCAAGATCTTTCCCAGAAATTCCCAGTTCAGATAGTGTAGAAAGGAGAATGTCATGGTTAACAGTATCAAAGGCTACAGATAAATCTAGTAGAATTAATACTGATGACTGAGCAGAGGATTTACTGTAACTACTCTCAATGCTTCAGTCACAGATATAAGAGCAGTTTGAGCTCTACTCTTGAAACTAGACTGCATAGGGTCTAGTAGGTTATTCTGATAAAGATCACATACTTGCTTGAAGATAACTTTCTCCAAAACCTTTGACAAGAAAGGACAAAGGGAGACAGGTCTGCAGTTTTTCACTTGGATTAAGTGAACTTTTCTTAAGCAAAGATGTAACCCTTGTCTGTTTGAAAGAAGAAGGAACTATTCCAGAACTGAGTGAAGCGTTAAACACATGTGTGACTGCTGGTAGAACAGCAGGTGTGAAGATTAGACTGTAGAAGATTAGAGGGTACAGGATCCAAAGGGCATGGTGTTGGACGACTTCGCTGAAGCAGTTGAGAGACCGCTTCCTCATCAAGAGGAGAGAAAGAGTCCAACAATGCCATCATGCCAACACAAGGCAAAGCCCTCCTTTTACAGGTGAAGTCATTCGCTCCCACAGATCTGCCTATTACTTTACCTGTCTTTCCCACCTGGGCATAAGACTCATTGAGTCCATCATGAAGACCAGGGTCTTCATCTGATGGGAAAGCAGGCACTTTCTAGTAGTTGGAAATCTGCGTCAGCCTTCTACTGATCTGGGTTTGTTGGTGGAGAGTTGATGCTCCAGTTTAGTTGCATAGTCAGACTTTGCTTTCCTGATTGCAGAACGTAGTTCATATTTATACTCATCCCTGTCTCCACTATCAACTCCACTGATTAGAAGCCATTAATAAAGACTAGTAATATAGCCTAGTAATATGGGTAGGCATTTAGCGCGTTTGAAATAATTAATTTGATAATATTTCTTTGCAGAGGAAAAGTTTTGTGTGATAGACGCCTGTCTCAAATACAAGCCGGTGCAGTTCGGCAATTTGGGAAAATATTTGATTTGATTTGAAGTGTTACAGTATTCAACAGTATTGGCAAGATGGACAATGCTTTAAAGTTATAGGGTGCACCTATTTGTTATTCGAAAGTAACACATCCGACTTCATTTAAGAGAAAACATTCTGCCTCCAATATTTTGTCCAACTTCTGTACATTGCAGGCAAGACTAGTATTAATATTGTGCAGGCTACTTTAGAAAAAGGTCAAGGTATATTAGTAGGTATATTAGTAGCACACAGCATACATCGTTATTACAGCACACAGTTTGAAGCATCATTTGTTAGCCAACCTTGAAGTTTCTTTAAAACAGCCACCTCCATCTTCAAGACTTGCTTTGGCTGCGTGGCTGACTCCACCTTCAGAGCCACATTCTCTCTGGTTAGCAGGTCCAATGCCTCATAGATCTCTCCAAATCCTCCACCACCAATCTTCTTCAGCTGAAGGCAATGAAAATGATGTATGCAGGGATCCACAAAAATGTATGAGACATTAACAAATAACACCAAGTTGATACAATTGTTTTAAATGTCTAAGGTTTTATTTTACACATCAGTAACTACTCACTTCACGCCATGATGACTGAGAACAACCCAAGGCAAGGAGAAAATTTCTGATTATGCAGCACTGCTTGGGGACATGGGCAACAACTTTCTACTGTGTACCAGAAACGTTTTGTGTGTATACAAAACTTTCTGATGCGCAAACAAACTGTTCTTGAATATAGTGTGTAAGGGCTGTCCACAATGGATAGCATCTATTTATCATGTTTATTTGTACTGACATTATAGGATCCAGTGCTAGCCACAGAGCCATCTCTTCTCACTAACCTGGCCAACCGCAGTTAATGCTGCCTCTCCAACACACCACAACATAAAAGAGAATGCTGGCAATAGTTGACTGCTAAAACATCAGTAGGACTTTACTGCAAGACTTTACAGCAGGAATTTATTAAATGGCCCCAGCATCTTCAGGAAATAGAGCTGGATCTGCCCCTTCCAGTAAAGTGCCTCAGTGTTTGGATGTCATAATTAGTGTTGTCACGATGCCAAAATGATGACGTTGATACAATACTATGCCTAAGTATCTCAATACCAAGATACTTTCAATACTGAAACCATACCAAGCCAAACCCCTTAAACACCAGTAATAGAACTAATAGAATAAGTCTATGTGACAGAACATGGCACTTAAAATTATTTTAAATCTGATAACAAATATGTATTTTATCCAAATCTGATTGAAAAGCCATTCTTAAGGTATTGTTCCTAACAAAATGAGTTAACGTAACCAGTGGTTAAAGTGATTTAGCAGGTGGGGGAACCCTAAAATCCAGTGTTGGTGCAACGGGGAAAAATTACTCACCGTTGGACAACATATTGAGTATCGTGGTGTCAATATCAATATCGTCGCGCTACATTGTTGGTATGAAAGAATATATTTATTATTAATTCATCTGAGGTGGCGGAACTGCGTTCGACCTGCTCACTGGTGCCCCCCCCCCTCCCACACACACACACACACTTTAACCCCTGAGCGTAACATTTTTAATATCAGGGTATCACCTTTCAAGTATCGGTGCATTATGCAACCCTGGTCATAACTGATGACCAGCTAAATTTCTCCGAGTATGGTATGTAGCCTCAGTCACAAAGTCATGTTGGTTTATACTGTACAATATTCGGCAGATCAGACCTTATCTCACACAATATGCAATACACATTTTTGTGCAGGCCATGGTTCTTTCAAATATCTCACTTGTGTAATGAGACCATTTCAGATTATTAAAAATAGTTTAGGGATCTTCAAAAAGCATTTAAAGACCCATCTATGCCTCATATCTAACTAATTCTTACAAAGACTTGGTTTGTATGTGTTTTTGGTTATTTTTATTGTAACGATTTGCTATTATTATAATATTGTGTCTATTAGCCTACTTATCATTAGTATTTTTATGTAGGGTATATGACTACTTTAAACTGTTAATTTTTACAGTTTAGACAAAAGTGTCTGCCAAGAACCAGAACATAACCATTTACCAAATTTCACTATCGGCCATGTCACTAAAACATGTTCTCCTCTGATCCTATGACATGTTTTGATGTGTGTGTGTTTTGGTATACACTGTAATTTGTGGAATTGTACAGAACACACACCTCTAAAAGAGGTTTAAACATCTGTGGCGGTTGTACTACACACCAAAGTCACTAGACCTGTGCTCTTGCAACAGTGAGGAAACCTGGCCCTGACACATTCTGTGAAGGGAAATGTTGTCATCTGCAACCCTGCAACCTTTCCGACCAGTACAGCAATCATTAGTACAAAGGCTATAGAGGTTGCATTGTCACAAAAGCACTGCACACAGCAAAACATGTGTAGTATTCCTCACCACTTTCCATCGGTCCTTCACCATGCAGTTGGGAGGCAAGATGTCAACCTGCTCACTGGTGCCATTCATATTGGCTTGGTCCTGTAGCGCTGGCGCTAGGCACTGCTGCCAGCCGGACAGAACCCGAGCAGCTCCCAACTTAAATGAGCCATTTATCTACAAGAGGGACATATGAAATACACACATATATAGACAGGGCTTAGCTCTGTTAACCCATGCTGTAGGTTACCATGGATACACATTCATTTTTTATGGTAGGGTGACACAAAGCTGGAAACACCCTAGTGCCACTGAACACAACCACCAGTATGTTACATGTAAGAATACCTGGTCACATACTCAAAATAGTTGAGTCCTATATGTTCCCATATACAGGTAAACCTCAGATGAAAATTAATGCTATTGATGAAAAATCTATTTTGTGTTGCAAAATTGTTAAATTGAAAATTATATCAGACCTTCACTATCCCTCCTTATAATCTCTATGAACTATGCATACAGGAGTCCAAATGAGCATTTGAAGTGAATTTTAAGATTTTATTTTGCTTTTAAATCCTTAAGAGGTGAAGTTCAACACACAGGGCAATGAGAAGTGAAGCAAGTCAGGACCCAAACTAAAACACATGCTAATTAGCATGCAGTCCCATCATGTTCTGTTAGTTAGACATGCGCAGCTAAGCTTGGCCATTCGATCGATCCATAGACATGCTAGGGTAGCGTTCAGTGCGCAACATCCCTGTGGCTGTTCTCTCAAACATCTCAACAGAGAGTACAGTCCAATAATGTGCTTGTGTCCACGGAGCAAGTCTAAACTGAACAGACATACTGTATTTGAGCTAAGAGCACCATTGCCAACTCTGAGGCTCACTGTAAGAGACCGATTGACAAAACTAATATCAATATGCCCAATCATGATGCAATGATTAATTTTCCAAAAATGTCAACCTTGCTCTTAATCCACGAGTTGGCAATACTATGGTGGAGAAAAAAAAAAACAAGCATTACAGACCATCCATATGTTGTTTTACTATGCTCTGGGATGTTTATTTGTGCAAAAATGCAAGCATTTACACTATCTGTAGAGCAGGAATATTCATTTTTATGTTTATCCATTTCCTATTGTATTTGCCACTACCATTCGCCATTTCATACAATGGCTTTTCTGTAAATTGTGTATGGAATGAGGGGATGATTTTAAAAGTGGTAAGTGGTGGGGACCTAGAGGCCTTGTGTGTGGGTGGAGATGTTGTCATTACCTCTTAAACCCTTGAGGTGGAGTCTTGTGGTTTTTAGATGTCACAAAGGGGCATAGTGAATGCCTCCCTTTTAACCCAATCTAAAGTTGCTTTCTTGAGCCAAGACAGGGCATAGTTACCATGGCAAAATTATGTCTCAGTAGAACCACAAAATGCAGTGCATAAGCCAGACTGAATGAGAGAATACTCTGTGTAAGCCACTGTGAAACATCAAGGCTCATAAACATGATTCATCTCATCTGTGAATTTCTTTTGAATGGAATGTGGGGTTTATCAGCAAGAAGCACAGGGGAAGGGGAGGGGTGGTTGCATACAATTTTCCTGGTTTGATTAAGCAGAAATTATGAAATCATTTGAATTCCAGGAAAGGATAAAGCTGTGACAGCCATTTGGTGATCAGACTTGTATAGAAGTGAATGTGCAGCCACATTTCCAAAAGAGGGGAGGCTAAGGAAACTCCTCTCACCATATTCAAAAACCTCTTCAAAAACCTTACGTCACTGAAAATTTTCCTGAATTTGGCCAATTTAGCCGATGCCAAAACCTTCTTTTGATAGCCTACAATCCAAGAAAATACATAAATACACAAATAGAAACAGTTTGATGTTACTATACAGACACTTTTGTTTTATCCACAGACATTATTCAAGTAAAACATTCCTAAATGGATTTGACAAGGTAGATGGGCTCAGTCAACAAGCAAGGTCACTGCATCCATAGGCTCCAGATTATTTATGGTACTCATCTGAAGTCATGACTGAGGTAGGATCTTTACAATTCAAGGCTGAATTTGTGTCTTGTGATGTTATGCTTCACTCCAGTTACATGTGAGAAACTGACTAACTAATTTAACCTAGTCTGCCACTGATGTCATGTTACAACCAGCTATCAATTCTGTGAATGCTGACTCAAATCCATTAGGATGAGTGCCAGATAATGTTTTTTTTTTAACTCCACTTAGAATCACACATAAGATATAGTTGCTGGATGGAGAAAACAAGATGTCAGACATGACATCACAAAACACAAACAATAATGAAGAAACTGTCCAGATTCATTTTAAATGGCAACCAAACACCTACCCAACACTAATTCTGGAACGACCCCCCCCCCCCCCAAGAAAAAATAAATAAAATAAATCACTGCACTTAAAAGACAATCTGCAGGCCTCACAAAGACGAAATATTTCTTTCACCAAGAAAGCAACGGTGTCATTGATAGCAGTATTAAATTACATTTTAACATTAGCATTTTAGACATGTCAAAGCTATCCCTGTAGCCCTATGGACGTCATTTAAAGGCATTAATAACCTATAGCCGTTTCGTTTATTTTTTCGTCGTGATGCATAACTCATGTCAAGAAATAATGCGTACAACAGTTTTCACATAGCCTAATTAAAAAGAAACCACGGTTAAATGACCTAGGCCTATGCTATCTAGGCTATCCTTGATGATGAAACACGGTTTTGCATGGCATTGGTCTCCACCCGAAATCTAGGCCCAATTAGCCTACCTTCCAACATCTGGGACTCCTTGAAAAGCACATCTCTTTGAAATACCTAGTTTGTATTCTTAGCATTACCTGGCAAAGAAATTACAAGTCATCCGTTTCCGCCTCTTTGCAATCTTCATTTGGATCTTGGTTGCACAAAACGCAGAGGAGCGTCCTCGAGACCATCGCCCGGAGTCCGAGAGATGCGATGCGCCCTTCAAACGCGCTACTGTATCCTATGTTCACATAAGCTACAGTTTCACAGACCACTCCAGTTCTCTAGTCCATACACTGTCGATATGGTAGCATGTTCGACAAGACTACAAAAATTACTTGGATTTTAACACGGCATAGCGTGCAGTAGTCTAGGAAACTAAATAATCTGTACTCTGCAATGGCAATGCACACATGTAGGCTACTGGATGTAAACATTAAGGAAAATGATTAGCCCACTCACAAATCCAAATCACTGACAGCACATATTCAATAGCCTACCTACGCAGGGAAGCGTTTCCACAGAGGAATATCCACAGTTACTGTAGACTAACAAGCAAGCAGGCAGCAGCCACGCCAGCGTACAAAATAAACACGTCCAAATGACGCGAACAGTAAAATAGCAATCTAATTCATTCCACTTCCACCCATATTGCAAGCGACTGGTCTATTCACCATAGACTGGCAAACACCCCATCACACAATACAACGAAACATGCTGTTATATGTGCCTAAACGTGAATGATATAGCCTATCTAACAATTCTCACTGCACTATTTTGTCCGCAGTGCAGTGCAGTGCAAGCTACCTCTAATCGCAAACACCTAACGTAGGTTACATTCCACATTGGACGACAGGTGGCGCCCAAAGAAAACAAACCGTCATATGGTACTACCCACAGAAATGCAGAGTATCATCAGTCATAGACCTACCGCTCATCGGGCTTCATTCCCAATGAATGTCCAGTTTTCAACCTCGTAGTCTACAAATGAAGAAGCATCCACACAGATCTATTAACCTCGAGGTAAACGCATGGGTTTGAGATGCAGTTGTCTGAGGTGATGGGTCATGCAGCTGGCATTGCAGATATGGACTACAATTCCCATGCTGCTATGAGCTACCCAAATAAGGACGGACTTGCATTAGGCTACCATTAGGCGTGCCAGCACGCCCTGTTAGAGATAATGTGTTACCAATTCCCTTAGCCGACATGTTTAAATGCCGACATGGCATTGTAATGTCATATTGTACAGCTTTCAACAAAAACCCATAGAAAACATTTTTTAATTCGTTAGAGTTGCCCCGTCAGGATAGGATAAGGACTCTTTTGGTGAGGGAAATTTGGTCTCTGCATTTATCCCAATCCGTGAATTAGTGAAACACACTCAGCACACAGTGAACACACAGTGAGGTGAAGCACACACTAATCCCGGCGCAGTGAGCTGCCTGCAACAACAGCGGCGCTCGGGGAGCAGTGAGAGGTTAGGTGCCTTGCTCAAGGTCACTTCAGCCGTGCCTACTGGTCAGGGTTCGAACCGGCAACGCTCCGGTTACGAATCTGGAAGCAGCACAGGGTTGATATAACGCACACTCTCCACGGCGCACGCACGCAACCAAACCATCATCACCTATGATCACATGTGTTCACATCATATGGTGACCAGTGTTAACTCTTTTTGATTCACGGCTTCATAAAATATCAACATCCAATGTTACTTTTGTAGTGTTCAATCATTAGCTCAAACAGTTGGAAACAGCTCAATCAAAATTATAAGTAGAATTTTATAAGCTTAAAATGTGAGACCTCAGGCAGCAGGCTGGTCCACTGGGGGCGTTCTACTGGCATTTTGCTCATTCCACAAAACACATTTTGGATCATTCCTTCATTCTGTAAGTCACTTTGGACAAAAGCGTCTGCTAAGTAGGCCTAAACATAACATACTTTAAATTAATTTATATTTGTATATGGATAGGTTACTACATTTATACTTAACTTACAATAATCAATGCTATCTTAATATTTAATATTGAATAGTTAATATTCAGGCAAGTTTAAAATATGATGCACAATGGTGGTCCAAAATCTAGAAATGCTCGCTTTAGGCCCCAAAACTATTAAATCCACCACTGACAAACCCAATGATCCGATGTTTGTTTATATATAATGGGTTGGGTAGTAACTGATTACAAGCAAGCTGGATTACGTAATCAGATTACAAAGAACAATAATCAGACCAGATTACATAAGAAAAATGTGTAATCAGATTATAGTTACATTGCCGAAGATTACTTGATTACTTGATGTAGCCTATTTTGAAATAAAATACAAAATACCCTCCTTTTAAATGTATCAAAATAAACTACAAAATACTGTAGCCATAATGTACCCAATAAAATACTGTATTTTTGTATTTTGAAAATACTCAAAATACTTTTTTCAATGGGTCATGGAACACTTTCTAAATCAGCTTTTTTATCCCAAACATTTAGGCTATTAAAACTCAAATAAGACTATATGGAATATTACACACCAGGAATTCCAAAACAGTTCAAAAGTTCTAAACAGGCAAACTTATGAGCAGGGATGGATTACTGAACGGGCCTAATGGACCCAGGCCTAGGGGCCCAAGTGTTCAGGGATCCCTGAAGCCCAACCCTCTGTGTGAAGTCACTACTATGTTCTCCAGCCCTGATATCGGAATAGAGCCCCTCAGTCAAATAACATAGGTTATGTTATGTGATATGTCTTAATAGGGCCCCTCAATCATATAACATAGGTTATATTATTCACCCTGATATCTAAATGGGGCCCCTCATTCAAATAACACGGGTCACGCTATATGTGATAATCATGCTTTGTAATTGCCATCTTTTTTCACAGCAAGATGCCTTAAATGTGTTGATGATTATATTATAAGTCTCAACCTGTCATTTATTTGCACAAAACTTGCCAGAAGTCATAATTTAAGGGGTTACTGCCTTTTAGCACACCCAACTGTGACCCAGCTAGAGAATAAAAATGGACGCCTATTTTGTCCACTTCATGTGAGTGGTTCTGTGCAGAAATACAAAACCAGTTGATAGTCATAATTTGTGTTTAAAAGGGGAAGTATAAGGCTACATGTGTGCTATAATGTAGCAGAACTAGGGTGACCATCAACCAGACTCTGAAAACGAGGACAAGTTATCTATAAAAGAGGACAAATTGGCCAAAATGATGACACCCCCAAATGTCTGCTCATAGGCCTATTCCAGTTGAGTAACTGTAGCTATAGCTGGTACATATCTGTGTAGTGTGTATGCTGTGTGAACTTCCTTCCCAACACCTTAAGAGTTGTGCTAGTAAGAGAGCCAGGAGACGGGGCTTTTAGCTCGATTGTTAGCATGCTTGACTCCCGAATCCAAGGTGCTGCTGTTTGTGGGTTCGAGTTTGGGCGAGTGCAGGGCTGAGCCGTGCAAATCAGTGCCATGACCCAGATCAGGAGTGAGGTTTAGACATGAACACGCAATTTGTGTTGAAAAGGGGAAGTGGGGGCTACATGTGTACCATAAAGTAGCAAAAATAGCTACTAAAAATAACACAAATCTTTGGGCCATTCGCTTAACCCAACACAACTTTGCAGCAAGTGCCACTTGCTATCTGTAAGCCCTGTCTTTTTCATTTAATGTATTTGTAAGCTCTGTCTTTTTTATTCCATGTACTTTTTTATTTTGAAGTAATCCAAAAGTATTCAAATTACGTTACATTATTTTTGTAATCTAATGGATTAACGTTACTGATTACAAAAATTGGTGTGTAGTCTGTACTCTGTAATGGATTACATTTCAAAGTGATCTGACCCAACACTATATATATATATATATATATATATATATATATATATATATATATATATATATATATATATATATATATACACACAGCGGGGTATACCTTTACGTCAACCTTTTTTTCAGTAAGTATTCTTCCAGTGAGGCTATTCGCATGAAATTTTCACCGGACATTAGTATTAATTTAGGTAATCCACACATATATAAAAATCCAAACATTAATGTCTAGAGATGTCCGATAATATCGGCCAACCGATATTATCGGCCCGATATTAGCATAAAAATGTAATATCTGTTAATATCGTTATCGGATTTTTTTTGCCTTAAAACCGATAACATAATGCTTGCGTTACACCCAAATAGTGCCTATGCGCTCCTGAAGCGTTTACCGGCGCACAGATGATGACCTCATCAATCTGCGTCTTGAAGCATACAAACAAGCGTGGATGGCTGCAGTAACAAACTTGCTCGTGGCCAGGGGGTCAAGAGCGTGCAGATTAGCTTCGGCATGTTAGCATACGCCATTTTCAAATATGGCGCTGCATGGAGCATTTGGAACCAGCTCCATGCACGAAAATCCGTGTTGGGCACGAGCTCTCATGCGCGTACATGTTGGTGGGCGGGTACCTATCCGGCGGCTACAGCCAAACGTTATTCAGTGCGTATTTCTTGAGGATCCTATGAGAAGACGTGCATATTATGGTTGTTTATCCATCATATGACAAATAAACAAATAAAGAAAATTGTATTGATCTTGTTTCGCTGTTGTTTGTCCCGAACAAACGTAGCCTAAACATCAGTGTTGGGAGTAATGCGTTACAAAAGTAATGTAATTACTGTAATATATTGCTGTTTGCGGTAACGCGGTAATGTAAGGCATTACAAAAAAAAATTTGGGTAATATTTACTCGGTACAAACTTCAGTAACGCGCGTTACAATGCAGTTTAACCCAAAATTAAGCGCTTGTTTTGTTTTGATACATATTCGCAAACACCACGCGAGAACAACAGAGGAGAAAAAATCTGCGCAAAATAGTAGAACGTTATCTCCTGATACTGGTTGAATATGACTGTGGCTGCAGCAGACTCGCAGGCGGACTCTATTTGCTGGATTGACATAAGCCTACGCTCATTATTTTCAGCTTGTCAGAGACAAGGCTATGAAGAACATAATAGTTAGTGCACTTTGTGTGGGAAACCGAAAGATCTCTCAGCTCGCGAAATAGCACAAGTAAATTAATGAAACATCTAAAGTAGTGCCACGCTAATCTTTTTGATTCTTGATAAAACACAAACTATGCTGTTGTGCATGTCAGCTTTGTGCTGTGAACTTTAATTGAAGAGAATAAAGCGATAGAAATGCAGAAAAAGATTGTGTAGCCTGGCAGTGCCACCGCTTCCACCACGCGCATCACGCACTTTGCGTTGGGCACCAAAGGACAGAGGGGGCACCCAAATGTAACCAATGAATAGTAGATTTACTGCAAACTGCGTTTCACTCTTCATCAATAACGTTTACAATGTCAAAATGCACTAACACGATGTTACATGCAAGTTTGATACCTTTTGGGTTCTCTCAATCACCACGTAGTACTAGAATTGGTGGGTCTTCAATCATTCGTTTTCCAAGCATTTAGGCTACATGAAGCACATGATATGCTGAGTCGACTGAAACGCATTCCATTCAGATAGCTAGGTGGATACCAGGCTCATAATTCACTTGTATTCACGAAATGTGAAGCAACATGTCATTGCATACTTCCATTTCCAAAGCAAGAAAGGTTGCTTAAAACAACTTAACATTGTGCATATTATTGTTAATATTGTGCTATCAATGTAACTCAAACAAATAAGGCTTGTAAACAAGAGCTAGCAAAAGGGCATTATGACAACGTAAAGATCAATGCTCTTAAAGTGACAGTGCACCATTTATAAGTAAAACAGCATTTCTTCAAAAATTAATGTTTAAAAATACACAGTAATGGTCTGTAAATAATAGGACTTTTATTTTACTTTAGGTGTTTAAGTTATCATTTAAATGTCACTCACTCAAAGCCACTCACTTAGGGCACCGAAATGGCCAGCAGGCCACCATCTTGACATGTCTTTATTAAAGGAACCGTATGTAAAAATTGTATTTCAATTAATCATAAAATTGCCCTGATATGTCACTAGACATTACGAAATCATGTTCATTTCAAATACTTATATCACTGACTGTTAGTCTGGCCAGGATATTGTCATTTAAAAAGTGAAGTTGCAGCCCTCAACTGATGTTGATGTTGTCATGTTGTGTTTTGGCCTAATGCGCCACCCTCCACCTATCTACTAATCACAAAGTCAGTAGTGTTTCGTCATCCGGTTGCCAACTCTGCCAGTCAGAGGGGAGGGGAAGTGGATACACCGCTCTACAGTAATTTGAAAGTGATTGTAGTACCCGTTTTGGCCACAATCTTACATACGATTCCTTTAAGCTTTGATTTACAATATAGTTAGCCTGGTGTTACCATCCTACGTACTTCCGGCCAAAATTTGATTTCAGCCTCGCACGTAGTCTGGCCCAACAGACAGTATGCGGTTTGCGTACAACCGCGCCAATCAGCGAACAGTTGAGTGATGACGCGGAACTTGCCTGCCGAGTTGCTTGTTGTAGTCCAGCGAAGCTTGTAGTTCAACATTATAGCAACAATGGCGACGGAGGAAGAGACGCTAGAAGCTATCCGCGAAGTTGTCTCAACTCTCGAGGGCATCACGCAAATAAAGCAGGAACAAGAGGCTTGTCTTGTCAATTTTATAAATGGCAAGGACGTCGTAAAACTCTCCTTCCAACTGGCTTTGGAAAAAAAGTTTGATTTATCAGATGGTGATTACTAAACCTAAACGCACAAGTGTAGGCTACTACATGCATCACTACTTTTCATGTTTTCAAATAAACGTTTGCTGCTCGTTATTCTCCCCCCTACTCTCAAATTACCTTTACAAAATCAATGCGGCCTACTTAAGGAATGGAATGATAGCTATAGCCTACCGAGCGGGGCTCAAGGCGAGGCTGTGTGTCGACTTGAGCTAGCCGGTTACCAAGCGGGGCTCAAGGAAAGGCTGCTGTGATTGTGCTTGACTGGGACTAGCGGTTACCGAGCTGGGCTCAAGGTAAACCACTCCGTGTTTGTGTTTGACAGAGGCCTGTGGCTGAGCTGGGCTCCAGGCGAGGCTACCGTGCTTGTGGACAGTAACGTTAGCCAGTCACGGAGCATGGCTCAAGGTGAGGCTGCGTTGTTTTATGCCGAACAACTGTTAGTTTAACTGAGCAAGCTCCAGGTTAAATAACACGTAGGTCATCAGTACAATCCAACTTATCCAAGAGTGTAGTCTGAACAGCCCGTGTAGGACGAAGTAAAAGCTCCGTAGCTCCGACGAAGTCACCGGGCTGCGTAGAACAACAATCGTCTGATAAGCGGCGAGAAGAGATAAGAGGAAAACTGGCGTGTGACAAGAGCTGATATAATCTCGGTGACATGACGCTTTTGGTATACAACTCTCGGTCTGTGGCTGGCGCAAGTTAGGGATATATCCACTACGAAGAGACTGCCCTGGCGGTCAGGTAGCCTACATACTAGCCAGCGGTCTGTTTACTACTGCAGTGTTTTTCAACCTTTTTTGTGCCACGGCACACTTTTGACACTTAAAATGTCCCACGGCACACTAACATTCTGTGTGAAGAAAAAATAAACATACCATAGCCTAAAATTTCAAATAATACACAGATATGGCCTTATTATGGCTTCTATGCAAGACCTGCTCAATAAAACAAGTGCCCTCTGTTTCATTTGTAGGTGACTATATCTAATTTAATTGCTGTTATGAACTGGATGTGATGATTCTGTGAATACTGGATATGGGGCCCCCGTTGTACAATGCCTGCATACCACAAATAGTGCAATCATACAATCAATGAGACACACTAGTGTGCCCCGGCACAGTGGTTGAAAAACACTGTACTACTGAGAGCAGAAGTGGGAAGCGTAGGCTAATAGCCTGAACTCCGGCGCACAGCATACGTCATTACCAAACGTTGCTGATTGGTTAAGGGAACTCCAATGATTTTAAACCTCGAAATAAGCATCCGCCCATTACGGAGACGGATTCGTATTACTTTGTTCCAGACTGTATGACGAAGAGAATTCGTAGTCACAGGCGGTAAGGGCCAGGCTACAATATAGTAGGCTCTCTGTTGATTTTAATGAGTAGGCCTAGGCCTTAAAGTTACAATATTTCTATCACAATTTACCAGACTTTGACCTTTTGTCGGTTTTAAAAAAAAATCTGACTATGATTGTTCCTTATATTGCATTATGAGCACTGCGCCTATTGCATTCTACTGCTGCCTTAAGCCTAGCTCAGTCATTATGCTATACCACATCTCCCTCCATTGGAAGAGCAAGCTGCATTGAGCATAATAAACTGCATTTAGAATGGCAAATCCATATTTCTAGATATTTTGGTGAAAGTAACTTAAAAGTAATGCAATAGTAGTGTAATGCCTTACAATTCAGAGACAGTAATATTATAATGTAACAAATTACTTTGAAATGACAGTAATAAGTAATGCATAGTACATTACGATTTTGAAGTAACTTGCCCAACACTGCTAAACATATGAACAGCGGCATAAAGACCTTGTCTCGTTACACCATCCAACACGTTGCTCTCAACCTAGCCGCCCCCTTTGGAGCTTGCCAGAGGCTGAAGCACTAGGCTACTACATTTAAACACAATTATTGCCGCGAGGCATTCCAGCCTACGAATTTAATAAAAAGTAAACCATGCATAATTAAAAAAAAAAACTCAATTTAGGCTACTTCTCTATGCAATAAGGATTCCATTAGAGCACAGCGCACGTTCAATGAATGAAAATGGCCTTGTCTCGCAAACAGCTGGAAATTCCAACACTTTTTCAACTACACGACAGTGATCAGTGATCATCAAATACCCTCTATATTTAAATGCCCATCAGCCTCAACATTTAACTATATAATAAAAGTCAAAAAGTAAATTAAATCCCATACCAAAGCCGAAAATCGTCTGCGTTTGATAGCCTGGTATGCCGCTCCAAACAAAACGCATGTCTCACAATAACGTACAATGTAAGAAATAAAGGTCTGCCTCGAATAAGCATACCTCAAATAAATACTTGTGCTTTGCAGCCTAAGTAGATAGCAGACCCTGGACATAATTTAGGATTTACGGAAATGCAATCATACGATGTTGGACGCCTGGCGATGCTCTGGCCGTCTACTGTGCCTCTGACACCGCTGCTTCATTTGGATGGTAACTCCACAGGTGAGCGCAAAGATTGGACGTCGTGGATGCGTAAGTAAACTGTTTTTTGCTGAGTCCGCAGACAATATTCTCTTTAACCGTTACTTTACGGTTGTGCGGTGTACAACTCAAAGTAAAGACTCCACATTTTAGATGAGTTGGGGACGTAATTGTCCGCTCAGGCTGACCGTTTTGTGCGTTATCTTCAATACTATCTTCAATATTATTTTCAAAACAGGGTGGCTATTGAGGGCTCTGGCTCCAGTCATTATTGTGGCTACTGGCTATTATTGGCTTGATTTGGTCATGGGCCAACGCTAGAATACGTTTAGAGCACCCGCTATGAGATGGCAAACAATAAAATAAAAAACAAACTAATCATAGACTGTAAAAATGCGCTACACTTGGCACTAAAAACCGAATATTTATAGTTCGACTACGGATATTTCACGTCAAGTTCGAATGCATATTTGCAGCAGGACAGCAAGCAGACCGCTCCTAGTTAGAGCCGCTGTGTTATCCAATGAAATTAAGTTGCGCTTCAGGGCGACTCCACTCGGACTCCATGCGCGTTCCCGAGCAACTTTTTCTTCTTCTTGTTATGAGGCAAGGACTTTATGTGCATTATCGCCACCCTCTTACTGGAGGATGACACTCTTTTTACAGAATATCCAATAAAAATCGACGTTGGTCCATGCGTCATTTCCAGCTTTGTAACTGGCGCATGGTCAGAGTCGACTGGCGCTGGATCCGAACCCCAGTGTTCAAGAAGGCGTTGACTATGAATTGGCCGGATTTACTAGCCTAGCCTCCACCATTCATTTGTATGGAGGGCGGGACTTAGTCACTCTCTCCAGTTATATAATACCTCCATGCTCGTGGCCGTATAGCCCCTTGCGTTGGCCGTGACGCCCCTTTGAAAATCAGAGGTTTACAGGCCACGGTGGCTTGGTGCCCCCTTCTTTAAATATTCTGCTTTGCGTCCTACTAATAGCGATATATATTTAGCCTATATGGCCTATGGCCAAATTACGCAGTGGAGAAAGTGACAGCGCAAGAAAGAAAGTGCGTCCAAATTAACCCATCCTACTCATCACACAGACATCACAAGTATCACATGAAAGAGCTTTTTCTCAGCTTTTAATCGATGTTAGCCGCTAATTGCTGTGGTGAACGGTTCGCGAGAAAAGTAAATAATATCATTCAATTTAATCATAAATTCTACCGAAGGTTTTGCGTCCATCTCCCTACCCATTCATCTCGGTGGAATACTTCAGAACCCTTCGTTTAACACATGACAAACCATATATCAGAATAAACAGCAGACCTTACCGAACAGAAAGGTGTAAAGCAGTCCCCTGTACAGTTAGCCGTTCCAGACTAATCCCGTTTTGAATTTGCAGTAAATTTCAACATACATGGATGTCTCCAAATTTGGGATTTAAGTTTTACACTGTGTTTAAATTGTTCCACATTATTTCATAACGGGCCAAATACAAAACAAATATTACAAATGTCGCCTAGATATCGGTAAATCAGAGGACAGCTGACTATAAGAGTTTGTGAAAGTAGCCTTCATGATCACAAAATGCTAAGCATGCATCTAGGCTATTTGAGTTTCTTAAAGCTGAGCTGTGCTTACCCTAGCGGAAATTCCAGTAGAAATCCAGTTGAAAATCCAGTTGAGATCCAGTAGGAATCCAGTTGAGATCCAGTAGAAAATCAGTAGGAAACCAGTTGGAAACCATTTTGAAACCAGTAAAAAGTTCAACTGGTTTTATTGGTTTTTATATGGAAATTGGAACACTTCTACTGATGGGTAACTGGTCTCTACTGGATTGTATTGGTAAGGTCCAGTTAAAGAAACCTACTGGTTGATGAACTGGTGTTAAATGGTATGAACTGGTTTAAGATTATATTATATTTTTTTACTGGTGGGTAACTGGTCTCTACTGGATTGTATTGGTAAGGTCCAGTTAAAGAAACCTACTGGTTGAATGAATTGGTGTTAAATGTTATGAACTGGTTTAAGATTATATTATATTTTTTAACTGGTGTGAATTGGTCTGTAATGGTTTTAACTGGTGACAACAGGTTTGTACTTTAGAAAAACAAAAATAGATATGACTCAGCTTAAAACTGTAGTTGTTTTACATAGGCCTACAAATGTTTTCAATTATCAACTTCTCCTTTTTTAAAATGTGCAATTCTATTTTCCTACTATTATACCTACTCCCAGAACAATTAACAAAGAACAACATATTTCAAAAGGTATGATTAAGGCGGTTTTTATTTTTTTCTGTTAAGATCTATGATTTTTTTCTTGTGGCGTACAGCCACCTCAGCTTCTCCTACGCCATTGTCCACAAGCCATCGCTTGAATGTGTCTGAAAAACAAAAACAAAAACAACAAAAATATCAGAAACAATTCATGTTCATGTTTTTGTTTTGTTATATTTTTTAATAGAAATAGAATCGGTTCTCTGTTAAACGTGAATGAATTGAAACCCTTTACTGCCTGATATTTCTCAGGAGTGAGGGGAGGTTTTGCTGTAACTGTTTTGGTAAGCTATGGTTTGAATGTATCTTGCCATCTGAGCAGGGAAGCGATGGCAAGGTACATTCAAACCATAGCTTACCAAACCAAGCATAGCCTTGACATACAGTGATCTGCGACTCCGATTGGGCTGCACAGGATATTGACAAAACATATTGTTAATCAGTTTGATTCAATACACTTCTTTTAAAGAGATTGCATTTGAACTTGCATTTTTTTATTGCATTATTATTCACTCACCCATAGGCTGACCTCCCAACACGCGGGCAGTGTTTGTATGAATTGCCTCTATGGTTGCCCGAAGACCATCCCTCTCTTTTTTATTTTTGTGTTTCCAAATCTTTGTATCTGTCATTTAACACGTTTGAGAGAAAAACACAAAAAACAAAACTCAAATAGTTATCCTTTCTTACACAAGCTGAGCGTGTGCGTGTAAGATAAGAACAAATTACCTTTGTTTGAGGTCTTCATTTTCGGAGGAAATTTTTTTGTTTTTGGTCTTTAATTGCTGGTAAGCTTTTTTGATGTTTCCAAACATCCTTTGGGGAACAACACCATCATCTGATACATCAGAATCCTAAATGCGAAGTAAAAATAAAGTATGTAATTTATGTCAGCACAAAGGGTCATCAGAATCTGTTTTTCTGTAAAACCATACACATTTTCTTGTAAAAAACTTAACATGCAGTCATCATGTGCAAAGCACTTTACCTTGTCATCAGACATCCAAAAAGTCCTATAAACACAAAAACCTTAGTATATTCAAATGCAGTTTATAATAGTTGGATCCATCTAAAGCAATAGTAAAGATGGGATATATCCCCACAATTGCAAATGGACAAGATAAGCATTTCATTACCTCAGCATCAAAGAATGTGGGATTCTGACTGGATGGTCCGACTCCCTCCAAAGCATCCTAAAAACAACCAATAAGATTTTTTGCTGATTGCTTCTTTTCTGTTCTTATCGTTTACTTGTATGTCCAATTTCATTCATGTCAATAAGTGATGCTGTAACTGATGTTCCTTTAAATGACATGGGCCTTAAGTGCTGAGGTCTTACCTCAGGCTCTGAAAGGACAGTCTGTCTTTGTCTGGGCGATCCCGGCACAGCATTCTAAGATAAAACCAACGTACATTTAATGATATGTTGTTTCTGTAAAGAAATGTAAATGTAAATCAGGGTTATAGGCCAAGCATACTTGCATATACAAGGAATTTGGTCTCTGCATTTATCCCATCCATGAATTAGGGAACACACAGAGCACACAGTGAACACACTCAGTGAGGTGAAGCACACTAAAGCACACACTAACCCGGAGCAGTGAGCTGCCTTGCTACAGTGGCGCTCGGGAGGCAGTGAGGTTAGGTGCCATATTCAAGGACACTTCAGCCGTGGATGTGGACATGGGAGAGCAGTGCTCAACCACTTCCCCTTCCCATTTTTCCTACTGGTTGGGGATCGAACTGGCAACCCTTTGTTTTCAAGCCCGAACCCCTAACCAGTAGGCCACAGCTGCCCCTGACTGTGTTGTGTGTCATGAAGATTTGAAGATATGGGCATTGTGTGAGGAAGTCTTACCTCAAACTCAGAGGGGACCAGAGCCACTTGGTTGTGAGATCCCTCCACACCATGCTATATGACAAAAACCTCAGTAAACTAATATGTATTCATCATCATTCATCAAATATATGGTCAATGACTGCAGAATTCTTACCTGAAACTCGTGAGGTTGTTTCATTTTTTTTGAGAAGTTTCTTTTTGGGGGGGATGGGTGGTCTCACAAAGGTTGCGTCCTGTAAATAAATACCTTTGTAAAGGGTTCGTTTTTCATAAAGACTGCAGTTCTATTTGGTATGTTGTTATGTATCCCGTTTAATACTATTTATCTTAGCCTTGTTTAGCCTTAACTTTACATTAAAGAAAGCAAACTTTTGACAAAGGGGTTTCCTTTTCTTGGCAGCTAATTTTTTTGCTATTATTTTCTGCATGAATGGTCTGTCCCCTTCTCTTTCATGTGTCTTAATTATCTGAGAGGTGATTGAAATACAATGTGCCGTTTTGGGCTTGTTAGTGTCAAAGTGGCAAATTGCAACTTAAGACAGTGTTACAGTTTTCCTCAGTTGCTTTGGTGCGTTTCTCAGATCAGGAATGAAAATTCGAACTATTCACAACTATTAGTTCAACCTCCACAACATTTATTAATTTGTGCACATCATAGTAGCAATTTCTCCTTCCTCTGAACAAATTGCAAATGTGAAGCGTACATATTCACTAACTGCTGTGCAAATGTTAATAGTGATGTGAGAAAAGCATCAAAGTGACTGAGGAATAACTGTAAATGCTGTGGGGATGCAAATCTTCTTATTGCTTTTTCACAAATGCTAAGGTATTAGCAGGCTTAGTGCTGTGTTAGTGAATGGCAGGCTTACTTTTTTGGTGCCATGGAAGGCTGTTTTCTTTTCTTTTCTCATTGGCCAACAAAGGCTCTTGCCTGATCTTGGGCACAGGTGGTCTTTTGAGCTCCATTTGCTTCCTCAGATTGTCCTCATCCTCTGTAATACAAAAAGATAGATAGATAGATACCAGAGGGCAATTTTAGATATGCAGCAACTTATACAGTACATACACACACATACACACATATCTCACACACATACAATAAATGTAATCACCCAGTTATATAAAAGTAAAGAGTGAGGATTACTAGGCCTGATAGTGCCAGTAGGGACTGCACCTATGATACATTGACCCTGATTGGTGCTATGGTGGAGTATGTGCATGAAGTGCCTGAAGTTAACTTTTTTGGCCACCAGCCACTGTGGCAGGTGAATTTTGAAATCCACCTGCCACAGTGGTTTTTTACCAGCCAAAATTATTTTGTGCCCAAAAATAAAGGTGAACGACTCAGAAAATGCATACGAATGGTTCTTGAACTTGTACAGAATACACATTACAGTACTCAAGTAAAAGTAAAAAAGTACTTTGTTAATAAATTACTCAAGTAGGCCTAACAAGTTACTTTTTTGTAGGCCTACATTTTTATATTTTTGATGGACCTTTAAAGGGATACAAAAGTATCCTTTATGCCTATTTGCTTTTCTCCTCCTCTGTAGGCTAATCATATAGTCAAACATATTTTAAAAGCCCAAATCAAATATATTTTATTTAATATACTTTGTCATAGCCAGAATAAGCATTAGTATGGAATGTTTTTTGTGCCAAAATTAAATAAATAAATGAAATATGAAATCAATAAATGAAATATGAAATAAATAATTAAAAGTTGAAATAAATAATTAAAAGTTGAAATAAATAAATAAAAGATTAAATAAATAAATAAAAAGTTAAATAAATAAATAAAATGTGAAATAAATAAATAAATAAAAGATTAAATGTAAAAACCATATATACATTGACATTGACATTCCATATGCACGGTCTTGCAATGTGCCATGAAATAAATAAATACGTCAGTCACCCATCAAGGCGGGACCTAGCCGCTGATTGGTTGCTGCCTGAAAAAAAAATCAAACTTTGTGAGCATGACTGGCTGATCAGAATAAAGTCATTGATAGAAGCTAAAAGCTAGTGCTACTGCTAACAGCCATAAGCTAGGCATTTTCATTCAGAAAGATTGTGTGTTCTATGTTGCTAACTCTTGGCTGTGAGTTATCAGGACGTAAAAGCATAGCATCTAGTGCTGTCAAAAATCCTTGTCGGCTGCTGAGTTACAGTATACCCTCATATTGAGAACTAAAAAGTCTCTGGAAAGTTGTGGACACTGCTTGGCCAATGTACGTTAGCAAGCTGGCACTGACACTCACATAATAAGAGTTCACGGCATGGGCATCTCAAGCTTTATTGTTTATGTATCATATAACAAATGAGGTGAATTCAGCTCAAGTGAAGTTAACTGGGACGTCTGGGCACCCTACTATAAATAGAAGCAATAGCAAATGTCGTTTGCCATAGATAGAAGTTCGCTTTCTCTAGATGTCGATAACTAGCTAACGCTTGTGCTAACTGTTGTGCACATAGCATGTCTATCAACCCTCAGACACAGCAAACAGACCCATCAAATGACAGAACGCTTTCACGCCTGATATCTTCCCAAAAGTATGAATTTAGAATGAAATCCTTGTTGTTGTATGTTTCGTGAGTTATGATACAAGTCTGAGCTATGTCCTTAGTCCAGTGTGGTTCACAGGTAGCAAGCCAGTACAGTCTGACTCAGAGCTGGATCACTTCGTTTTATTTCAGGCAGCAATCAGTGGTTAGGTCCCGCCTTGATGGCTGACTGACGTATTTATTTATTTCATGGCACGTTGCATGACCGTGCATATGGAATGTAAATGTCAATGTCAATGTATATATGGTTTTTACATTTAATCTTTTATTTATTTATTTCACATTTTATTTATTTATTTAATCTTTTATTTATTTATTTCAACTTTTAATTATTTATTTCATATTTCATTTATTGATTTCATATTTAATTTATTTATTTAATTTTGTCACAAAAAACATTCCATACATTAGTGGCTATGGATTGAAAAGCAGTCTTCCAATACATTGCAGCTGATTCTTCTGCTTTGCATTGCTAGAAGTCTGGTTATAACTTAACTATACAGACAATGTAACCTAAAAACAATGGCTATATTATGGGTAGACCTATATTTAGGCTATAATAGCCTATCCACTCGGTCAGAGCGACAGAGCAGGCTATCTGTTTTCTCAGCCGACCGTCTCATGTCATGTCCTGCAACATTGAGGCTACATAAATGAATGCTAGGCTTTTTCTAACTTGTATGCTCGATTTCCAGTGCATTTGCTTTGCTTGTAAATTAAGTTGTAGGCCTACTTTCCTTGTCCAATGTGCTTGTTGAACGATGCTGGCCAGAAATGAATATATGTGGATCATGTCATACCTCTAGTCTCGTTGGCACTCTGGCAGCCTCGCCAGAAGATGCAGCAACTGGCAGCCGTCATTGCGTTAACTGAGTTGTTAGCTATATAGAACATCTACTTCTGTGTAGTAGGCTACATAGGCCAGCCATTACTTTTATAATCGCGGGGAAACGTAGCAATGCTTTCTGAAGCCCTGTTTCTTTTCTCCCACGCCGTTGTGTACCGGGGAGAGGTGCTCTTTTCTCCCTTGAGATACTTTCTCCAATAATAAACTTGTTTTCGTAACGAAAGGCAATTGAAAATGTAGCGGAGTAAAGAGTACATTTCCTACGGCAATCCCGACAGTGCATCTCCTTGCTCAGTGTTGTGTTGTCTTATTGGCTACCCGCCAACGTGGCAGGTAGATTGACAGTTTCACCCGCCAATCACAAAAGTTACCCCCATTTGGCGTGTGGGCGGGTGCCAATTTCATGCCCTGTGTGCAATGGTGGTAGTGCAAAAGTAAACAGTGCAGGGACATCATCAGTGCAAGCATTGTTTTTGTTATAAGAATGTGGAAAAATAAGAGTATGATTAATTGACACAATTAATGTAATTACTTGACACAAAAAGATATACTAGGAGAACACTAGCACAACAGGAAGTCAGAATGACAGTTAGGCCTACATTGTGCACTATCTTATATATAATAGGCCTATATTATTTTAAACTAGTTAAAATCATTAGGCCTACTACAGCAAAGGCCTACCATGGCCTAGCCTACACTCATATGTCTACAATGGTTACAATGTGTGAGCCTAGTTATTTGATGATAGGCTACAGTCCAGAGAGGCGACCGCCTGACACAACATTAACGTTAGTGCGGCGACCGTCTGTATCAACAGGACATAAGGTAACCCAAGCAAGCTGTCACCCCTACTGCTCATGATGACTTCATGTAACTGAAGGTAAGCGATCAGGCTAGTGGACGTTTCATAAGCCTACACTTAGCAAATGTGTCATACCTAACCGCTAAGTTAAGTTACCTTTGGAACCAGATTTATGCATGAGCCTGTCTGACGGCTATGCTAACGTAACGCTAGCTAACGTTAGCGCTAACGTTAACAGAGTCTAGTATTTGTTACTACACCGTATGAGAGAGCTAAATTAATAATGACATTATAAAGTCTATGTAAGCCTTTTATACACATGGACTGTAGTGTGTGTTATTCATACTTACCAGACAAGAGCAGTAGCATTTGGGCTTGGTAGTATGCTCCATCAGACCACATCATCCACCACGTCAAACAAGGGATTTCTTTTGCTGCGTTAACGTTGAAGTCCTTAATGTCCTCGCAGGAAACAATTCTTCTATAGCACTTCTAATTGTCTGCTAAATATCGTACTAGGGCAAACATTTTAAAGTTAAAATGTATAGCTTCCACTATTGTACGTTAAGCTGTAAGTTACTCGCTATGGCTATGGACACAATAGTGCTAGCTAGTGGTGTGTCGTTCGTGAACGAGCCGGCTCTATGTGCCGGCACTTTTAAATGAACGATGGGTGCCGGCTCACTTCTGGGAGCCGTCCGTGGCTTTTGAGTGGGCATGTCTAGAACGTTGATATGTGGTTAAAAGCTGAAATGTTTAGCTTTTCTCAATGGTAATCTTCCTTAAAGGATTGATTTGATTTTTAGGGATGTACCAAAGATCCTTAATATACCGATTGCAATTTTTAAAAAAAAATCTGTTTTATGTTTAGTAAGTAATTAGCCTACATTAAATGCATTGCCATTAATATGTTAATATTTAGAAGTAGGCTATTTTATATTCTGTGATTAAAGCTCAAAACATTTCACTTTATTTTCAATTTAAAGGCTACACTTGGCCCTGTTTTAAGCCCAACACTAATTAGGTGTCTGTCACTTAGTTTTATTATCACCATCGTAGACCCAGAGGAAATTAGGCCTAGTTGTGCCAACACTCAGGCAGTTCTGGATGATTTGATATCATAACAGTAAATAAATATGCAAAAAGGTTGGACGCAAATATATCTTCCATTGATCATTAAGGATATTGTGTTTTGCCATTTCTAGTTGGCACATCCCTTTGATGTTTTCTTCATTATAAATTCATGTTCAGAAGGAGATCAATGGCGTGCTCAATCCTTTACTATCCTTTTCGGATAGTTCATGTCTTGACTTTTGTAGCCTAATTGATAGGCTATGCAAGATGATTATGATGACTTTTAATTGATGTTTTAATAGCCTAAGCATTAAATAAATACATGTTTTCACAGCATCCAATGTAGCGTTTAATTATTGTAATGATTTCAATTAAAGTGAAGTAGCCTACAAATCAATGAATTATCATTTATTCTACAGGTTATTAATTTTTTTTAGAGAGCCGTATGAGAGCCGAAAGAGCCGGCTCTCATTGCTGAGCTGAGCCAAATGAACTGGCTCATTAAGATGAGCCGTAATTCCCATCACTAGTGCTAGCTGCTACGTTATTAACGTTAGTAATTCTAGAGTGCTGTAATTTAAATAGTAGCCTATGTGCGCGTGACCTTATTTTCGCGTGAGAATTTGGTAGTTTCAGGCTCGTGCAGTAGGCTACATTAATGCAGCCAGTGTTATCTTTTCGTGGCTCGTAGGCCTACTTGAATTCATGACTGGACAGATTAGGCCACATTGTCACTAAGCACGTGATCGTTTTCCATTTCTAAAAAGTTTTGTAATTATAAACATATTATAAACATCCAATATAAGCAGGCCTGTGTTCATTTACTCATATTTGTATTTATAGGCCTATGCATATCCAAGAAATGACCTCAAGGACTTACAAACAGTTTTTGGACCCACAGAGAGTGTCCTGAATTCCCAGGAATTCAAGACGGAGAAAGACCAAGACCAACACCTGTACAGACCAGACCAAGGTGACAGAATGATCTGATGCTGTTCATTTCAGTCTAATGAAACTCAAGGATTTCTATGTTTTTTCAACAGACATGAAGAAGATGAAGAAGAAGGTGGATATTGTATAAGGAACAAGAGGTGCAGCCACACAAATAATTCACAAATTCATATTAAGGAACACCTTGCTAGTATTTTCAAAAAATGCATTTCAAATAATTTTAGCATTCTGTCTTAATTTAACATCATGCCCAAGACTGAAAGTCGCAGAGGATTTTGATGGCACAACTGTTTTAGGACAGGGTCGCCCCTATGAATTAAATTATGAGGAGAGGGACCTCTTCTAGAGATTTGCCATCAGAGTAACATCAGAAACTGTCTACTTAAGAGCTATTTACCACGGTCAGAGAATAGATACCCTGGAGTATATTACCCTCCAGAATTATTGGCACCTCTGCTAAAGTTGACTAAAAACCGGTATAAAAAATAGGGCCCTATCATGACAGTCGAAAGCGCATCGTCACTCGTTAAAAGCTTATTCAAATTTAGTAGGATGTCCAGTCCACATTGGGAGTGTTTTCGTTATCAAACGTCGAGCGCATGGCGCAACAAGGTGTTCCCTGGTTTCTTAATCATGTGTGGGTGTGTTTGGGGCGTAACATCATTTAAACCAATGAGAATGACATCTGTCATTCCCTTTAACGGCGCAAAGCGCAATGTCAAAGAATGCATCAGTATTTTGACATTCAACAGCGCATTTGAAGGAGGCTGCTTGGTATGGAATAGTAATTCCACTAAACCATGCTCTACTAAAACCTAGCATAGCCTTAACGCATTTGCACTCGTGCACTGACACCATGGTGAAGTTAGTTTCACTTTGCCAATGAGTTCAAATAATAAACGCATTTGCACTCGTCTATTATTTGAACTCATTGGCAAAGTGAAACTAACTTCACCATGGTGTCAGTCAACGACAAGACAGTTATATGCAGTTACTTTCACTATTGACTGACAATGGGTTACCATCGAAAACATAGGCTGGAAAAAGCAAAACTTACTGTACCCTAATATTGCTCAAATGACTTAATAAAAAAACACTTATCCTGCAGAGGAGTTGCTTATATATCTCGTGACAGTGCGTCTTCAGCTGTGCTCCATACGTGTCTCTCGCCTCTCCCCCTAATCACTTTTAACCGTCATTACCAATTTGCAAACGATGGTGAATAACTACTCATCATGAGATGTACAATATTTCGTAACATCTTTATTCTAATTATATTTCCCATTGTAATCGTGCAATTTGTAATGTTCTGCATGGACGTGCGCTGGTGTGCGTTCATGGATGATATAGGATGGTGCACCCGCCAATATGACTATTGACAATGCACTCTTAAAATAACATATAAACAACTCGCCATAGACTTCTGACCAGGTGTACAATAGCGATTTTTAGACAATGCGCTAGGCCATTCCCTCGGTTGTTAATTGCCACACCCCTGGGCGCATTGTTTAAAAAATCTACGTGCAAAATAGGGAATTAAACTTTGCGCCGGCTGGAAAACAAGTTTTACGCCATGCACCAGGGTGCAAAATACAGCCCATAATCTGTTGGTGATTTATCTCACATTGAAAAAAAAAGTTATTTTGAGAAAAAGGAAAATCTCATAAAGAAATAAATATTTTTTAACAAAAACATGTCGCTCATAATTATTGGCACCCCTGCTTGTAATACCTTCTTAAGCCTCCCTTTGCCAATAAAACAGCTTGTAATATTCACCTATGACACCCCATAAAGTTGGAGAATACAAAGCAAGGGATTTAAGATCGTTCGTCTTTACAAAATCTCCCCAGATCGTCCAGATTCCTAGGTCCACACTTATGCATTCTCCTCTTTGACTCACCCCACTGTTTTTCTATGGAGTTTAGATCAGGGGACTGAGATGGCAATGTCCGAAGCTTGATTTTGTGTTCAGCAAACCATATTTGTTTTGATCTGGATGTTTGCTTTGGTTCATTGACCTGATGAATGATCCAATCATGACCAACTTTTAGTGTCTTGGCAGAGATTGACAGATTTCCTTTTATTTGAAAATGTTCAGTTTTTTCTTGGTGTTCATGATACCATGCACCTTAATTAGGTTCCCAAGGCCTTTGGGAATAAAAACAGCCCCACAATAGCACAGCCCCTCCACCATAATTCTCATTAGGCATGGGGTTCTTTTCAGTATAGTCATTCTTCTATGTATGCCAAACACACCTAAAGTGTTTCTAGCCAAAGAGCACAATTTTCATTTCATCTGACAATAGACCACACTTCCAGACAGAGTCACTGTACCATTCAGTAACTCCTGCCGTTTATATTTGGTAATTAAATGACTGGACAGGCTTTTACTTGGCATGCCCTCTAAATAAGCTATTAGCAATGAGGTAACTTTTGAAGATTTTTGGGGGGACTTTTTTTGACCCCCAAGATGGTACCTTTGTCTGTAACTCTCCAACAGTGGTTCTTATGGAATTTTTTGCCTATCTTACCATCCTCCATACTGTACGTGTGGACAAGATAACCATGGGTCTTTGTCCATTTTAAACAAAGTACCTAGTTTTCATAGACATTCTCTGACTTACAAATGTCAACACACTTTCATTTTATTTAAGTTTAGTGTATTATCTTGTCTTTCCGATGTTGAGAAATGACTAGAGGATTTAGCCTCAGTGTGACTTTTTTTTCATACCATAGTGAAAAAGAAAGTCATGAACTACTTCAGAAAGTTCACAGACACTCTTATTAACTTAAATAAATTGAAATTAGATAGGAAAATGCCAATTTTTCAGGGATGCCAATAATTGTGAGCAACGTGTTTTTGTTAAAAATATGTATTTCTTGATGAGATTTTCCTTTTTCTCAAAATAAATTTGCTTACCTTCAAGGTTGGATTTTTCCTATTTGTTTTCAATGTGAGATTACAATAAATCACCAACAGATAGATTAGCAGAGATGCCAATAATTCTGGAGGGTAGGCTACTGTAGATGCAAAAAACAAAACAATTCCAGAATGCAATTAACAAACAATACATTTGGAGAAATCAATCAAATTCTTACTTGTAACTTAAGTAGCCTAACTCTTTCAATCTTGGTTACAAAGTTGTAAATCTTGAATTTCCCCTTGGGGATCAATAAAGTATCTATCTATCTATCTATCTATCTATCTATCTATCTATCTATATCTAAACACAATGCATATAACTCACATTGCATAAGATAAAAACATGATTGTGTCACCAAGTGAAATTGTAAGTAAATGCTTAATTATTAACCACACTGATAAACTGTATGTATGTACATTTCCCAATTTTTATGAGCGAGACTAAGGTGAAGTAAGAAAAGAAAAATAAATTACATATCAAACTCAAATCTGGTGTTTCTGTCATTTACATTACCCGTTTTTGTGTTAAGTTTTCTGAATTGTGTTGTTAAAATATGTAAAATATGTAGTGGGCTCAAAATAGCACGGTTTTGCATAGGCTATTATTCAATGCAGAAATGTAAACAGTATTGTTATTTTTTTCACATAATAGGCCAAGGTAAATTGAAATGTCCTTGTATGTATCCATTGTCCATTCATTGTAAAATTGTAAATTGGTTTACTTCTGGTTTGCCAGACCAGTTGAGACCAGTTACTGAACCAATTGAGACCCATAACCATTGAAATTGCAGACACCAGTTACATTCAACTGGATTGAACTGGTGAGCATCCCCAGTCCAAAAGTTCGATTGGTTCTATTGGTATTTAAATGGTTTCAACTGGTGTTACTAACTGGGTAAACCAGTAGAAAATAAAAAACCCAGTTGGAACCAGTTGCAACCAGTACAGACCATTTCAGACCAGTTCAGACCAATAGGCTTCCTATTGGATTTTCTACTGGAATTTATAAATTGTTCAATACATGATTTCATAACAGGCCAAATATAAAATAAATGTTAAATATAGCCTAGATATCTGTATATGAGGAAGGACGGGTTTAGAGTGAGGGTCTGTCTTGTCTGTAAAAACAGACACCCGTGACTCATATTTGTGCATTCATTCAATTAAGGTGATTGAGTTTTAGTTAAAGAAACAGTTAATGAAGCATCCTACAAATGCAGGCTCATTTAACACAGAAAAAGG
Source organism: Alosa pseudoharengus (assembly GCF_046254945.1). Taxonomy (NCBI): domain Eukaryota; kingdom Metazoa; phylum Chordata; class Actinopteri; order Clupeiformes; family Clupeidae; genus Alosa; species Alosa pseudoharengus. Next base: position 58,809,588 of record NW_027468564.1, read on the forward strand.
GTAGCCTGTCATACACTATGCCTGTTATTTTAGTTGGCTTTACATTCTGCTATGTTGCACATAGTTGTTCAGGTACAATGTTTTATCATTTGTGAAGAAGTCAAATTTGCCCTATTTGTTGTGGGCATTGTCAAGATTATCTCAGGGAGAGTGTAATCCAAACTGTTGTTTGAGACAACTTAAAAAAAAACATGGCACTTTTTGCCTAAATTAAGTTGAAGAATTTTTCTTATTTTGCACAGACAATGTTAACATTTGGAAAGCCTTGTTGCATTCAAGAATGCATCCAGTGGGGCATCACAATAACATTAAGCATGTTGTGTTAATTCCATAACAGGAGATATGTGATGTTACCTAAATTAGTTTTGAGGAAAAATAACCCACATATCGACATCGGTATCGGCTGATATCGGAATCGAAATTTGAGAGTTGGACAATATCGGCATATCGGATATCGGCAAAAAAGCCAATATCGGACATCCCTATTAATGTCTAAAAGTAGTGTTATGAGTAAAAAAGTGAAATGGCACAGGGAAAAAGTATTGAACACGCTAAGAAAAAGCTGTACACAAACGCAAAGAATGGCAAGGAACAAACTGGTATCTATAAGTAGTTAGAGAAATTATCCCTCCTATCTGTACAAATTGATATAAGCTGGGTTAGTACATACTGGTGGGCTATAAAAAGGTTTTTTGTTAGCAAGGTGTCACACAAGAAACATTTCATGATGGGTAAAAGCAAAGAGCCCTCCCAAGATCTTTACAACCTTATTGTTGCTAAACATATTAATGGAACTGGTTACAGATGCACTTCAAAACTTCAGAATCATCCAGCAAGCAGTATTGGAGCCATTATTTGCAAGTGGAAGGAACATCACTACATCATCAACTGGCCATGCACAGGATCTCCTTGCAAGATTTCTGACCAGGAAGTCAGAAGGATAGTCAGAAGAGTAGCCCAAGAGCCAAGGACCACTCTGAGAAAGCTCCAGAAAGATTTGGAGGCAGCAGGTACAACTGTTACAGAGAAAATCATAGGTAATGCACTCCACTGCCATGGCCTCTATGCACGCTCATCCTGCAAGACTATTGCTGAAGAAAAACATGTCAAAGCTCGTTGAAAGTTTGCTACACAACATTTGAACAATCCTATGAAATACTGAGAGAATGTATTCTGGTTAAAAATTTAACTTTTCGGTTGTCATACTACACACCATATTTGGAGGAGAAATGGCACTGTGCATCACCCTAAAAATACCCTACCAACAGTGAGGTTTGGAGGTGGTGGCATCATGGTGTGGGCTGTTTTTCATCTCATGGTACTAGCAGACTTCATACAGTTGAAGGAATGATGAATGGAGTCATTTTGTTCTGGGAGAATCTCTACATCCACCAGGATGAGGATGAGACATTGCTAGACTTTCCAGCAGGACAATGATCCAAAGCATTCAGAAAAGGAAACTCTCAACTGGTTTCAGAGAAAGAAAGTCAAGGCCCTGACTTCAATTCAATTGAACAGTTTTGGAAGTTAGCTAAAGATCAGGATTCACAACAGGGAGCCCTGAAATCTTCAATATTAAAGGACTATCTGTTTAAAAGAATGGGCCAAACTTACACCAGCATACTGTGACTGATTAGTTTCATCATACAGGAAATGCCTTGAAGCTGTCATTACGAATAAAGGCTTTTCCACGTAGTATTTAAGAAATTTCAGCAGGCGTGTTCAATACTTTTTTTCCTGTGTCATTCCACTTTATTGCACATAACTCTACCTATGGACTTTAATGTTTGGATATTTTTATATATCGGTGGATTATCTGTGTTAATACTAATGTCTGGTGAAAATGTCATGCAAATAGCCTTAATGGAAGTATACTTACTGAAAAAAATTTTGACGTGTTCAATACTTATTTTCCCCGCTGTGTATATATATTAGGGGTGGGCGATAAGGACAAAAAATAATATCTCGATATTTTTTGTGATTTTGACGATAACGATAATTAGTCGATATCCTTTAAAAAAAATTGTAAAAGTCTGAGTTACTTTACAGCTCATTCTTTTTGAATAGCATCAATACAATAATAACCAATAACCTAACCTGTGACTTTTTAACCAAATCAACCAATGCATTGTCACTCTATGACACATTTCCAATTTTGCCCCTGTGTGTGTGGCAATGGTCTAGCCAGCTACATTAGAGAAGATGACTGGGCCTAACAGTGTCTCAAGAGAAAGTCTGAAGCTGAAGTTCCTTTCAAAAACCTTTACTTAGGATTCACTGTAAAACTAAACAGATCAACAGAGTACATCTCAGTTATTCCCTTCGATGTTTTGTTTAAGAGAAATCATGTAGGCTAGCATTCCAAGTTAGAGAATAGAAACTAATGCGTTAGCTTATGGCTAATGTATATGATAAATCCCATAGAGATGCTAACGGTTAGCATAATCAATACACGTAGATATTTAGAGCGAACTTTAGTCCATTTACAAAAGGGTTACATGAGAAGAGTTCTTTGTTTACAACTGACTACTAAAATACTAAAAGGCAAATGTTTTCTCACCATATAATACCATGTCTCATCAATGCTACGTGAACAGAAGTAGCTGCACAAAATCCCTTGTAGGCTACGTCTTGATCTCGCTACACAAAATAAACATTAGACCTGCGTGTGACAACGTGGACCCACTAGGGATCATGTGACACTTGCTCTGCTGCAACGGTGCTTCTCTTGCATACACCTCCTGGATTTGTGAATGTATGGGGTTTCAATGCGTGATTTCGAGTGTTTTTCCCCCATAAGTAATTTAAATACTCGATAATGTAAATTTGCACATCATTAAAACAACAATGACAATATTATCGCAGACGATATATATCGCCCACCCCTAATATATATATATATATATATATATATCAGTGGCGGCTGGTGGTATTTTTGTCTAGTGAAGCAGTTATGAAATTATGACCCCCCCCCCCCCACCCACCCCCCGCCCCCGGAAACGAGCATTGCGCCTAACACACCAAAGTTGGTGAGGTTGAATGTATGAGACACATGATGACATTGAACTGTCTGCAATGGCATAAACAAAAGCTATGTTGTTTGATCAGTCAGAGCTCAGAGTAATTTGTTGAGAAATCAAGACCTGTTTACCACCATCTCAAAGTACAGGCCACAAATGGGGTGTAGCAGGCCTAAGACTGGACAAGACAGTAAACAAGGTTTATGTATATGGAGTCAAAATAGGGTCTTTAATATTGAGAGCTTGTGAAAAGATGTTCACATGTGTAATAAAGTTTTGCAGCTGTGCAAAAGGAGTTCTGCATGTGAAAAGAAATTTCGTACCTGTAGAAATATTTTGTACATGTGTGAAAAAATGATGTACCTGTAGAAATATTACGTACTTGTGTGAAAGAAATGTGTATCTGTAGAAATGTTTTGTACATATGTGGGGGGGAAATGCGGATCTGTAAAAATAGTTTGTACATGTGTGGAAAAAATATGTACCTGCACAAATACTTTGTACGTGTGTGAATCACGCGATGCTTTCCTGCGCAACACTGAAAGTACGAGTGTGAAACTGAGATACAAGCTTACGGACTTTTGACCCTAATTTTACTGCCTTTCTGAAGAGCCAATCAACACATTGCTTACTGCCAACCAATCAGCGTTCCCCACCGACCACCTAGATTTTGGTGCTAAACAGATTGGCTTCATATCGAAGAGCCCGTCTATAATGTCTTATTAGAAATTCTCTGGTATACTCTTTGATTGGGGTTGCAAAATTATAACTTAATTAAGAGTGACGTGGTAGCTCAATTTATACTGTGATCGCAAAAAGGGTTGAAGCGGAGCTGTAATGTTAACGTTAGCTATCCCATCCGCTTTTTAGACTGTAACGTTAGCTTCTAGCTAGCAGTAATGTTGACGAAATAGTTGAATTATTCATTCCATTTCCGAAAGGGTGATTCAGTGGTGTCATTCATGATTAAAAACAGTAATACTGTACACACATTTATGTTTATCTGCTATTATTATTTGATATGAGAACACGTTTATTTTATCACCCTTTGCAAGCCTATAATAATAGCCTAGTGGATGGCAAAAAGACGAATCAGATGAATGGGTTGTAATGGGACATCCAAAGCTAGGAGATTATAGTGAGTGAGATTATAGTAATGCCCTTCCAGGACTGTTGGTTTGTTGTTTGGAATACAACATCCCATTTTCTTACATAGTTTTGTTTTCTTTGTGTTTGGGGAGTATTTTAACCACACGGTTATCTCGTCAGTTTATGAAGCACAGCAGCGGTTGCTATAGCAACCATAGACTGAACAGGACGGTAGACTACCAAGAAAGCAAGCGCTTAGGCAAAGTCTATGGCAAGATCTGAATGTAAATGGATAAACCCGTTCAAGCGTTTTCTTTATTTCCTATTTCTTTCAATTCTTTAACTTAAGACATGTAAGAATTAAGCCTACTTATTCGCTGGGCAACGTACAAACTGACGAGTTACATTAGCCCTAGCACTATGAGCTACGATAAACGTCAGCTAGGATAGCTATGGCAGCTATCATACAGTTATTATTTCATGTTCTGGTATGATATTCTTAACGTTTTGACTATGTTACAACTGATAAAAGCATGACAAATAAAGTAACCAAATCGCTTTGCAATATTTTAGTCCAGAAATACTTATGGGTGTTCATTTACAGTAATGTTACGACCTATCTGCCCTTGCTGTTACCACCAGTTTTAATAACTAATCTAGATCTGTGGGTTAGCGGCAAAATCTGGGTGGTCGGTGGGGAACGCTGATTGGTTGGCAGTAAGCAATGTGTTGATTGGCTCTTCAGAAAGGCAGTAAAATTAGGGTCAAAAGTCCGTAAGCTTGTATCTCAGTTTCACACTCGTACTTTCAGTGTTGCGCAGGAAAGCATCGCGTAGGAGATTCACACACGTACAAAGTATTTGTGCAGGTACATATTTTTTCCACACGTGTACGAAATATTTTTACAGATCCGCATTTTCCCCCCACATATGTACAAAACATTTCTACCTATACACATTTCTTTCACACAAGTACGTAATATTTCTGCAGGTACATCATTTTTTCACACATGTACAAAATATTTCTACAGGTACGCAATTTCTTTTCACATGCAGAACTCCTTTTGCACAGCTGCAAAACTTTATTACACATGTGAACATCTTTTCACAAGCTCTCAATATTAAAGACCCTATTTTGACTCCATATATGTATTATTATTATTATTATAAGTTTGCATATTTTTGTTAGACATATTGCTTGCAAAGACTAGGCTATCTATGGCCATGCCCCCAAAAATGAGCATCTCCACTTTAGCACTAATTAGTGACTAGGTAAGTCTCTATATACTGAAAACAATACCAACTATATTTTCTGATCTTGATATAAGATGAATAACACTTGGTTAGACTGTATTAGATAAGCAGTTTTTGCAGTGTAGCCTATTAATGCCAAGTTGTTGATGTCCACATCTTGAAACAACAACCTTCCAATAGGCCCTATTCTAAGCTACTAATTATGCCCCATAAGCAATGTCAAATTCATTTGACATTTGCCTCCTGATACACTTTATAATCCTAGAAAGTTTTTCTGAATCAATCCGTGTCTATTTCTTTTTTAAATTGTAGTTGAAATTTAGCTTCAAGTAGATTGTTCTGAATTGTCTTTGACAAAATTTAAGATTTAAAATGGGAAGCCAAGACGTTATAACACATCCATAACATAGGCTAATGTTATCATAACACATCAGTGAACTTACAGGATGGCTACGTTGAGAAGCTGCACTTTCTAATGCATAGCCTACTTGGAACAAGTTTATCCTTACCGTAGCACCCACGAACTGTGTTAATTTCACAGAAAGTCTCTTGGTCTCCCCTCTGCAGTCACTCATAGGTCCTCATTTCAAAAAACTGTAAAGAATCCTGTAAATTGCGGTCAACGATGTTCATCGCCTGAAACTTCCGTCGAATCCATCTTGCTAGGACTTAGCGAGTCACTAACGTTAGCTGTGGGGAGACCGCTAGCAAGCTTTCCACCTAGCTGATGTTAGAAAACACAGAGCTACACACAATACTAAATAAAACGTTCTCCCCTACACAGAAAAAAATCCGATGTACCTTACAAAATGAATGTAAAACAAACTATGTGAATGAGTTACACAATTTATAATGAAACTCTAGTGAGGTCACTGAAAGCAACTGAAAAGTGATGGCAAGCTAATGGAGACAGTGATTAGCCAGAGTGTTGCGTCAATCATATTCAACGGCAGGAAGTGTGAAATTCTGCCCAATCGGTCACTGCTTCACGGGTGGGATTTATCTGCCAGAAACGGAAAAAATCCACGAGCCGCCTGGGGTTTCACTCGATTTACATTGAAGTCAATGGGGAAAGATATCTATGGTAGTGAAGCAAAACGAAAAGTTGGTGAAGCAGTCTGATTCACTGTAATTCTCTGTTCCACCGCGGGTGACTGATGGCGCTGTTGTCTCTCACAGAATAGATTTCAGGAAAACAGTTCGTGTTAGTGACTGTATTTCTGTTTCAAAGGAGTATAATTGGGATTATTATAAGATTTTTTTTGTGTTTTGTTTTTTACTTTTCTTTGGTGAAGCACTGCTTCACCTGTAGTCTTATAGAAGCCTCCTCTGATATATATAAGGGCTGTCAATCGATTAAAAATAATCAAAGCAATTACATACTCTGTGATTATCATCAGCATTAGTGACATTAAAGTTCAAAAACTCTTTTATTATTATTTTCACTGTTCAAATAATGGCCATAATAATCTATGATATGACCTAATATGCTGAGGAAATAAATTCAAAAGTGCTTCGGGAAGAAGTTTTTTTTTCACATACAAGGCATTTCAGGCCACAGATATAACCTAGGGGACACAATGAAATAAATGAACACACTATGTCAACACTATTTCAACACTATTTCTTTGCATTGATGTGCTTTAGAGTTGACGAACTCCGGTGATATGCAAATTCCTTGCTGCAGACATTGCAGAGGACGTTTTTTAAAAGTAAATGTTCCTATCAATGATCTAGGCAGCACATTTTCTTCTCTCTTCTTCATTTTACATTCTAATGGTTACTGACTAGAACGGCTTGGGGTCAAATGTCATACGGAATCGATTAATCTGCACTATTTTTTTTAATCAGTTATTTTTTCTCAAATTAATTAATTAATCAGTTAATTAGGGCTGTCAAAATAACTGATTAATTAATTAATTGCAATTATATATATATATATATATGCCAATAATTCTGGAGGGTACTGCATATATATATATATATATATATATATATATATATATATATATATATATGCACCCTCCAGAATTATTGGCACCTCTGCTAAAGTTGACTAAAAACCTGTATCATACATAATCTGTTGGTGATTTATTGTAATCTCACAATGAAAAAAATAGGAAAAATCCAACCTTGAAGGGAAGCAAATTTATTCTGAGAAAAAGGAAAATCTCATAAAGAAATAAATATTTAACAAAATCACGTCACTCACAATTATTGGCACCCCTGCTTGTAATACCTTCTTAAGCCTCCCTTTGCCAATAAAACAGCTTGTAATATTTTCTTATGACACCCCATAAAGTTGGAGAATATAAAGCAAGGGATTTAAGACCGTTCATCTTTACAAAATCTCCCCAGATCGTCCAGATTCCTAGGTCCATACTTATGCATTCTCCTCTTTGACTCACCCCACTGTTTTTCTATGGAGTTTAGATCAGGGGACTGAGATGGCAATGGGCGAAGCTTAATTTTGTTTTCAGTAAACCATATCTGGACGATTGCTTTGGTTCATTGACCTGATGAATGATCCAATCATGACCAACTTTTTAATGTCTTGGCAGAGATCGACAGATTTCCTTTGAAAATGTTCAGGTTTTTCTTGGTGTTCATGATACCATGCACCGTAATTAGGTTCCTAAGGCCTTTGGGAATAAAAACAGCCCCACAATTGCACAGCCGCTCCACCATAATTCTCATTAGGTATGGGGTTCTTTTCAGTATAGTCGTTCTTCTATGTATGCCAAACACACCTAAAGTGTTTCTAGCTGAAGAGCGCAATTTTCATTTCATCTGACAATAGACCATACTTCCAGACAAAGTCACTGTACCATTCAGTAACTCCTGCCGTTTACATTGGTAATTAAATGACTGGACAGGCCTTTACCATGCATGCCCTCTAAATAATCTATTAGCAGTGAGGTCACTTTTGAAGATTTTTTTGGGGACTTGGTGACCCCAAGATGATTCCTTTTTCTGTAACTTTCAAACAGTGGTTCTTAGGGACCGTTCGTTATTTATAAACGGGGTCACCGGAGGAAAATAGGGGAGGGTCATGTCTTTTTATTCTTTGTTGAGGGGAGGGTCACCTAACTTTTTTTTGTCTAGGAGGGGGGGTCACCCATCTTTTGTATTAATGAAAACAGCAAAAAATCAAAGTGGCTTGTTTGATTGTTGATTTCTGTCGCCATAACGTTCTCTTTCGTTCCATAGCTCTGTCAATATTGAACAATGAAAATAAGGGAGATTTCCCGGGTTTCTCACGCAAAATACGGAAAATGTCAACATCCGTCCCCATTAACGTTGGAAGGGTTGGAGCAACAAAGTAGCCTACTTTATTCACGCCTAACAGCCTATATCCATTTGGTCAACTTTATCCAGCCCTAAAAAAGCTAACTTTGGTTTACTTGTAGTTTACCGTGTAGCCTAGCCTAACTTTAAACAGTGTGCATGCTTATAAAGCATACTTGTGCTTCATTCATCCACACATCCAGCTCCTAACGTTTTGACAAGCATCTCTACCAATTGACCTTGTTCCTGCCCATCTCTAGCTTTGCTGTCTCCATCCTTTCTGTTTTTGTTGTTTGCAAAAAAATATATAGTAGGCCCTATTGGTAACCAGCAACAAGTGCAATTTGTTAATCGCTGTCATTCTCTCTCCTGCCAACAAAAATGTGTTACGTTCCAAGTAGCAGTGCGTAATTCTGCTTCATAAAGCAGAATACAGAATACAAATACATTGGTCATATAAATAGCCAGTTTGGTCTACAGTGTAGGCTAGAGTTGGTAAGTTATGGTAGGCCAACTTGGAGTGAATATACAGGGGGATTTCTTTGGCTCTTAGCCTGGCAGGTGCGCACGTAGACATAGCCTACGGCCGAACACTGCAAGCGCCAATGAATCGTGCTCTCACAACAACCACGTTGTTAACTTAAATAGGCCTACTGTAGGTTAACATCACTCTGAGTTCGCATTCAAGCAAGCAAAACGATGATTTGAATACATCTGTTTCTCTGGAAGGGCAAGGGGTAACAACAGGACAACACAGAGACAGGCCAGAATGCAGGACTAATGTTATGAGAGTATTACAGTAATATGCGATATTCTACGGGAAAATATTAAAACGGCAAGACAGCGGGGAAAAGTTAAAATGATAGGCATAAACCCGGAAAAAGTTGGCATGTTAGGTATTTTTCGGTCCCTGTGATTATTTGTGAAATTGTGCAAATGGTCTTTTCAAGTCATTTGAGAATGAAGGAGTGTAGCAAGCTCCCAAATTGACGCTTGTCTGAGAAATTGAGTTTTGGATAATGTTCAGCTTCGGCAGCTTTACAATGACTGAGGAAGCCTAGAGACGAGTCCATAGCAACAAGTTCATGTGTTGAATTTGTTATTACCCAGTGTGCTTTGTTGAATGGTCTCAATGTTTTATTGTTTTATTTCATGTGAATACTTACTAGAGGAGTAAATTATTTCAAGTAGGCTAATGCAGTTGCAGGAAGTGTGCATTTAGTTTCCATGCTTATTGTGTTTCCACAACAATGTTAGTGAGTAAATCTACAGAAATGGCCACCATCTTGGTGAAAGATCAGAAAGCAGAGAGTTTAGAACGATTGCTTAAATCGACGTGCGCTCCATAGCGCTCCATAGCGCTAGGTATCGACGATTGGCCGGGGAGGGTCATGTCTTTTTTGAGAAGACTGCTGGAGGGTCGTTGAAAATGTTCTTACAGGCAGGGGAGGGTCATGCAACTTTTGATTGAAGCACTCAAAATCCCTCCGGTGACCCCGTTTATAAATAACGAACGGTCCCTTATGGAATTTGTTGCCTATCTTACCATCCTCCATAATGTGCGTGGGGGCAAGATAACCATGGGTCTTTGTCCAAGCAGGTTTGTCACATTTTCAGTTGATTACAACTTGTTAATCATTTTTTTACCTGTAAATATAGGCATTTTCAACAAAATACATAGTTTTTATAGACATCCCCTGACTTTGACGCTTTGTTTTTATTTAGATTTAGTGTATTCTCTTGTCTTTCCAATGTTGAAAAATGACTAGAGGGTTTAGCCTCTGTGTCATTTTATTTTCATACCTTAGTGAAAAAGAAAGTCATGAACTACTTCTGAAAGTTCAAAGACACTGATTAACTTAAATAAGTTGAAATTAGATAGGAAAAAGCTTCTGTTAGCTTTTATCAGAGATGAGAACTAACGAAGTACAAATACTTCGTTACTGTACTTAAGTAGATTTTTCAGATATTTTTACTTTACTTTACTATTTATATTTGAAGCGACTTTTTACTTTTACTCCTTACATTTTAACACGAATATTGGTACTTTCTTACATTTTACAAAACTGGCTCGTTACTTTAGTTTCAAATAATTTCAGCCTACCATTATTATTTTTTGCGTCATCAATAGCGGATCGGAATATAGGCTATGTTGCACTTGACGCACCACTACAAGATGACTCGATTTGGGCGGCATTCACGGCCAATATTGCAGCTTGATGGCAGTAACGTTAACGTTAGCACATAGTAGTATGTCTCAATTAAATTTAGTCAATAGCCTAATGCCCTCCTCATCTCCTCGCCTTTGGTGCTTCCCTAACTTCTAGCTGCAGTGTAGCCTATATCCTTATGTCGCACGCTCTGTAAAGAGAGAGAGTGAGAGAGACTACGCCACCCCTGGGTTTCAACCTAGAGCACAGGGGAGCTCTGGTAATTACGGAATCTATTTTCCCGGACAAACGGAGTAGATATCAGTGCATCTCTCATATAAAAATAAATACTTTTATTTTTCTTAATTTAGCACAAAGATATAGCAGACATGGACGATATAAAACAAACATTAATGACCCACAACACAGCTCGCCCGCTATTGCTGTTACTCAGCCACAGAGCAAAAGAACACTATTACAGTCACCACAGCTCTACTAATAATAAGCAAACACAATAAAGTGATTGTAGTCACACTAGTGATTGTATGTCCTAAGATATTGCACAACGCTCGCACAACACACTTCAATTCATCACGGGAAACCCCACAGCACGCAGTGAAGGAAGAGCTTACTAATTGTAACACCCCCTTTCCTCGTGCTGATTAGTGGCTGGCTGTTACGTGGACATAGACAACACCACAAAAAGAAACAAACAAACAAAAAGAAGAAAATCTTAACTAGCCAGCCAGCCCGCGAATCCCTCTTATCTTCCCATACATAGCGAGGAGCCTCTCGCTGCAGCCTGCGGGAAGGCGGGGCTTGACATCAAGCCCAGCCCACATCCAAGTCAGCCATGTTTTTTTGTATTACGTCACGCAGTTTAAAATTGCTGGCGGCGAGAGGGAGGGAGGCAGTCGGCAAAGAGAGCCAGGACTCGCAACGAGACTGGGCGAGCTGCTAGTGCTACATTCTACAAACCAGCAACTTAATGCAAAACACGTTTTATTGTGTAAATCAACACGTAAACTGTGGATTCAAACCAGTGCAGCAACTCGCAACAGCACCAACGTTTCCATAAGAACGCTGTTGTCACACTACTCGTTCGTCAGATAGGAACTAGCTAGCTGGCTAGCTAGCCAGCAAAGTTAACCACCCAGATGGCAAGAGGCTGGCGGCGGCCCACCGGTTTCGCTGTCGCCGGCGGACCGCTGAGTTTTTGCACATCGGTTCTACCGCGGTCCGCTGGGCTAACGAGCCTCAGATTTGACAACCTTTTCTTTATTCATTTATACGGCGGACTGCCGGTGGCCTAACGTTACCATCGCGGGTTGCTGACAAGTAGCCTATCTACCGGTGGTCCGATAGCTGCTTGCTATTTGGGCAATAGCCTATATTTGAGATGAGGATGTCGAGCTTGATCTAACCGGTTAACGTTACACAATGCATGTTTCTGGTTCACCTGTTGTTAATAAAGCAAAATCGCCCCTTTGTAGGCTATTTGGTTGTAATGGAGAATTCTTGCTGTTAAACTGATAGTCCATGATAATGAAACAACACACCATTCTACTTTTGAGGGCTAAATTAAATGAAATATGGCTCGTTTTCCGTTTGAACACATTGTCATCAATATTAATGACCAATTTTTGTGAATGTGCATGGTTTATCGTTTCAAAACCGGAAATCAAATGAACGAAAAAGTAGGCCTACACGAACCCAATTACAGTAACTAGCCTAGGCCTACATGAAAAATTAACTGTTGTTGCATGAAATGTAATTTGTGTTTAGCTAAAATCATCAGTTTCTATCATCTAATATGAAACAATATACTATATAATTCGCTACCGGGCTGTCGGCAGTTAGGCCTAAAGCCATAAAGCCAAAGCGTATGGGGAGTGACGTAGACAAAGAAAACATGGCTGAGTTGGATGTGGGCGGGGCTTGATGTCAAGCCTCGCCTTCCCGCAGGCTGCAGCGAGCTGTACTTGGTACATAGCTGGCTAGCTAGAAAAGTTACACCAAACCCCTGGAGCAGTTCGCAAATAAAACAAATGCAACAAAACAAGCCTAAAACAAACAGCGGTCAGCACAAATACACGGGCCCAATAGATCTGCAAGAAAACAAATGTTTTCCACATTACCATGAGTAACCTATCATTCGTTATAAATCAACTAATTCTGCAGATCTACCCATCATGGAATATAAAAGCCAGCACAAAATGATGGACAAGATTATTATCCCTCTACTGCCCAGGTAAATACCCTACACACTATGGTTACGTGATTATGTAACAACAGTCATGAGAACAAAGAAAACATACCGCTTTCCCAGGAAACCAGCAAGTCTTCCCTGTTAAGTCAGCCCCGCTGCCGGATCCACCCTTTATTAAACTAGATATACCGCAGAGCGGTACAAAATATGACCGCTGCCCAGTCCAGCACATTTTTTCCACAAAAATAAATCACGCTGAAAGGCCTATATGATTCTAACTGTCTCACTAAATTGCATTATCCACACTCAATTCTCACTGGTATCTGCTAGACAACAAGTACCAAAACATGATTAGTTCTGGTTTTGAAACGATAAACCATGCACATTCACAAAAATTGGTCATTAATATTGATGACAATGTGTTCAAACGGAAAACGAGCCATGATTAGATTTCACATGTAAAATTCATTTTATACAAGCCCACCTTCATCTTGCCTGTTCATAATTCTGAGAAATTCTTGAATTGTGTGCATGTGTGCATGTACATGTTTATGTTATGTGTGTGTGTGTGTGTGTGTGTGTGTGCGTGCGTGCTTGTGTGTGTGCCTGCGTATGTGCCTGTGCATGCATGCGTACATATGTCTACTGTGTGAGTATGTGTCATACGTATGATTACTGTGAATGTATGTGTGTGCGTGTGTATCTGTTTGTGCACATGAAAAGGGTTAACATGACCCCTGGAGGCAAACATACGGAAAAAATTGGTCATCCTAGGCCCTACAGTTCGATATTCACAGAGAACTGTGTCTGCCCTACCCTCCTTTCGGGGGTCCAGTCCAGCGGGGGGCTACAGATCAAAACGAAAAACGATGGTTCCATGCTATCCATGTGGGGTTACATGCCCACCAAGTTTCGTGTACCCCGGTCTTTCAGTGTCCCGGGAATCCTTGACGGAAATTTGGGCATGCGAAAAAAAAAAAGAAAAAAAAAAAATCTGACTAAACCTATATGACCGCCGCTTCGCTGCGCGGCAGTCATAATAACGTGAGAATTACCAACTCTGCGCTGCACAATAGTTCAGCGACAGCAACAAAAAGCAATTCGTCAAATTAAAATCTGGCCTACCTCAAACGCCCGCTCACAGTAAGAGGAGAAACGCCGTGCTTTCCCAACCTGACACACCTTGCCTCCGGAACAGGTAGATTAGGACCGAGCGGCCTCTTCCCACTCCCCTTAAATAACAGGATGTAATCAGGTAAACCCAAAATAAGCCCCCCCCCCCTTTTTACAGCGTAGCGGCCGCACCAAGTCACTACTGGTTGTGCAGGGACACACTACCACAATTCACCCCCTCCCACAGCACCCTCCCAAGAGGTGGTAGCTATAGACTGTGGTAATCGATAGGGGTTAGTGTGTTGCCCTGCCGTTAGTCTGGTCGATCGCCGCAGCTGAACATCAGCATCAGCCGTAGACTCCCACTCCTCTACACTCTCTTGGTATGGGAAGGGAGAGTCAGGATCAGAGGGTGACTCACATCTTGAGAAGTTCAAGGAGGCCTCTGGGGAAGGGTCTGACTGGTGCCACAGGTCCTGTGCCGGTTCCTCTTGAAGAATAACTGCAGGCTCAGCATCTGAATCTTCCTCCGAGGACACAGGGGACACATTTTCATCACCAGAAACTACATCGCTCATAGGGTCATCTTCCACTGGACACTCCATCCCAGCTGAAACTCTCCTCAGCTCAGTGCGATGAATTTGTTGGATAGGACCATCTTCACCCACTGGAGCAATAGAGTACACAGCGCCTTGGTTGGAAGGTGTGCCGACCACTTTGTAGACCTGGAGGTTCCAATGATCCTGAATTTTATTACGCCCTTTGGGATGATTTCTCACAAACACTAGTTCACCCTGTGTCAAACCCCCATCGTTAACTGATTCATTATATTTCCGATTCCGCTTATTGGCTTTAACTCCCAGCTGTTGCCTCACATGGGAATGCGCCAATTTCAAGCTTTCCTGGTGCTCACAGACCCAATTGCCAGAAGTGGTTTCATCTCCCCCTTCCCAGCCAGTACCCAGCAAAAAATCTACCGGTAGCCTGGGTTCACAACCAAACATGACATAATATCGGGTCATGCCTGTGGTCTGGTGTACTGTGGTGTTATAAGCATAGGTCAGCTGAGGAAGGTGGCGTGGCCAGTGTTTCTTCTCAGCTGGCGGCAAGGCTCGCAGTAAGTCATGTAAGGTGCGGTTAAACCGCTCGCATTGACCGTTTCCCTGTGGATGGCAGGGCGTTGTTCTACTTTTCTTAATGTCATAAATGGAACAGAGACGCTGGATCAATGCGCTTTCAAAGATCCTGCCCTGGTCTGAATGTGTGCGACTGGGTGGGCCAAAGTGATGAAACCAGTGATGCACCAGGGCTCGTGCCACCGTGGCTGCCCTCTGAGTGTATTTTGAGAACACATCAGTCAGGATGAGTACGTTCTCCCGCCCATCGCTCGCGGGTTCCAACACGGTGAAGTCCATAGTCAGTAACTCGTGCGGTCGGGAAGCCAGCAGTGCACCTCGGTATGCCCTCACTTTAGGTTGCACCGCCTTGCTGAGTATACACCGTTCACACTTTCGGCACCACTGTTCAACATACTTGGTCATGCCTGGCCAAAAGCATCGGTCACGTACCAGCTGGAGTTTCCGGTCAATGCCTTGGTGACCATGACCCTTGTGGACACTTCGGAGGACCTCCTACCACAAACATCTGGGCAGAACGAGTTGTAAGATTGCTCGCCCGCCCCCTGCTGGATGAGATTGGCGATGAAGAACCCCCTCCTTCTCAACAAGTGTTCCCCAGTGGCGCAGGAGTTCCTTACTCTCGGCTGGGAGCTTTCCTCTCTCTTGAGCATCTGGTTGCCTGCAGTCCCGCCAGAACTTCAGAATAGGCCCAATTGTTGGGTCCAACGTCTGCAGAGTTGCTAGATCTGTGGGGGACCGCCTTGGAAATGCTTCCACCTCATTGCAATGCACCTCCATCTCGGACGACATCCCAGTTGGTAAGGGCTGACCCAACAATGGGGGTACTTCTGTGCCAGGGACAAAGCGATGGAGATACTGTCGAGATAAGGCATCCGCATTGCCGTTACTCCGCCCAGGCCGATACTTGATGGTAAAGTTAAATGAAGCCAATTGAGAGGCCCACCGTTGCTCCATGGCACCCAATTTGGCTGTCTGGAGGTGACTTAATGGGTTGTTATCAGTATAAATGGTAAAAGTGCTTCCCAGAAGATACTCCCTAAACTTATCTGTCACAGCCCACTTCACCGCCAACAGTTCTAACTTCATGGAGCTATAGTTTTCCATGTTCCTTTCCGTGGGTCGCAAACCCCGGCTGGCGAAGGCCACTTGTCTAAGCTTGCCTGCCTGCTCCTGAGAAAGCACCGCGCCCAGCCCTCCATGGCTGGCGTCGACTTCCAGGACAAATGGCCTCGTGAAATCTGCATAGGCCAAGACTGGGGCTGTTACCATGTGATGTTTCAGGGACTGGAACGCTTCCTCACAGGCCTCATCCCAAGCTGAGGAAAGTGGAACCTGTGGAGTCTTCCCTTTCCTCCTAGGTCCACTTTATGGGGCAACAAGATGGTGCAAGGGGGCCGCCATCTTGGCAAAAC
This sequence comes from Alosa pseudoharengus, assembly GCF_046254945.1. Lineage (NCBI taxonomy): Eukaryota > Metazoa > Chordata > Actinopteri > Clupeiformes > Clupeidae > Alosa > Alosa pseudoharengus. The sequence continues at coordinate 58,826,261 of NW_027468564.1, forward strand.
CTCGCACAAAACGTCGGTAATAACTTGCGAATCCAAGAAAAGAACGGAGTTCCGCTAGATGACTTGGACGCCTCCACTCCCGCACAACCTCTAGCTTATCAGGGTCAGTGGCTACCCCTTCTGCCGACACCACATGCCCCAGGTATTTCACCTTCATTTGAAAAAAATGGTACTTTGACAGTTTCACCTTCAGCCGTTGCTGTGAAAGCCTGGAAAAGACCTCCTCGAGGCGTTCCAAGTGCTGCCCCACGGAGGAGGAAAAGACAATCACGTCGTCGAGATACAGTAATACAGACTGATGGCGCTGGTCGCCAAAAATTCGCTCCATTAAGCGCTGAAAAGTACTTGGCGCATTACAAATGCCAAAGGGCATGCGATTGAATTCGAAAAGGGCAAAAGGGGTGCAGAAAGCAGTCTTGGCTCTATCTTTCTCGGTTACTGGGACTTGATTGTAACCACTGGCCAAGTCCAGTGTAGAAAACCAGCGAGACCCGCTTAGAGCGTCTAGCGATTCTTCAATCCGAGGAAGGGGATAGGCGCGTCTGCGTGTCTTGGCATTTAATTGCCTATAATCCACACACAACCTGATCCCCCCATACTTCTTTGTAACAAGGACAATGGGCGATGAATAAGGACTACAGCTTTCTCTTATTAAGTTGTAATGTGGGCCTTCACAACTTCATATTGTGAGGGGGGCAGTCGACGGTACGGCTGTCGTACAGGGACATCATCCACTAAGGCAGCGGTCCCCAACCACCGGGCAGTGGGACATTCCTAACCGGGCCGTAGCCTACGACATGAGTTTAAAAAAAAATGCATGCAAACTAAACTCAATTTAATTCGCAATAATGTCACGTTTTTACATGGCATAGGCCTATATGCAGTTGTTTGATTGCATGCATGTTTGCATTTTGCAAGGTCTATTTTCTTATGTCTGTCTGCCTTCAACACTTTACATATTGCCTTCAGCGCTGCGCAGCCTCAGGTCAGCTCACTTCACTCAGTTCTTGGCGAACGGTAGTTAGCTAAACTACTAGAATGAGCAACAAAAAACAAGCATCTTTAGCAGGTCACTGGCCAGAGTGTTCGAGAGCCGCTGCAGAGATTTCTTACAGAAAAAGTCACCGTTAGCTGCACATTTTAGTGATGAGGACTGGGTGTCAAAACTCGCTTACCTGTGTGGCATATTCGGGTTGCTTAATGACCTCAACCTGTCACTCCAGGGGAGAATGACGACTGTCTTTAAACTGGCAGATAAAGTCGCTGCATTTAAAGCCAAGCTTGAACGAATGGGGACGGGGTGTATTTGATATGTTCCAAACAGTAGTGGGGGTTTTGGGGGTTTAGGCTACTTCCCATCCTCCAAAGATCCACGGCAAACCAATGAGTGGGTCCGCAACCTATTTGTCAATATCCCGAATAGTCCTAACTTGTCAGCGCAGGAGGAAGAGCAGTTGATCGAAATTGCAAATGATGGTGGTCTTAAGCGTGTGTATGAGGAAACCTCTGGCGGGTTTTTAGATCAAAACCAAAGCAGAATATCCCGAAATAGCCGTAAAAGCGCTGAAAACGTTGCTACCATTTCCCACCACGTATCTATGCGAGGCCGGGTTTTCTACAATGACTGCAACTAAGACCAAATTGCACAATCGACTGGACATTTCAAACACACTGAGGGTGTCACTGTCTTCCATCACCCCCAGATGGAACCTTCTTGTTGCAGGGAAACAAGCACAGGGCTCCCACTGATTATATTCGTAATGCACGTTTAGTTCCCATGTTTTGTTCCCATATTTTGTTAAGCATGTTCACACTTGATAGATGTAGCTTCAAGTTTTTCCATTTTCATAGTTCATATTGTTCAATTTTCACTTCTTCAAGTTCACGTTTTTCACATTTTTAAGAGTTTGTTACCTTCACCGTTCATACATAACTGGAGCTAGTTCTTTTCAAGTAATGCATGCACAACACATATGGAACATGGCCCTCTTCAACCCATCGAGTGGCTTCACTCCGGATATCTAAAAGCGAAAGTTGGTCGTCACCCCTAACCAGGCGTTTTAACTCCCTGCGAAGCATAGGGTCCCTGACATTTTCGCAGAATTTATCTCGAATCACTACATCAGGATTAGATATGGAGTGGTTGGTACATGACTTAACTTTCTCCATCAACTCCATTAATGCATGGGAAAACTCATACAAGGAGTCCCCTTCCCTTTGCTTCCTATCAAAAAACATCTTTATGCTTTATTTATTTTGCACACCCATACACTTTCAATAACACCTTAATAATTTCATCAGGATCTTCTTTAGTAGCCTGTGGCCTGTATTTAATTTCATGACGTGCCTCCCCCTCTAAATGGTCATACAGGAACATAGCTTTATCCAGGCTAGACATACCTCTTGTTCTAATGCACGTCTGCGCTTCCTCCACCCAATCCTCAAACAAAAGGCAGCCTGACCCCCGTGCACCTGAACATTTTGGACATTTTCGCTCGCGGGGCAAATAAAATGCCTGTTCCCTGTGTGGAGGCTGAGGGTCCCCACCAGCACTCCCCCCCCAGACAGTCGCTCATTTTCCCTTCTCAAACGTTCCACTTCTGCCTGAAGGGACTGCAGTTGTTCATCCATGATAAGCCCAAGAGGATACCAGTCACTGGAGGGTTGACTCTTAGCTACAAACCGCTGTTTGTTTATTTTCTACTAACACAAAAAAAAACACGCTGCTCAAGGGTATACACAATACAATAGTCCCCAAAACCAATAATCAAAGAAACAAAACACAACAAAACAGATAAATTAGTTTCGTCCTGCCGACTACGCCAAATTGTCGCACCCTCTGTAAAGAGAGAGAGTGAGAGAGACTACGCCACCCCTGGGTTTCAACCTAGAGCACAGAGGAGCTCTGGTAATTACAGAATCTATTTTTCCGGACAAACGGAGTAAATATCAGTGTATCTCTCATAGAAAAATAAATACTTTTATTTTTCTTAATTTATTAAGATATAGCAGACATGGACGATATAAAACAAACATTAATGAACCACAACACAGCCCGCCCGCTATTGCTGTTACTCAGCCACAGAGCAAAAGAACACTATTACAGTCACCACAGCTCTACTAATAATAAGCAAACACAATAAAGTGATTGTAGTCACACTAGTGATTGTATGTCCTAAGATATTGCACAACGCTCGCACAACACACTTCAATTCATCACGGGAAACCCCACAGCACGCAGTGAAGGAAGAGCTTACTAATTGTAACACCCCCTTTCCTCGGGCTGATTAGTGGCTGGCTGTTACGTGGACATAGACAACACCACAAAAAGAAACAAACAAACAAAAAGAAGAAAATCTTAACTAGCCAGCCAGCCCGCGAATCCCTCTTATCTTCTCATACATAGCGAGGAGCCTCTCGCTGCAGCCTGCGGGAAGGCGGGGCTTGACATCAAACAAAACTAACCAGCCAGCCCGCGAATCCCTCTTATCTTCCCATACATAGCTGGCCAGCTAGAAAAGTTACACCAAACCCCTTGAGCAGATGCAACAAAACAAGCCTAAAACAAACAGCGGTCAGCACAAATACACGGGCCCAATAGATCTGCAAGAAAACAAATGTTTTCCACATTACCATGAGTAACCTATCATTCGTTATAAATCAACTAATTCTGCAGATCTACCCATCATGGAATATAAAAGCCAGCACAAAATGATGGACAAGATTATTATCCCTCTACTGCCCAGGTAAATACCCCACACACTATGGTTACGTGATTATGTAACAGTCATGAGAACAAAGAAAACATACCGCTCTTCCAGGAAACCAGCAGTCTTCCCTGTTAAGTCGGCCCCGCTGCCGGATCCACCCTTTACTAAATTAGATGTACCGCAGAGCGGTACAAAATATGACCGCCGCCCAGTCCAGCACATTTTTTCCACAAAAATAAACTGTCTCACTAAATTGCATTATCCACACTCAATTCTCACTGGTATCTGCTAGACAACAAGTACCAAAACATGATTAGTTCATAGATTTCACATGTAAAATTCATTTTATACAAGCCCACCTTCATCTTGCCTGTTCATAATTCTGAGAAATTCTTGAATTGTGTGCATGTACATGTTTATGTTATGTGTGTGATGTATGATTACTGTGAATGTATGTGTGTGCGTGTGTATCTGTTTGTGCATGTGTGCACATGAAATGGGTTAACATGACCCCTGGAGGCAAACAAACGGAAAAAATTGGTCATCCTAGGCCCTACAGTTCTCAAGATATTCACAGAGAACTGTGTCTGCCCTACCCTCCTTTCGGGGGGTCCAGTCCAGCGGGGGGGCTACAGATCAAAACGAAAAACGACGGTTCCATGCTATCCATGTGGGGTTACATGCCCACCAAGTTTTGTGTACCCCGGTCTTTCAGTGTCCCAGGAATCCTTGTTGGTGTACGGTCACTAAATGTACACATAAATTATTTTATTGTAAGGCCCCCCCATGAACAAAAGTACACAAAACTTTGCATGCATTCGGAGGGTGTCATAATGATCCTACACTTTTAATTTCGTGCAGTTTTGACCATGTCAGCCAGAGATATTGTGATGAAAACACCTAATTATTTGCTTTTTAATTTTTAACTAGGTGGCGCTATACATGAAATGAGTAGTTATGGAATGGGTTGACATGGCCCCTTGAGATCAACATACAAAAAAAATGGTCCTCCTAAACCCTATGGTTCTGGAGATATTCACAGAAAACTGTCTGCCCTACCCTCCTTTCGGGGGGTCCAGTCCAGCGGGGGGGCTACAGATCAAAACGAAAAACGATGGTTCCATGCTATCCATGTGGGGTTACATGCCCACCAAGTTTCGTGTACCCCGGTCTTTCAGTGTCCCGGGAATCCTTGGCGGAAATTTGAGCAAGCGAAAAAAAAACCGCTTCACTGCGCGGCGGTCATAATAACGTGAGAATTACCAACTCTGCGCTTCACAATAGTTCAGCGACAGCAACAAAAAGCACTCCGTCAAATTAAAATCTGGCCTACCTCAAATGCCCGCTCACAGTAAGAGGAGAAACGCTGTGCTTTCCCAACCTGACACCCCTTGCCTCCGGAACAGGTAGATTAGGACCGAGCGGCCTCTTCCCACTCCCCTTAAATAACAGGATGTAATCAGGTAAACCCAAAATAAGCCCCCCCCCCCCCCTTTTTACAGCGTAGCGGCCGCACCAGGTCACTACTGGTTGTGCAGGGACACACTACCACACTTAACAATAAGTAGGCTAGATGCAACCTTGGGTCTTGAACAGGGATGTAGGCTAGTGGAGGCCGCTAAACGCAAGCAGACTAAACGCAGTTTAGGCTACCCACCACTGAAATTTCAGAAATAGTTTCTCCACCTCTTATTAGAGTTTATCCACCTCTCAAAAAAGTTTATTCACCAATTACAACTGTTAGCATTTAAAAATCACACTGTATTATCCACAATAACAATATGTACACTCTATGAACCACTTAATGCCACTTGTATTGTTATAAACATTTGACAATAACCGCACAATCATCAAACATGTTCTGAATGCCTTTTCTAAAAATCTGATACCTTACTGTGATCACAGAATTCATACCCACCTCTTATTTTACCACTACATTCCTGGTCTTGAAATATTCACAGGAATCCATAGGAATTAAATATTCATGTTGTTTTATCCAATATTAGTTGTGCAAATGTATAGTCCATCTTATACACACGCATGAAGCCAACAAAGAAAATGCAAAAATAGAGCCTTTTGTGTAATTTTCCATTTTGTGTAGTCATTCTATATCAGAACCTGACACACACAATCCAAATAGTCTACAAGAAACCTCAAAAATGCAGACTTATTGTCAGTATGCATTTTGGGTAACCAAAAGTTCTATGAGGAGTTTCCATAAGGCATTACAAAACGCATGACCATACCTTGGCAAATAATGGATGCATACTTGTAACATTTTTTATAATACTCTCCCATCATGATATTTAACAATAATGAAAATTTTAATTTGAATACCGTCAATGTGAAAACAACGCTATTATGTAAGCTATATATAGCTACTGTTCTCCTTGCTATATCAGTTCGTAAGTCCATACTATCCCAGGGCAGAGCAAGGATTTCATGATTGGGCAAGGTTCCCCGGAGACATTGTGGCTACCCAGAGACATTGAGCATACTTGGAAGGCATTGTGATAGAAGGTGAATGGTGCAAAGGTGAATGGTGAGAGTTACCAAATACCTGTAGGTGGTTTGCCAAATGATGGAAACTTTTGGAATATTTCTTTTTTTTTTTAGCTTATGCACCCTCACACTGGAGTCCCCAGTTCATATACAAAACTTGGTATCGATATGTGACAGTGTTCCTGAGATATGGACGACTTCCTGTTTCGGAGCTTCGCCGCCGATTTTCGTTTGGCTGTGACGGGCAAACGCTTCTGAAAATCAAAAATCCTTTCTGTAACTTGTGTGAGGCTTGGTCCAAGGATCATGTACGTCAAGTTTCGTGAAGTTCGGACCAAATTTGTGACCTGTGAAACTTTAGTTTCGCTTTCTATTCAATCCAGTATGGCGGAAGAATGACAAGGGTCGGTGACATCATTTTCAATTTCCGCACTACACCGGTTCCGGCCGGACGTTCCAGAGTTGGACCGGTGGCAATATCTCAAAAGGTCTAGGAGCAGGAGCTGGCCAAAAATCGGGCTCTGGAAATTCACAATTTCGTCGCCGTTTTTTTTTTATAAAAAAAAACATAGTCCAGTATTTCTTTCGAAATTGAAATGAAGTTGTATGGACTGGACTATGTTTTTTTTTTTTTTTTTAAACTGCGACGAAATTGTGAATTTCCAGAGCGTGTTACAACACACTCAGCAATAAGACTCCTACGGACTTTCCCCTGAAGAGGCAGCAAAGATGGCAACAAAGATGGCAACATTTCCGGAAAGGTACTGGCTTGATGAAATTCATTCTGGACTCTCTATTCGACCACATAAAGACCTCGGGATACTTCGGTTTGGCTTTTTGTAGCGGCGCAATTGAAATGCCCCGCTCACTTCCAGGCTACGAGTTGTGACTGAAAACGGTACAATCGAACTCAAAACACATCCGAATTACATGATTTTGATGTCAACTCAACGTATGCACCCCCAATCATCCGTAAATCGATCTAAAGTGCATAAAGTGCAAGTGATAATTCCTTTAAGGAAAATGAAACAACATTCAAAGACTACTACTGGTGCAGCCCATTCAAGCCCATTATTTATCACTGTTCACTGTTGACTGTTTATCATTATTCAAAATATAACATGGAAAGTTTTGGCATTGTGCTTTATAAAGTTGTCTGCTGACAACCAATACAAAAATCATTAACACAAACAGTTGACATATGTTAGTATATAGTGGTTGACATTTGGTTTACATGCTGTACATTCAAGAAATGTAGTCTCTTTCAAAAATATATGGTGCAAAAATATGCATTTACAATGTATTTTTGGAAAAATAAATGCTTAACTGACACATTTGTTCATTCCCTTTCAGTACTAGTTATACAGAGCCAAAGACTGGATTTGCAAAGGTTGGATTTTCATCCTGTTCATCAATGTCGTCCAGAGTAAGGTCTGCTTCAAACATCCTCTGCAACAGGCCATCCACTGTTTTATATCCTAAGGGGACAAGACACTACTTTAAAGCAGAATAACATATAACTTATAAGGGAACAATTACAATAGCTCATGGGGAAAGAAAACAACTAAATAAAATGTCAACCGTGTCAACTCTGAACAGAATATTCCATATGTTTCACAAAAAATATGAGAAATATTTAAGTTTACAGACTAAATATGCCATATGAATATAGCACTACCCAAATAACTAAATGTACTGTATGCACAATGTAGGCCTATGCTATGACGGGTGTGAAATCCCTACCTGTTGTCCATACATTTAGGATATATTCTACTGGGTTAGTTTCATGGTGATATTGATTTTCTTTTTTTTACCAGCTCAGGCCCAGCAGGCAAATCCATTGCACATGATGTGAAGCTAATTTAATAACTGACTAAGGGCCCTATTTTGGTGATCTAAAATGCATGGTCACTGGTGAATAGCTTAAATACATTTAGGGGTTTGTCCAGTCCACATTCAGGGCGGTTTTATTATCAAACGTTGGGCGTTTGGCGCAAAAAGCCAGTTCTTATGTTTCTTAATCAGTCATGGGTGTGTTTTAGGCGCAACATCCTTTAAACCAATAAAAACTAGATGTACCGCAGAGCGGTACAAAATATGACCGCCGCCCAGTCCAGCACATTTTTTCCACAAAAATAAATCACGCTGAAAGGCCTATATGATTCTAACTGTCTCACTAAATTGCATTAGCCACACTCAATTCTCACTGGTATCTGCTAGACAACAAGTACCAAAACATGATTAGTTCATAGATTTCACATGTAAAATTCATTTTATACAACCCCACGTTTATGTTTATGTGTGTGTGTGTGTGCGTGCTTGTGTGTTTGCCTGCGTATGTGTGTTTGTGCATGTGCATGCATGCGTACATATGTCTACTGTGTGAGTCTGTGTCATACGTATGATTACTGTGAATGTATGTGTGTGCGTGTGTATCTGTTTATGCACATGTGTGCACATGGAATGGGTTAACATGACCCCTGGAGGCAAACATACGGAAAAAATTGGTCATCCTAGGCCCTACGGTTCTCAAGATATTCACAGAAAACTGTGTCTGCCCTACCCTCCTTTCGGGGGGTCCAGTACAGCGGGGGGGCTACAGATAAAAACGAAACGGTTCCATGCTATCCATGTGGAGTTACATGCCCACCAAGTTTCGTGTACCCCGGTCTTTCAGTGTCCCGGGAATCCTTGTTGGTGTACGGTCACTAAATGTACACATAAATTATTTTATTGTAAGGCCCCCCATGAACGAAAGTTCACAAAACTTGGCATGCATTCGGAAGGTGTCATAATGATCCTACACTTTCAATTTCGTGCAGTTTTGACCATGTCAGCCAGAGATATTGTGATGAAAACACCTAATTTTTTGCTTTTTAATTTTTAACTAGGTGGCGCTATACATGAAATAAGTGGTAATGGGATGGGTTGACATGCCCCCTTAAGACCAACATACAAAAAAAAGGTGGACCTCCTAGGCCCTACGGTTCTCGAGATATTCACAGAAAACTGTCTCCGGCCACCTACAGGCCAGTTGGTGTATAGTAACATAAATGAATTTATTGTGTGGCCCCCCATGAACGGAATTCCACGAAACTTGGCGTGCATTCAGAGGGTGTCATAATGATCCTACACTTCCAATTTCGTGCAGTTTTGACTATGTTAGGTCACAGATACCTGCGATTACAACACCTCATTTTTACTTTTTTGTGTTTAACTAGGTGGCGCTATACATGAAATGAGTGGTTATGGAATGGGTTGACATGGCCCCTTGAGATCAACATAAAAAAAAAATGGTCCTCCTACACCTTACGGTTCTCGAGATATTCACAGAAAACTGTGTTCTGCCCTACCCTCCTTTCGGGGGGTGCAGTATAGCGGGGGGGGCTACAGATCAAAACGAAAAACGATGGTTCCATGCTATCCATATGGGGTTACATGCCCACCAAGTTTCGTCTACCCCGGTCTTTCAGTGTCCCGGGAATCATTGACGGAATTTGGACATGCGAAAAAGAAAAAAAGAAAATAAATAAAAATAAAAATAAAATCTGACTAGACCTATATGACCGCCGCTTCCCTGCGCGGCGGTCATAATTACATCTGTTGTTCCCTTTAACAGCAAGCAGTGCACATTGTTTAATAAAAGAGAAGTGTATGGCGAAAAATTTGAGTGTAAGATAGGAATAAGCTTTGCGTCATGATGAGAATACGCTTTGCACTGCGTTTCTGATCGTCAAATTAGGGCCCTAAATCATTCTGCTAATTTAATACTATGCACACAATCCTATATGCAAACTTTGGTTGATCCCAAAGCAAGGCCGACCAACTAAAGTTAGCGTCCATCGTGTTCCTCTAGATCAGTGGTTCTTAAACTGGGGGTCGGGATTAGAGCTAGTGAGCGCTCAGGTGGCTGTTTACACGGCCGCTCCTCTGCTCAAATTCGCCTCAGGTCGCTCCGCTCAATTTCGCTCCAATTAAAAATCCTCCCTCTCCAATGAAATCGCTCCACGCTCGCTCCCAATTTAAAAGAAGGAGAAATAATCTACAAGCTGAATTGTCACCTTAAACTGAAAACTTAAATCCCAAAGAACTCGAGTAACGGCAATATAGGCTATTTCACTCATAGAACTTTTAGGCCTATTTTAAAACACCGAGAGTGCAACAACGAACAAGCTTGACAACATCAATACACTGACGTATGTGAGTCTGATTCTGCTCCATTGGGATGTGATTATGGGTCGTGTTTTAACCGATACAGGGGGTGAATCCTGTAGGAAGAACACCTGAACCATCCTTCTTCTCTACAATTACCTTAACATTGTTTTCTGGTCATTTTTTAAAGCTATTGCACTGTCAATATCTTCTACAACAGACGCAATGGTGAAATCTAATGTCTACCTTCTAGCAACAGCGTTTCTGTTTGGGAGATCTGGGATGAATGAAACACTTTGTAATTAAATTAATTGCCTAAAGAATACAGGCTTAGCATCCAAGTTTTACTTTAGCCTTCTACTTGATATGAAGCATATTTAAATGGCTCACGTTTTTCTTTGCTCTCCGTAGCACACACTCATGTTTCCGCGAAATGTGTCTTCTTAGATTCCAACATGAATCTTCACTCACTGTAACAGTGTCACCACATGCTCTACACTGTTAGTAACTAGTTGTTTTGTAGGAATAGTACACTTGTATGACTTAGCAGTTTCCTTTCTAAAATATTTAGCGAACTCCATCCCCATCAACCAACTTATGACCAATCATTGAAATTTAACGGTCTTGGTTTTATTAGGAAGACATGAATTCTAGTGTATTTAGGCATGACTCAGACTCGTGGTGTGAGCGGAGTTTTCGGAGCGAAATTGGAGCAGACCAGAGAGGCCGCTCCGGCTTCTAAATTAAAAAGCGCTCCGCTTTTTTCTAAAGGCTTTTAGACCAACCTGTTTTAAAAACTGGAATATTCAGTAGCCCTAGATGTAGGCTTCCAATTTACAGTGTCCATAATGTTCCTCTGTCAACGCAAACTCAAATATCTACCTGCGCCTCTTGCAATGATGAGCTTGAAGATGCTGTACATAAGCTTACCCGTGACAGTGACATTAATAATGCCTTTGGTGTTGATATAGACTACCTATGAGAAAACATTTTCTGCCTGTGCTTTCAATGCCCATCTCACAACATTTCGAAACCAAATTTCGCTAGTTTGAGAGAAGGGGGTTGCAAGACTTGGCCCATGTTTTTTGGGGGGTCGCCAGACAAAGAGTTTAAGAACCACTGCTCTAGATGTTAGAAAGCTCTACACTACTACAAAAATGTTTTATTACTATTTGTATTAAGTTACATTTAGTGGTATGGCTCTGTTTTGGGAGCCCCCTGCCTTTCCATGTGCAGACATAGAAAGTATAAGGCAGGGAGAGCAGTTAAGATAAACCCACCACAGGGTGCAGAACAGTGTAGTAGGCATCAATGGCATTTGATTGATCAATCAGAGGTATGAGGCGGAGATGGGTTGCGAAAATCTCCATCATTGCAGAGCAAGTGATGATCAGTTAAGCAGTCAGCCAAGTGACTGGAACTAATTCTATGCTCCATTGCTGCTTCACTGCATACACACATACATATTGGTATTACTCCTTGTTCTCACTGCATGGTGGCCACAGCACTGAAACTTGTTTGTAGTGCACATTGTGGTTTATGATTAGAACCCATAGTATTTCTCCATGAGGACATAAACAGAGTGAAACTTAAAAACAGAAAAGAAAAAAAATGTAATGCCATCACATATTTGTAAATCTAGAATTGTATACAGTACCTTACCAAAAATCACCATGCAAATTATTCCCCTCGGTTGGTACTCTTAACCAAAAAGGCTCATGGCCTAAATAGGTATCCAGCAGCTTCCCTGCTTGGACCCCCAACAATCGCAAAGCACTACTGACATCTGTTCTGCTTGATATTCATTTGAGAAAATCAAAATACACATAGGTTACCAGTATGTGAGAGCATATACTACTAGTATGTGCTGTACTGTATGTGTACTAGTGATGTGTTGAAGCACTTTGTGTGCAAGCTGGCAATGATAAAAAAACCACACAAAACTGTTAGGCCAATCATACAGGGTGTTTGCAAGGTCTTGGGATGACTTACTTTTTGAAGCAATTCTGAACATGAGTGAAGGTCTTTCCTTTGGTGTCTGAGAGGATCCCAAGTCATTATCAATTGTTTCCATGGCGTCCCCCAAGTTACCATCTGCTTCCCTTTTTATTGTAGACAAACAGAAAATGTCATGAATACCAACTTTCTCTCTCTGTCTGACAAAACTGATTATTCCATATCATCTGAATACTGTCTATGATTATTTATAACATTCAAGACAACTATTAATTTACATGAGAAAATAACAGCAAAGATGACTGGACTATTTACTGGGTGTACTGTAGTTTAGTATGGCACTCACGAGGAAACATTTAGCTCCAGTTCTTCAATTTTCTCCTCTAAAGACGTCTGTAAGACACTTTTATCCACGGTGTACTCAACAAAAAAGGCTTCGAGAATAAAAGCCACAAAAATGCTAAATAAAAAAAAAAAACAATTAAACATTAAATTGCTTGCTACTTCTCAATAGATTAATGAGACAGACACAACCACCATGTTGGGCATTTTCCTTACTTGATGATGATGATAACAACCACAATGTGGAAAACCACAAAATAGATTCGTGCTGCAACATGGGTAACAGCTGTGAATCCACTTGCCAATAGTGAAAATGTGTTAAAGAAGGCAACAGCCACACATTGTCTGTATTTGTATTTGGTATATAAACATGGTGCTGGTCTTTCAGGACCTACTCAGTAAGGTATTTCTACTAGACACACAATGTTCAGAAAGGATATCATGCCACTGGTTGACTACAGTGAGTTCCAGTAGCAGAATGAAAGAAGACACAACATTGTTGAAATTATTCTTGCAGTAATTGTTCTTAGCAAAGGCTGTCCCTTTCAGAAGGAGATTTCCACAATACTCCTTCTGTGGGTCTGTGGAGTCAGGTGGTAAAAAACGTACTTTGCCCTTGAACAACTCCATACCAACCATGGCAAATATGTAGTAAACCACCTGTGAGAAGCACAAAATGATTGGTTTGATTAGTCACTTTGAATGCAAGTGATATCGACTACTGTAACTGCTAGAACCAATGTGGCTAAAGACATCATCAAACGAATGAGGCCATTCTCAAGTTTGTTGTAATCCCAGCTATGTTTTCATAGCCGGCTGACCACTCATACATGTTAACTAACACTAGAACATGGAAGTCCACTGTGAAGAGACCTGCTTGAAAATGAAATAAAATTAAATGACTGCTGCCTTGATGTTGTTTCCTGCCACCAGGGTCCTGTGGTTAAGCAGTCTTGATGTTGTTTCCTGCCACCAGGGTCCTGTGGTTGAGCAGTCAAGTTGTTGCATGTAAAGGTGAATTCCAGCAATGTCCATGCGCCCCTATGTTCATGCCCCCAGAGCGTAGCATTGTAGCTGCAGCAACTCGAGCTAGGTAAAACCGATTGTTTTTTGTTTAGTTTCGTACCGACAGTTCTCGGTGACCTCGAGAAAAAGAGATCCATATGAAAAATCGGCAGATTTCTCCTTTAACAGTTATAGCTGCTACTGCTTACAGCATGCGGCATGTTTTGCGGCTGTCCCCACCCAGTTGTGCATGGTTGTATCTTTCCCCCTGTTATGGTATATGGATTAAGCTTGATTATTGATTGGCTGCAGACAGCACATCTTGTACTGTGAAGGAAGGCCTTTTCCAAACCCAGAGTTCAGAATGCAGCATGTGCTGCAGCTGCCTTCAGCCAAATGCATGTTGTACCCTGCGTCATGTTTGCAAAAAGCAATTACAGCAAGTGAAATCAGCTCACCACTTTGGCAAGATTCATCATGGAAATGAAACTGATCAAGTGTAGGCTTGATCATAAACTGCTAACCTTGTTTGGCTACTTTTCTCAGTCTTGAACAATTGTATATCCGTTTCCTTTACTGTGCCCTCAAAATAAAGAAGTATGATATCAAAAGTGCACTCAAAATGTCTTAAATTGAAGAGTCATGGTTACATAGAGTTTCCAAATCCTGATAATATTGACGGCGAAGACCATTTGAACATTGTTTCATGTTATTTCTCTTTTCCTTTAACAATTATAAGCCGCATTCTTAATTATGAGCCATACACACACAAGTCCTTTTCACACATATTTGTGTTATGCATATTGTCTCCAATTCATTTCGATCATACCCATAGCACTTGTTCATTTTGGCTGTCGTGTAAAGGTTGAACAAGGACTGTCCTATTAATCTTATGAATGTCATTTAAACACATGGAAAACATAAACCAGATGTTTTTTTGAAAAAGAAAGTAAGGTTAATTGTATTTCAAATAACCTCATATGAAAACATCTGTTTCTATCACATCAAGAAACAAGAAATTGACACACCCTTGAAGAAAATATTGTTGCTTACAACAGCCTTGTCTTTATCTTTGTTGACTGCTGCAGTTCCAGCTGTCAAAAAAGCTGCAGTTCTCAAACAGATAGTCCAGAAAATATCCTTATATTAACAGGAAAAGGTTTAGACACTCACCAATATAAGCTGGCCAAATGTGAGAATCGTTGGCCCAATTTTGATGAGAGTGTTTATAATTGTTCGAAATCTAGAGTAAGATAACGCAAAAAAGGGATAAGATGTGCAGTAGTTATCCATTCTCACCTGTTAATATTGCAGTTTATGTCATCACATATCTCATATGGTATGGTGCATGCAATGAACTTCTGAATATTCATTCACGGTAATCAGCAGTTATATTTTTCATGTTTCCGCTCTGGGGACTACGGCATCACAGTTCCATTCTGTTCCAATCTATGTGACACCATCATTAAAACATGATTATAGCAATGACATAAACCTCAAAGCGTTTTCCTTCTGGTTAATCCACTGACTATAAATAAAATGATCACTTTAAATACTTACATACAGATCACAGCACTGAGAAAACAGCATGAACACCCACCCACCCCTTCATTAGATAGATAGATAGATAGATATACTTTATTGATCCCTAGGGGAAATTCAAGATTAGAATTAGTTTTTATTCACATGCTAAAAACTTCATAATTGCCTGTGGCTTTGAGGGAGGAGATAACATTGACAAAGCAGGCAGAACTAAACTGTAAACAACAGGTCCATGTATAATTCCATTATTGTGAGGCATGCTCTGTCATTGGAGAATAGATGGCAGTAGATAGGTCCATTGAAGGAGATCTGATAGATGCACACTAATGTGCAATGAAAGAACCTTCTCAATACATACATAATTTGTTTCACTTTGAATATTACAAAAAGTTACACAGACTTATGTTAGTATGGTTAGACATACTGTTACATACACATACGGTTACCATTACGTATACGCCTGGAAGACAACGTTGGGGGCTTAAAACACCATCGTGCCTTACGCTTGTATGCGTGACCTAAGCAGCATAGAACTAGCTGGTGGGCAATCTGGTGGGCTTTAAGAGGTTTTATACAACCAAGAAACTTCCATAAATAAACTAGACTGGGCCTCTAATTCAGACCTGACTTTATTTGTCTAAAGCTGTAGACACACCCAGCCAGTAAAAGGGACCTGCGTCTAATTGGGACTCTTGGGCTGACTGATTGGGCTTTTAATCAAGTTTTTATGATTGTTTCATTGGAGCTAAATGAAGCCTCTATTACAATAATTTTTATTTAATAAAAACTGCAACTGATTGTTGTGTGCGAGAATTCTGTGAGCGAGAATTTAAATTCTAGCGCAAAACTAATAATCTATCTGTAAGGCAGATCATCGAGACATTTCAATCATTCATGTTCTAATACAAGCATAACAATAAGTAGTATTACTCAGACGCATTACTCCCCACAATTATTGCTATATACTGTATGCTGTAAACGCAGTCTATCTCTTGGTGTGATCCAGTCATCAAGTTCCTCGTCCAATAGTATGTTTGGAGAACAGGCATACGCATAACATCTCCTTTAATGGAAACCATCTACTTCCAAAATCCATGATCATGTTTCTATGATTAAATGACCACTGGAGCATAGACTCCAGATTAAAGTGATGTCATTCTTCTCAGCACTGCTGCTGACACAGTCATTTCCAGACAATAATCAATATCCAAAGATATCCTAGTATGTCTTGGTAGAAAATAATGCATACAAGCAGTGCAAAATATATATGCATTTAAAAAAATGAAAAGTGGACAGGGGTCCAATGTTCATTAAATTATACCTAAAACACTGCTGGAAATTCGGATGCATGTGTTGTTGTGATTACATTCAGGGAAGTTCACCATTACTGATTCAAATGGTCTGGTCCTCCACATATCCCCAAAATATCCCTTTTGTGAAAAAAAAAAAAAACGGTCACCTTTTGATGCTGTCTACCACACGTACAAGCCTGAGAACACGCAGGATGAACACAATATCCAGGATCTGCCGGCTGGTATAACCTCCAGCTGCAACAGAACAAGGTCCATTCAGATCAATGCAATGGGAACAGAAACGTTTTTAAAAAAAAAAAAATTTAAATCTAATAAACAGATAGACAATAAGGGTGTGGAAAGGAAACTCACAGGAACTCAGAGCCCAGTTAAAAATGGTGGCGATCAGAGCAGCTACAACAATGATTGTGTCAAACCTGGGGGATTGAACAAGATTATTGAGAAAGTGAGCTTTTCAGTTGCAGTTCAGCATTTAAAGCCATATCACAAGGATCCCATGCTTTATTTACAATTATAAGATCATATATGCATTATCTGTTAATTCTGTAAATCCTGAATGTCCAGTTATTTACTATTCTTGTATTTTCAGTGTTAGCATAGTGCAATAGTGGGTATAATGAATGCTGCCCGAGTGTCAACAATGACGTCACTCTTCCCTTCCAGTATCTTCATTATTCCTTCCTCTTTTGTATGAAAGTGCTCATTTGAGCTGTATCACTATTAATAGTTCATAGTATGCATAATAGATCAGAGTTTCCTCTTGAAAAAAATGGTGCTGATCAAAGTGACTGGCAGAGGTTTCGTTTTCCAGACATTTTGATGATATGCCGGTCAAATATCCTATTATCACTTCTTAATCAGTCAAGTTGAGGAAAACTGCAGGCAGGCTACGTAGCTTTAAAAAATGACTTAATCAGGCCGCATAAAATGCAACATGTTCATTAGCCTAACTTAAACATGCTTAACTAGTGTCAATTTAAAGATCTAGTCAGTCTCTATGCTGTTTTAATGGACAGCAAGAATCTGCTTCATTCATTGTTTTAACAGGGTACCCCCAGAATTGTCAGACCTAAATTTAAGACTTTTTAAGACCTTTTTAATACCACTTCAGATGAAATTTAATACCTACATCGCACCCATTCGGATAGAATAAATAATATTAAAGGTAAGATTAAACCTCAAATAATTAGTATTTTAATTACTAAGTGTTTGAACATGCCAACATGAACATGACAGCAGTGCAGTGGCAACGCAAAGATTTGTCGCGGTAGTAATGTGACAATGTCCTGCTTCATGGACAAATTTACACGGAATAGAACCTAGTTGATTTCAGGGATTAAAGTGAAAAAAAAACTTTTTTCTTTTTTCAGGCCATAAGTCATACGTTGTTCATATCTACCTATAGAGATAGCATCCCTTTTGCGGTCGCAACCTATTGGTTTTTAATGTACAAAAAGATGCAAACATAAAAGTAAAGCACCAAATAAACACCAAAACGAGGCTACAGGGTACTCTTAAGTTACTATATAATTAATGCCACCTACAGGTGAATGCATAGAACATAACAATCCTATGGTTTGTGTACCCTGTAGCCTCGTTTTAGCTGCCAATGGCCGCCATTTAGCTGCCAATTGACCTCTCCAGAATAAGTCCCGCCTCCGTAACATCCGTATCCATCCAACTTCCGGGCGTGGATTGTCTATGGGAAATAACATGGCGTTTCGAAATATCATACCGGTAAAACATCTGTAGGTAGCGAAGTTGAAAAAGCTGGTGGGCAGATTGGCCTACACACTTCTGCCATATAGTTTCCACTGGATTTTTTGATTGTCGGTGCCGTTTAAGTAGTATACTATAGACTATACCACTTAAACGGCACCGAAAATCAAAAAATCCAGTGGAAACTAGATGGCAGAAGTGTGTAGGCCAATCTGCCCAGCAGCTTTTTCTACTTTGTCACCTACAGAGTTTGACAGGTACGATCTTTCAAAACACCATGTTATTTCCCATAGACAATCCACGCCCGGAAGTTGGATGGATACGGAAGTTAGGAGGCGGGATATATTCTGGAGAGGTCTATGGCCGCCATGTGAATAAGGCGAATTGAGAGTGTTCTTGATTGAGATTGAGTTTTCCTGATGAACAAAACAATATTTCAATACCATCCCTGACCATTGCTGATTAGCCATTGCTGTTCTTTTCTACTGCAGCAATATTGTAGCAAGGCTTTAACTTACACTCTTATTTAATTACTTCAGGCCAAAAGTATTTAAAGGGGATAATTTTTTTCTTGTTAATATGCAATTCAACACCAAGTAAAATCTATAAAATCAAGTTTGCAAGACTAAACATTTCCTTATCAAAGTAACAAATCAGACCAGTCTAGATATTGTTCATATTTCCATTTGTTGCCTCATCCGCATCTAATGAAAACATGGTAATTTTGAGTTTTACAGACAACTCAGTTTTCCAATGAGCAGCAATACTGTGTGTGCTCATGCAGGAGGTCTGCGCATCTGATAACGATAATCTGGAGAGGGCGCTTTTATCTTCAGCAACAGATTGTATAAGGTTGACAAGAGGTTGCGATATGGCAAGGGACAGGTCGTGTTGCGCTATTCAAGAACATGCGTAGCCTACTTAGCGCAAAAACGGTCAGCCATAGATAAACGTACACAAATCATGACGCTAATATGCGAGGTTCTGGTAGGCCTACTGGTTATGGTTTTGTGCTATACATTAATAATAGCAAAGTTTTAAGTTGACTATTTTAATTGCATGGTTATTTTTTGTCAACTTACGCTCACAACCTACTGTCGTTAAAAGTGAGGCCTAAGCAAAATAGGCTACAAGGCTGTGCGTCATAAACACGACTGACCCCCTTACTCAACATAAAATAATAATATCGCGAACTGTTAACACGCTCAGTCAAAACCTTCCGTCGCAAATTGTGAAAAACATTGTTGTACATGTCATAACAGACGGGAGGCATAGGCTACAGTTTATATTGTGTCGCTTTACACATAATGTTAGTTGCATTGATTAAAAACTGTATATACACAATAATAGTAGCCTACATCGGGTTTCCCGTTTACCAACAAAACTAGATGCGCGCGCAGCCGCGAGGCAGAAGACGCTTGGTGGCCGTCCACAACGTTATAAACTTAACCTAAATAGTCGGCTGCTGTAAGCTACAATCTGATTTTTTTGTATACCCCTGTTGTCTCAATGATAATAACATCTCATTTCAGACTATATTTCAAAGTTTGACGTTCATTTGGATTATTAATATAACATCGTATTTTGTCATTTTTGGCGAAGACATGCATTCCGTTAGGGATATTGAACATATTTAACATTCTCTAGCCATCGTGATTTCGAATTGGTGCAGTTTTCAGCACAAAAACAAATTTTATTCTTTTGCTCTTTTGCACTGCTCTATGCTGTTCTGTGGTGCTTTCTGCCTCTTGGTTGCGCACGCATGTTTTCGTGACGTTCCATAGAAATCCATGTATAGCAGGCTATCTGTTCAAGTCATAGGTGACACCCAAAATGAATGACCTCCCCTGACAAGAGTTCACGATAGTAAGAAATTGTCTACATTGATGCATGAAAGAACACAGCCTCCGAATTCGCACATAGAGCTCACAATAGCATATCCAAAAAAGTTAAACGGATTGGGCAACCTCATCAGCTGTCTCGATTGTGTCACTATAATCCAACTTTTAGACCGTCCTCCAGATGTGTTCTTTTTTTTTTAAGCAAACGCCCCAGGCCAATGAGACAAGCGTGTAGCTACAACATAAACAAAGCGAAATGGCTGACGTATCTTTTTGATCGATCTCTGATTGAGACACAGAAAGTTCTCAAGAACACTATTAGGTCTTTAAACATTTACCATCACACACATTCATTCATCGGACCTAATATTTGTAGTTGCCTTAAAAAAAGGAAAAGAAAAGGTGATAGACCCCCCCCCCCTCCTTTTTTTTTTTACACCGGATCTGCATCGATCTCAAATGACATTTCTAAAATCAAATTGACGGAAATCCGTCGTAGGCTATGACAGATAACTTTAATCCTTGTGATTTACGCTACGTGAGGATATTAGACTAAATCTACTGATCATTTGAAAAATTAAGACCTCCGTGAAAAAATTCCAGACTTTGAGGTGAAATTCAATACTTTTTAAGGCCTTAATTTAGTAAAATGAAATGTAATACTTTTAAGACTCCGCGGGTACCCTGTTTAAAAAGGCTACGTTGTTTGTTGCTGCTACCAGGGGCGGACTGGCAATCTGGACATTCTGGAAAAGTCCAGAACGGCCGTCCATCCAACGGCTGTCGGCCTGGCTCAATATAGCCTACTTTATCAGCCAGCTGTGTCTAGCTCTCCAAATAAGTATGCTTCACTTATGCCTATCAGTATCTTATGTCTACGCTTCAGTTATCAGTGTTATATATATATATATAAAAATAGCAACATTTGTGCCATCGCGTTTTCAATAGCAGGATAGGCACAAGGGACAATGGAAAGGCTACAGTGTCACCAAGGTTTCCAACTCACACAATTGAGAAATGGCTCACTACCTCACGTCACATATGCCTTTTTTCATGTCATTGTCAACCATTCATCTTTGCTTCCTTCGATGTATACCTTTTTTTAATTAAGCTGACAATGAGATCGGTGCATAAGATTGTAAACAGGCCAGCTATCACTGTGGTCCGGATCTCTGTCATTTTTTAAGAGCTAAAAACCCATTTTGAAGCTAAATATTAACCTGAATAAAAATAAATGTAAAAAAAACAGCTGTTGAAAATGTCTCCGTGGCAAGTGCATTCTTATTTCAGTTTTTACCTGTATCAGTGTCTGCTGTCTGTGCGTATGTAACGGCATGTTTGGAGGGGGGAAAACACACACACACATTTGGCATGTCCTTGATGTTATAATCTACGATTAATGTGGAACATGGGCTATATCTAAAGGGAAATGCAACTCCGTTCATTGTCACCAACAGAGTTTTTTTGTCCTTGCGCAAAACAGACGGGTTGTTGCCTCAATATTGAATGATGAAGAATGAGTTGCACTGTCTACTTGTCTAGACTTTTGCTACCACAACTACCACATATGCAATAGCTCTAACTCTAGGTCCATAGTCCATACACATATTGGTGATACTGTGCACCAACCTGAGCAAGTTGTAGGCTTTGTACAGTTTGTGGAATGTGTGTTAGTCTTAAAGATGAACAGACACTCAAGGCCATTTAGACACCTAGTTGTGTGCGAGTGCGAGGGTAGTTGGGCCTTTTTGGAAGAAAGTCCAGGGCCTTTTTTAGTCCCAGTCCGTCCCTGGCTGCTACCCACGTTATCTCCAGTGGTTCAACAGTTTCACTTGCGCAGATGCACACACACATTGAATGAGCGCTCACACCACTACCCCACACACACAGACCCATGACTACACTGGATATGGAACTGTGTTCCCAGAGCATACTTTCTCTGTCTATGATCTGCAGGGTTAGGGCCTCCTCGATGAGGAGATTGCTGGTCCGCAGATAATTTGCAGCACAATCGAATGTTATCATTGAACCGCGGACCGAAAGAAAAAGAAACTAAACTTTTTCCAGAATAGGAAATATTTCTTCATTTAGTGTTATCAAATAAAGAGGCATAGCATTAGGGGGTAGTGGTGTGAGCACTCATTCAATGTGTGTGCGCAAGTTAAACTGTTAAAGCATTGGAGATAACGTGGGTGGCAGCAACAAAAACATAGCCTATTTAAAACGATGAACGAAGCGGATTCTTGCTGTCCATGAAAACAGCATGGTTAGATCTTTAAATTGACCCTAGTTAAGCATGTTTCAGTTAGGCTAATGAACATGTTGGATTCTATACAGCCTGATTATGTCATTCTTTAAGCTACATAGCCTGTCTCCAGTTGACTCATTAAGAAGCGATAATAGGATATTTGACCGGCATATCATCAAAATGTCCGGAAAACGAAACCTCTGCACCATTTTTTCATTTTATATATATATATAAAAACAATGATTTGTTTGGCTGCTGAAACTGTAACCTATATTACAATAATGTTTACACCCAATAAAGCTAGCAGAAGGACTTTTGTCTGGTGATTCTCATCAACAACCCTTTAGAGAACAACCAGATTATATAGGTTGAATTTACAATATTCAACTGAGATACAGTTATTATGGACTCCTTTGTATGGAAGGGGCATACAGTATGTGGCTGTACTCGCATGTGCCATTTTTTGGATGACACGTTTAGAATAGATGTAGAACATGTAGAAAAATAATCACTTTTCCAAAATGTAATTGACAGTGTCTCATGTTACCACAACAATGTATGCTCCACTAGAGTTATCATTAGGTAAAGGGATGGTTTGCTACTGACTCCAATGAGCACAAACAATTCTTAAGAAATAGGACAAACCATGATACAGAATTGAAAAATAAACTTTGTTATGACAAATATATATGCTCATCTGCAAAGGTATGTGTTCAAACAAAATGTGCCTTCATGTAGCTGTGGGACCAAATTAATGACAATACTGAGGTTGTGAAATGATAATGACATGTGTAATGATGCTCTGCAGCTGTAGAAATACTTTCAGCACATGTAAAACATCATCTGTAAAAGTTTTTGGATGGACACACAAATATCCTACTTTTGCCTCATTGTTAATGGTAAACTGTTAACTCATGTCAAATGGTCAACATAGTGCAATCTACGCAACAAATAATCCACATTAAAATAAGGGGACAACAAATTAGTCTCACCAGTTCCAAAACTCATGTCTGGAGAAAAAGGCTTGTGGCTCACATATGTACAGCTTCAGCAGGATCTCCACAAGGTATAGGGCCAGGAAGACCCATTCTGCATTCGATATGAGTGGGTTCTCTTCATCTAGGCCAATGAACACTGCGTTGACCAGGATGATGAGGTCATAGATGTAGACAAACCCCCTACAACATACAGAACATTGATACAGTATTTACAAATACAGAGCATAGACATGTCTAAACTGATATTGCAGGTTACACTGAATTTAGAACAGCTAGGCGTTGTCAGGCATGACGCGCTAGCGGAGTGTAACATACGGACTCAAGTGGCTTATTGCTTTTGTAAAACTGTTGCTATAAGTACCTGGCAAAGTTTCATAAAGTACAGGGACAGCAACGAGAAATGTAATGATTTATCCACAGATAATCATTCTTCCGCCAAGAAATATATTTCCTCTATCTGAATGGTTGCCAAGCAACGTCGAGACGCGGCTACTTTAACTTTTGTATTAAGTATGGTAGCGCAGTAATATAGAACGAAATGCGTTCAAGTATATCATGGTGTATGTTTATGCTGTAATTTACAACGGCATTGAACGCGATTCAGCCAATCACAATCAAAGACCGGAACTATCAGTTTTAGAATTCATACTCTGCAACATAAGTACAGGGTAGCTATGGTAGCCAAACATGTACCAATGGAAGCCTACTAAGCAACACTGTAGCTGTTTTGGCCTACATCAATGTAATGTAACATAAGTTAAAAATGCCAGTGTCCCTATCTAGTTCCTGACCACTTTCAAGATGTCGAACTGCTGAAAAGATCATTGTTAGTCATAATAGTATGCTGGTACTGACCACTGACTATCGAGTGTTTAGTGCAAGGTCGTATTTGTAGAGACGGGTGCGCACATCCAAAATATGTTGTAACAGGTGCCAGACAAAATGTGTCAGAAAGAGAAGGAGATGGTCTGCACACTGTATGGGCTCCAAGAGGTACTTTATTTATTTTTAAAAGGCAACGTTTCGATCTCAACATCAGGCAAATAAGAACTGGTAGGGAAGGCCTATATCACATGACCATATAGGCCTAGTAATCAGACAGCACCCATTACATTGAAAGCTGTGCTTTTATAACAACATTATGCAAAATGCATGTAATGGCAATACATCAATACAGAAACAACATTATACAAAATACATGAAATAGCAATGCATGGAATAGCAATCCATTTACAGTGTTGGGTCAGATTACTTTGAAATGTAATTCAATACTGAGTACAGACTACATGGCAATTTTTGTAATCTTCTGTTGCATTATATAATGTTATTCTCACGGGTAGGTGCATGACCCTTTTTGTCTGTTTCAAACGAAGTGATAGAGAAAAAAGTGTATTGAAAAGTACATTTCAGCACTCCATCAAATTATGCAGAAGTAGTCACTTGTGTTGTTCAGCTAGTTAATCTAAGATAAGATAGTTATCTTGGTTATTGTAAAGGCCATCTATACATGCTGTATCTTCCTTTTTCAGGACAGCCTGGGCTAACCATATCTGGGAAAGTATGATGTGATAATATTTGCATATGTCTTATATCAGGCTTTCTCCTTACTTTTTTTCCTTCATATTTTTGCATTAATGTGACTAGGAAGGCAAGGAAGCATGCCAGTAGAAATATTCATATATGTGTAAGTAGGATAGTCTGGAATCTGGCAATAAGAACCATGATAGTGGGATACTCTGTGGCTAAGCAATTTACAAAAATGTATGTACTGACATAAATAGTTTACATTAAAATACATTATAATTTCGGCCCGAAGTTGGAGACCATGTAGAAATTTGTTGCAATTTCAAAACCGGATTACTCGGGAACCGCTGTATTGTACAGAGGCATGCATTCCACGTATTTGGTAAGGTCTGCTGTTTATTGTGATATAGGGTTTGCCATGTTTTGAGTGAAGAGTTTGTGAGATATTTCACCGAGAGTAATGGGTGTGCAGAATGCAAATATGATTAAATTTCATGTAAGTTCAATGTTAATTTTCTCGTTACCCATTTATCACAGCAACCTGGCGCTAATATGATTGGAAAGCTTAGATTCATTCACGTGATATGCTGTGTGATATATGTGACGAGTAGGCCTACTCCGTGAGATTTTACTGGGGCACAGCAGTTTAGTATTGGGGCACGTGCCCCAGTAAAAAGGTATTTACTAACTGGTTGAAACTTCACCGTGAGAAATCGGGGGCGTGAGAGCATGTGAAGCCAATAAAATGTGTGAGTGAGTCTCACGGCCAATGTGTGAGAGTTGGCAGGCCTGTGGTACACATGTAGCCCCCACTTTCCCTTTTAAACTCAAATTGCGTGTTTATGTCTAAACCTCACTCCTGATCTGGGTCACGGCACCAATATCTTGGAGTTTATTTGCACGCTCAGCCCTACACTCGCCCCGCAAACAGCCACACCTTGGATTCGGGAGTTGAGCGTGCTAACAATCAAGCTAAAATCCCAGGCTGCTGGCACAACTAGCACAACTCTTTAGGCATTGGGAATAAAGTTAACATACACAACATACATACTACACAGATATGTACCAGCTAGCTACAGTTACACAACTGGAATAGGCCTATAAGACATTGGAGGGTGTCCACATTTTTGCCACACATTTGTCCTCACTTTTTAGACAACTTGTCCTCCTTTTCAGAGTCTGGTTGGTGGTTACCCTAGTTCTGCTAAACACAAATTATGACTATCAACTGGTCATGTATTTCTGCACAGAACCACTCGCATGAAGTGGAAAAAATAGGTGTACATTTTATTCTCTAGCTGGATGTGCTAAAAGGCAATAACCCCTTAAATTATGAATTCTAGCAAGTTTACTGCAAATAAATGATAGAGACTTATATAACACATTTAAGGCATCTTGCTGTGAAAAAAGATTACAATGACAAAATATGATTATCACACACAGTGTGACCTGTGTTATTTGACTGAGGGGCCCCGTTTAGGTATCAGGGTGAATAATATAACCTATGTTATATGATTGAGGGGCCTTATTAAGACATATCACATAACATAACCTATGTTATTTGACTGAGGGGCCCTATTCCGATATCAGGGCTCGCAGAGGCTTGGGCTTCAGGGATCCCTGAACACTTGGGCCCCTGGGTCTGTTAGGCTTGTTCAGTAATCCATCCCTGCTCATAAGTTTGCCTGTTTAGAACTATATTGAACCGTTTTGGAAATTCTGGTGTATGATATTCCATATGTAGCCTTATTCGAGTTTTAATAGCCTAAATGTTTGGGATAAAAAGGCTGATTTACAAAGTGATTCCATGCCCCCTTGAAAAACATATTTTGAGTGTTTTCAAAATACAAAAATACAGTATTTTGTAGTTTAAAATAGACTACTTCCTGATGAATTTCTGCCCATTCCTGTATGTAATGAAACACATAAACACAATGTAATCAAGTAATCTTTGAGAATGTAACTATAATCTGATTACACATTTTTATGTAATCTGGTCTGATTTTAGTTGTTTATTTTTTATAATCTGATTACATAATCAAGATTACTTGTAATCAGTTACGACCCAACCCTGTCCATATAAAAACAGTCAAGTGTATAAGAATTTAAGGATTTACAATTGGCTATGCCATATAGGAAGACTAGTAACATGGTGGAAACATCACAAGAAAGGTTTAAGATCAAAATACATGTTTAGACCCTTTGGAGACATGGTATCTAAAGTATGTACCGTATTTTCCGGACTATAAGTCGCTCCTGAGTATAAGTCGCATCAGTCAAAAAATGGGTCATGAACAGGAAAAAAACATATAAGTCGCACCGGACTATAAGTCACATTTATTTAGAAATGTATTTCACAAAATCCAAAACCAAAAACAGAGACTATGTAACTGGATTATTGAGGCCAAAAAGATGAAGACGAAGGAGTGAAGGCAGCCAAGAGGAGGGCAGGAAGGTAGGCTATTGCAAAACAAGATTCACTGAAAGAAAATGCCATGTGGTACACCAAAATGTATCTAAAATGTAGAGAATACAATGCAATCAAGCATTTTGGGCGATGTGGAGTCACAAACTGGCAGCAGATTAAATGCTCATGAGAGAGAAAAAGATGCAGTTTTAGACGTGACCAAAGCAAGCCAGGTGATAGGCCTATAGGCCCGACGGTAATTGTAAAGCAATTTACAAAAGATTCACTGAACAAAAATGCTGATGTGGTAAATGAAGATTTAGCTAAAAATGTCAAGTACACCTCGCTGCAGCCTGCGGGAAGGCGAGGCTTGACATCAAGCCCCGCCCACATCCAACTCAGCCATGTTTTCTTTGCCTACGTCACTCCCCATATGCTTTGGCCAGTAGGAGTTCAGTCTTTTAGAGACGAATGACCCATTAGACCAGCCTCAGACGAGTCCAGGAAGTGACGTCAATTCCAGAAATAAGTCCATAATTTACTTTACTCTTTATGGAGAATACAGTGGGAAAAAACGTGTTTTCTTTTACAGTTCATGGAAAAAATAGTCACATTAGGTAGAATCTTTTTATTATTATTCGTAATTCACATGTATTTATTAAATAATCGATCGCGACTGACTGTCCACGTGATCTGCCAGAGTCAGCTGGGAGGAGCTCGTGACTCACGCATAGGGACTCACGGCAGATTTTGCGCGAAATGTTGGTTTATTTAAATGTTGGTATCGTTTAGATGTCCTTCCTATTCATTAACATGAACATGATGACTGACTAAATAAATTACTATGATGTTTAATAAACCATTGTAGGCATACAAGTTATCATTATATCACATCAATTAAGTGTTTTCTGTAGGCTAGGCTACTGTGTGACATGCTTTACACTAGGCTACAGCATAAAAATAGGCTCAACAATAGGCTATCAACACGTTTGCAGTATCACTGTTGCAGAAATCACATACAAGAAAGCATCCCCTCGATTGTTTGTACATTTTTGCATATTCCAACATAAGGAAGCAGCATGAGGAAACTTGTCGTTTTTCTGCCTTATTTTCTAACTACTTTTACGAGTCTGCGGTATCACCGAGTACAACCAGAGCCCGTCTACGGAGAGCCTCCCCACTCTCTATTAATCCCATACAAACCGAATTTGGCTGCAGTTCACCTAGATGGCGATCGCGGGCGAGTCCAAAATACATGGGGTCCTATGGAGCTACATGGCTACATTTGTTGTTTTCACCTATTTAACAACTGAAACCCTCAGATTTTATTTTATTTTTCGCAAAATGGATATGGATTTTCAATCAAAAGTGAAATAATCCGGGAGTCATGTCCTTTCGTTTTCTTACAGGTTGGGTCGTTGTTGCCCATAACACGCTAGCATTGATGCTATGCTATGCTATGATCATGCTAATGAATGACGTCATTGGCACGTTTGAAAGGCTTTTTAGAACAATTAAGTGACTTTAAAAAATATAATACTCAACCAAGTGTATTGTCTTTGCCTCCCCTTTCGAATACAATATTCAAATTACTTGAAAAAAAATTATATCCCGAGAAAAGTGGATTTTGAGGGGTAAAGCTCCATAGACCTCCATTCATTCTGGACTCGCCCGTGAGCGCCCCTAGATGCAGTACCACACCGGAAGAGTTCCGAGAGTGAAGGTTCTCTCCTTATTAGACAGTAGGGGAGTTCGTCTTGAGGCAGATCTGTGCAGATCTGACTTGATGTGATGCATGCTGGGTTGAACACAATGCATACTGGGATGGACGCAATGCATACTGGTTAGAAATTCTGTCCGACTTCTGTCAGCCGGGGAGGGACTTACCACCGTGACACCATGTCACATGGCCTTAAAATATCGCGGGAGTCTTAGCCTGCAGACAGATCTTGCAGTTGCCTTCCACGAGCTGCACGAGCTAAAACACACCCTCATGACGTCAGTTCAAAGACGTGATAGGGCCATTTGGGAGGAATGTCCTCATGACGATTTTGACGGCAGTCTCATGCTGCTTCCTTATGTTGGAATATGCGAAAATAAACAGAAATCGAAGGGATACCTTCTTATACGTGATTTCTGCAACAATGGTAGGCTAGCCTACTGAAAACGTTTGGATATTCTGTTATATAGACACACATATAGGGAAAACACTTGATATTGAATTTATGTGCTAGCAGGCCTGTTAACTGTATGACAACAGTGGTTTATTTACACTACATCATAAGAATTAATTTCGCCAGTCATCATGCTCATTTTAATGAGTAAGAATGAAAGTTCTGCTGTGTTTATTGCAAACAACATTCCGCGATATCTCCCGCGAGTCACGTCAGGCAGACTGTAGCCTTTCTGTCCGGGATGAGCTGCCCTCTGTTGTAGCTCCTCCCGGCTAGCCTCTGAAGATCACGTTTACGTAGAAAGCCAGACGAAAGTCAGACTCAGACAAGACGAACACGCCTATTCTCTGGTACAACTGTTACAAGAGGGTCTGGCGTCCCTTTGTTATGACGCAACTTCCTGCGACGGTCATTCGTCGGAAAATGACTTAACTCCCTCTCGCTTTGGCTTTACTACCATAGACAGTAAAAAATATGGACAGAGTCATCACGTAGACGTCAATCGAGGCGGGTGAAGCAAAATTTCAACCGTTTCCTGTTGGTCAACGAGGCTTTCTGCGCAGGCTCAGGGGATGTAAATGTAACGTAGGCACGTAGTCTGACTCGTGTAACTCTTGTGATAGCTGCACCGAGAGATTGGGTATGTAGCCACTTACTTCGTTACCACCATGTCTACATTACTGTTCTAAATGTCCTAGTTGTTCTTAGATAAATGTGATTTCATATAAACAGCACTCGCCACATTCATAGCCTAGGCTACTGTCAATCCATCAAAACTTTGCAGAAATGTGCTCCGATGCTTTCGTTCTTATCCAGAGAATACGGTTATTTTGCTCCTGTGCGACGCTTTCACCCGCTCTGGTTGTATGCTCATTACGTCACTTTAGCATTGATTTCGGAAAAAAGTTTATTACTCAGCCGTTAAGTCAATTACGAGGTTATGACGCCAATTACACAATGTTGTATTACTCCGAAAATAGAAAAGGTTCATATAAAGGCTTAAAACGCTTCAGCTGTAACGTTAATTGATGTCAAAGTGGCGCCAAATAGTAGACCAGTTCACCTAGCCATCCCATTGAAGCCCATTCAATGGGATGGCTAGGTGAACTGGTCTACTATTTAGCCTCAGATCAGCCATATTAGGCTTGTTCGTCTTGTCTGAGTCTGACTTTCGTCTGGCTTTCTACGTAAATGTGATCTTCAGAGGCTAGCCGGGAGGAGCTACAACAGAGGGCAGCTCATCCCGGACAGAAACCTAGCGTTCATGGGCTTCGTAAAAACCTTTCTCCGAGTGAAAACATCATCATTCCGCGTCATTCACGTCATGTAATGTGTGAGTCAGAGGTCGGAAACTGGGGCTAGATTTTGCTAACAGAGTTGCCCAGTTAGGGGCTCGTCATCACTTTTGTCGTCACGTTGTAGTTCGTTTGTAGTCCATGTGGCCTTTCATGTCCAACAGTTTTAATGTGAACTTGGGAATTTGCCCTTTTTATCACTTAAAAAGCTGCATATCTTTCTTTCACGAGCATCTTACACTATATTTTAAGCAAATACAGTTGTTTGTTTAGGATTAGTGAGTGTATGTTTTAACCTTTGTTGTGGCATCCGTGTTTGTCACACATTCGATGGCAAAGCACTTGAACACTTGCTGTCGGAAAAACAAAGTAGCCATGGGGGCGGTCCTTGTCATTCCGAGGTGCTCTGAATGCACCAAAAGGCTACAGTATGCCTGACGTGACTCGCGGGAGATATCACGGAATGTTGTTTGCAATAAACACAGCAGAACTTTCATTCTTACTCATTAAAATGAGCATGATGACTGACTAAATAAATTCTTATGATGTAGTTTAAATAAACCACTGTTGTCATACAGTTAACAGGCCTGCATTGTAGCACATAAATTCAATATCAAGTGTTTTCCCTATATGTGTGTCTATCTATTTAGCCAACAGCAGAAAATAACAGAATATCCAAACGTTTTCAGTAGGCTAGCCTACCATTGTTGCAGAAATCACGTATAAGAAGGTATCCCTTCGATTTCTGTTTATTTTCGCATATTCCAACATAAGGAAGCAGCATGAGCCTCTAGTCATAATCGTCATGAGGACATTCCTCCCAAATGGCCCTATCACGTCTTTGAACTGACGTCATGAGGGCGTGTTTCAGCTCGTGCAGCTCGTGGAAGGCAACTGCAAGATCTGTCTGCAGGCTAAGACTCCCGCGATATTTTAAGGCCATGTGACATGGTGTCACGGTGGTAAGTCCCTCCCCGGCTGACAGAAGTCGGACAGAATTTCTAACCAGTATGCATTGCGTCCATCCCAGTATGCATTGTGTTCAACCCAGCATGCATCACATCAAGTCAGATCTGCACAGATCTGCCGCAAGTCGAACTCCCCTATTGTCTACGCTCTCCGAACGTTCGCCTGCCCCCTTGTTTACTACCGACAGCCGCTGCCCGGTAGCGAATTATATAGTATATTATTTCATATTAGATGATAGAAACTGATGATGTAGGCTAAACACAAATGACATTTCATGCAACAACAGTGAATTTTTCATGTAGGCCTAGGCTAGTTACTGTAATTGGGTTCGTGTATTTTTTTCGTTCATTCGATTTCCGGTTTTGAAACAATAATAAAATTGGTCATTTTAAATATTGATGACAATGTGTTCAAACGGAAAACGAGCCATATTTCATTTAGTTTAGCCCTCAAAAGTTGAATGGTGTGTTGTTTCATTATCATGGACTATCAGTTTAACAGCAAGAATTCACCATTACAACCAAATGTAGCTTACAAGGGGCGATTTTGCTTTATTAACAACAGGTGAACCAGAAGCATGCATTGTGTAACGTTAACCGGTTAGATCAAGCTAGACATATCCTCATCTTAAATATAGGCTACTGCCCAGATAGCAAGCAGATATTGGACCACCGGTAGATAGGCTACTTGTTGGCCCAGCCCAGCGGACCGCGGTAGAACCGATGTGCAAAAACTCAGCGGTCCGCCGGCGGCATCGAAACCGGTGGGCCGCCGCCAGCCTCTTGCCATCTGGGTGGTTAACTTTGCTGGCTAGCTAGCCAGCTAGCTAGTTCCTGTCTGACGAACGAGTAGTGTGACAACGGCGTTCTTATAGAAACGTTGGTGCTGTTGCGAGTTGTTGCACTGGTTTGAATCCACAGTTTACGTGTTGAATTACACAATAAAACGTGTTTTGCAGTAAGTTGCTGGTTTGTAGAATGTAGCAGCTCGCTCAGTCTCATTGCGAGTCCTGGCTCTCTCTCTGCTGACTGCCTCACTCTCACCGCCAGCAATTTTAAACTGCGTGACGTAATACAAAAAAAACATGGCTGACTTGGATGTGGGCTGGGCTTGATGTCAAGCCCCGCCTTCCCGCAGGCTGCAGCGAGATCAAAGATTGTTAAGGCGGAGCAAGATATTTCATCAGGAGCCACTTCCGGGAACCCGGATCGCACGACAGGGGGTCAAAATCCCCCTTTATGCAGAGCAGAGGCAGCAACTGCTCCATTGAAGTCTATGGGCATAGCTCAGAATTTCACCACATATGCTAAGGTCTTGGTTTTATAGAGTTAGGAATGTGAATTTCAGGAACATTTTCATGATCCTCAAACCCTTCTGAACATTTCAGGTAAATTTTTAGCCTTTTTGAGCAATCCAGTCTGGAGAAAATCAACCTTATATCAGGTGTGCGCCGGTTATTTATGCCGCTGCTGTTGGCCGGTTGCAACTTACGCTTGTCAATACGTCATCGACACGCCTCTTTATGCAGACAGGATTCGATCCCCATAGAGCTGCACAGTCCCGCCCACAGCCGATGCCGGATGTAAAAAGTCAATGCAATTTCTCCATTGACAATTGCGGTGTAAGCCATAAAAACTTAACTGCACGTGGTAGACTTAAAACCAGCTACGGTTGTACTAAGCGATTGTATATGCTCCTATAGACACCAAGAGTTCGTGGGGCACTAACCTTGTTTTGAGATAAATGCCTTTTATTCACGATCTCTTGGATAAGTACTTCATTACCCACAATCCTGAACAATCCCACAATCCCACAGTGATGCCTCTGATTGGTGGAAAGGCCGTTATGGTCATAGTTTGAAACTTTCTCAGCGGAAAAATATTGACAAAGATGGAGGAGTTTTTTACTGCCTATGGCGAAAATCTTAATGTGATTAAAAACTTTCTTGACGAATATTGGTACTTGTATTACAAGGATTGGGGTTTATACATCACACGAACTTAGTCAGGGCCAATACACTATCAAATAGACCACTGTAAATGTTAGTTTAAACACTCGAACTTTTCAGGTAGGCTAGCACTAGCCGACAGGCTAACCTTTAGCATTTCCGACATTGTATGTCATTACATAATGCAGCTAACATTAGCCTACATGCTGCAACACAGGTATGAATATTATGTTTTAGTGAGTGTCCAAAGGGGTGAAAGCCACTTTAAATCGGGTCACATTATTGACTGTTGTGTGTCCGAGAGTCAGTTTGTGGGTTTTGTAAGAGTCAGCAGCATGAGGGACAAGACCTACAAAGTTGTGGTGAGTTAGCTAAGCAGGGAGGTTGTAATGTTAATGCTGCTAGCAGTGCTAGTTAACATTAGCTAGGCTACTGTAGCCTTCATACTGTATGATTCATATTAATCATTAACCTAGGAATACTTTGTGCATTTAATGAACATTTTGTGTAATAATTCACGGTAAATTAATAAACTGAATATGGTGGTCCAAGAGCAGACCATGCATCAGCCCGACTGAGCAGTGATGACAGCATAGGATGAGTCAGGTAACGTTATGAAGCACTGCCGTTAACGTTAACCGCTTTCCCACACACGATATAAAATACACGATGATAAATATAAAATTCAATATCAAAACACTATTACACGATTACTCCTGAAATAACTGCTATTAACTGCACATTCACTATATAAAAATCATTGTTTGGAGGAAAGGGTTCGCTGCTGTCGCCGGTTGGAAATGAATGATTTCGCGCTGGTTCGTGCTGCTTATATATTTTTCAGTGAGGCCCGGTGGTTTATGGGATGAGTAGTTCCTTCGCTCGGAAATGAAAATATGTACACAGCAAGGGCGCGGGAAGGGGGGTGCTGAGGGTGCTGCAGCACCCCCTGCTGGCAGGAGATAGATTTTTAAAAATGATTATATATTTTTTTAAATAATTACTAATTCGCTGTCTGACATTATTTATATTTTTGTATGTGAAATGATGAGTCACATAGCAAAAAAGGGTTATGGATAGGGTCGAATATAGGCTACTAAAAATGAACAGTTATAGAGATCAACGTGAACGTGAGTCAGTTAGGCTACTGTAAGAACCGTAGCGTGGTTTCAGCTATGTGATAGCGATCAAGTGTGTAGCCTAGGCCTACGATTGATATAGACCTACATATTCTATGCGATTTACACATTCAAAAAAAGCATGGATAAGCTGAAAGAAACTAATAAATGTATAGCTAGTGAAATCATTTCACTATCCTAGTCGCTAAGATAGAAATTATTAGGACACATACTTGCTGTGGAGACGACACACTTTAGGCTATTCAGAAATTATTTGCGAGATCATTGCAGCCTGATTATTAGCCTATATTTAAAGCTTATACCATGGTCTAGGTTGAAAAGGGTGTCATTTAAAAAGTGATATACTACACCTATAAAATTATTATGACGTTGCTTGACAACACCTGAGTTAGTCCGCTCAGCTGTGACTTATCAACATTCCACAGCATTGCAAAAACAGCTGAACAAACGAACGATTTTAACTCTAAAACTCATTTAGTATTAATAATTGATTTCATATTTATTTATTTCGTAAGTGACCATGGTATAAACGGGATAATGCCCTTCGATGCGTCCATTATCAGAAATAAATGGACTTCGCAGAAGCAACCGCTTCGCGTCGGACAGTTCACGCCTCCGCGGGCATTATCCCTTATCTAACATCTCTGGTGTGGTTTTGACGATCAGAAAAGTAATTTTCCTTAGCTATACTGAAATAGGCTAATGATGTCAAGTGCGCTTCTGTGGGGTTAGGGTGGGCGCAGTGGACTCGGAGTGCTGTCGCGGAACATTGGAATTTGTGGCTGCCCGGGACTTTTCTAAAACTTCTCGCTATCACCCGCACACCGCACCAAAATGACGTAGGCTATTTAGCAGTCAAAATCCGAGGGGGGGGGGGGGGATTATTATTCAGCACCCCTGGTCAAAAATAGGTTCCCGCGCGCCTGGTACACAGTCTTGTACCTTTGACTTTTTTTGGATTTTCTCTTCGTTTTTTCACTCGAAATGATATGTTGTATGCTTATGAGTTATGCCGTAGCTGGTTAGCCTAAGACATGCTGTAAAACTCTTTAGATATGGATTTTTCCAAACGTCAATGGGACAAATGAATGGGAATCTTACATCCGGCACCTAACCGCGTTTTGGCTGTGGGCGGGACTGTGCAGCTCTATTTCGCGCCCATAGACATGAACTACGACGAAGTATCTTGCTCCGCCTTAACAATCTTTGGCGAGATGCTCCTCAAAAATGTGGAGAATGCAATGTGTGACGAGTCACAGAACTGACCAATGAAAGGACACAGATACAGAGGGAGGGGCGGGACTTCGGAGAGTGAAACTGACAGAGATTAACATGGCGGTAAGCAGTGGAAGCCGGCGAAGCGTTGAAGCGTTGAAGCTGATCGTCAAGTTTTGTTCGTCAAGACGGAATAATCCCTCACTGAGATTCACATTAAGTGAGACGGACATTTCTGTTGTCGTTTAAAAACACAAACTTTTCTACACGAACTGCGTTGCAACTACACTACGGAATAGGCCTATATGCTGGGAACTATAGCCTTCTCAGTCATATGCATTACGGTGGACTCATTTTGTTTGTTAAGATTTTCTGTGCTAAAAGGAAGGGTTGAGTTTACAGGCTAGTTTTAAGTTTCAACATTTTAGTAGCCTGTTTCAATAAATGCAGCCTTAAGCTGTTTGTCATGTTTTTGTCATGCATTCAAAATGTTAACAATATGAAGTTATTTTGAATATTGATAAGGTTATTGTCCCGGGACACTTTGAATGGTGACTTTGAAACTTATTCTCTAACACTCCACCGGTGTGAGTAATTATTAGCAGGGTAAATAATTACAAGTTAATACTGAGCTTATAAGCTACTGTGATAAGGTATTTTGGGGCTCACTGAAGGCCTCTTTTCTTTTGTGATTATTAGTATACATATATATATTTTTGTTGTTGTTTTGATTATTACTTTCTATTTTCATTTTTCATTCAACTAGAGGGTGAAGTGCAAATAAATTCGCTACTTAACCAGTTAATATCCTAGTCTGTTTGGTTTTAGTGGAAGGGTGGGAATTTATAAGGTAGGTGCACATTCACACAATACTGACACGGCCACATAGCTAGCTGCCCCCTGAATAGAGTAAAAAACAGTAGGCTAAATGCTAAATTGTTAATGTTCCTTAATGGGTACAGTTTTGCCCGTTACAAATGCAATCAAGCATTTTGGATGATGTGGAGAGACAAGCCGGCAGCAGATTAAATGCTCGAGAGAGAAAAAGATGCGGTTTTAAAAGGACGTGCTGACCAAGGCTGCAGCAAGCAGGTGATATTTAGACATTTATTTCACAAAATCCAAGACTAAGAACAGACAGACTATGTAACTGTTACACATTGAGGCCCAAAATATTGAGAATTCTACAGGGAATGTTGAAGACAATGGAGTGAATAGTGGCAAGAGGCAAGCCGAAGGCTGCTGACAAGGGCCCGACGCTATTGTTAAGCAATTTACAAAAGATTCACTGAACAAAAATGCTGATGTGGTACATGAAAATTTAGCTAAAAATGTGGAGAATGCAAAGCAATCAAGCATTTTGGACGATATATTGGCACAAGCTGGCAGCAGAACAAATGCTCGCTGGCCACCTCCGAGAAAGCAGAGAAAAAAAGATTTAAAACCAGGGCCTAAATTTCAGCGCGGGATTGCGAGTAGGCTATTGCGCATAAATTATTACTAAGTATTGAGCATACTAATAAAAGTCCCGCAACTCTAGCCATCATAATGCGAGAAATTCCCACACATTTTAATAATCTAATAATCTAATAATGGAGCGTCCTGAATGCGGGACTAGACTGGACAGACCATGCAACTCTGACTTCACCGCTGAAGTCAAATTATAGCCTTCTACATCAACCGCTATCGACAGGAAAGGAAAACAAACGTTTAGCAATCAGGAACCGTCAGGAATTTTGCAAACACAGAAGCATGACAGCCTATAACGCGAGAGAACATGGATGTGTTCTCCATTTGAGGAACGTTATAATCGATTGCGGACGTGAACAGACAGCTACAGACACGGAGCATAGTAGGCCTACTTTCACTTTCTGTGCGTATTCACGTGAAAGACAATTAGTAGCAAAACAGCGATCAAATATTTCATGGCAGTGAGTTTTGCTTTCAAATGTTTTCATGCATGTCTAGATAACGGGTGAGGAATGTTTAGGGGACATACTATCGTAAATCCTCAAATTATGGGCAAAGTACAGCACCTTTATTTGGACCATATTCGAGTCAGCTATAGGCCTTTATTTCTTGCGTTTTATTGTGAGACATAGGCCTATAGGCCTACTTTTCGTTTGGAGCGGTAGGCTATCAAAAGCAGATGTTCAATTTGAGATTTAATTTACATTTGGACTGTTTGATTATACTGCTAAATATCGGGACTGATGACCACTGAAATCTGTGGGGTATTTAATGGTTCACTATTAAGTTTCATATATGAATTCGGGATTTCCATCCGCTTATTGCATAAGGCATCCTCTTTCATTCGTTCATGGAACGTGTGCTGTGCTGCAAGGGAAACCTTATTCCATATAGCCAAAGAGGTCTAAGATAGTTATTTTTAAAATGATGCATGATTTCCTTTTTTTATAAAATTCGTAGGCTGGTGCCTGGCAGCAACAATTGTGTTTAAATGTAGGTTATTGCTTCAGCCTCTAGCTCAGAAAGGGGCTGCGTGCGACTGGTAGCTTGATAGCAACGTGTTGGAGACTCATGGTGTAGCAATGACCCTTCATTGGCAACAACATTAAACCAACCAACAATATAAATGATTAAGAAGAGCTCTTTTATGAGTTGAAACAAAATTATACTGGCTTTTATTTGTCCGAATCTGAGGCCCGGCTATAAATAGAATCCCGGCCATAATTTGAGGATTTAAAGGAACCGTATGTAAAAAATGTATTTCAATTAATCATAAAATTGCCCTGATATGTCACTAGACATTAAGAAATCATGTTCATTTCAAATACTTATATCACTGACAACAGTAGTCTGGCCAGGATATTGTCATTTAAAAAGTGAAGTTGCAGCCCTCAACTGATGTTGATGTCATGTTGTGTTTTGGCATAATGCGCCACCCTCCACCTATCTACTAATCACAAAGTCAGTAGTGTTTTGTCATCCGGTTGCCAACTCTGCCAGTCAGAGGGGAGGGGAAGGGGATACACCGCTCTACAGTAATTTGAAAGTGATTGTAGTACCCGTTTTGGCCACAATCTTACATACGGTTCCTTTAAGTATGCCGATTGTTGGACTTCCTTTAGAATCTTAATCATGTCCATTGAGTCTTTTACGAACGATGGCAGTGAGGTAACATGCGGTTTTAGAAAAGAATCTACAATGTCGAAATCTTTTCAGTAAGCGAACCGATGCCTGCAATAATATATCTTCCCAGAGGATTCTGGCAGTCTTTATGAATTTTGGGCAGTGTGCAAATGACCGGTGTCGTGGGATGATCAACTTTCTCCAAAGGGTCTAAACATGTATTTTGATCTTAAAGCAACACCAAAGAGTTTTTTATACCTTAAAATAATGTTTCCAAAATCGTTTCAGTGGTTCATCAACTCGTAACAGGGTGAACGGCAATTCTGCATTCGCTTCGTGGCCCTCTATCGGCTATAACCGCACTATGTAAGTTTGCCAGATCGGGTAGCGGATCTGTAGTTCGATGGAATGAGACATAAGAAACTACAAATTTGACTTGCATCTGATGTCGCAATACATCGTACTTTTAAAAGTCATGCAAAATAGTCTACCTTGTCTGTGGACATTGTTATTTGCAAAGCCGGTGCTGGATAAACAAATTGCGTGCGTGCGACAGAGGGAAAGTTCTTTGGTGTTGCTTTAAACCTTTCTTGTGATGTTTCCACCATGTTACTAGTCTTCCTATATGGCATAGCCAATTGTAAATACTTAAATTCTTATACACTTAATTGTTTTTATATGGATTGCTATTCCATGCATTGATAATTCATGTACTTTGCATAATGTTGGTAGGCAGGTTGGCAGGTGTCTGATTACTAGGCCTATATGGTCATGTGATATAGGCCTTCCCTACCAGTTCTTATTTGCCTGATGTTGAGATCAAAACGTTGCCTTTTAAAAATAAATAAAGTACCTCTTGGAGCCCATACAGTGTGCAGACCATCTCCTTCTCTTGCTTAGTGCAAGGTGTCAGACACACTGACCACAAGTAATCATTTTCTGGACCAGAAAAACATGTATATGCAGTTGATGTTCATCAACAATCTAGACTTCCTGACAGGCAGACCACAGGCAGTATGGATAGGTAACGTCACCTCCTCCACACTCAGTACTGGTGCCCCCCCCCCCAGGGATTTGTGCTCAGTCCCCTGCTGTACACCCTGTTCACTTATGACTGCACGGCCACAGCTCCAACATTATCATGTTTGCTGATGATAATATCATCAACGCACAGATGGAGAGATTCTGCCTACAGCGCAAAGGTGAGAGCTTTGACATCATGGTGCCAGGACAACAACTTGCCTCAACAGCTTGCTGGAGCTGATCATAGACTAAAGTAGGCTACATTACATTGGGGGTTCAGCAGTAGAGAGTCAGTGGCTTCAGATGCTTTCTGCTATACCATTGAGAATGTTCTGACAAAAGTTTACCATCAAAATGACTTCAAAGCTGTAATATTAAGGTAAAAAAACTTACATAGGATGTCTTTGAACTTTAGCTGGTCCTGATACCAAGAATGTCATTACTAGTAGTGATGTGCATTGTTATTATGTATGACTGTAAACTTTAAACTTGAACTACTCAAAATCTTCAAATCTTCACCAATCTTCAAATTTTCACTGTGCATTATATTGTAATGTATTGTGAAATAATCATTCATTCTCAATATAATTCTGTGCTGAAGGGCTTTCAGTATGTGCAGTGCAGAAGTTAAGGGATACATTTAAAATATAGGTAATATACAGGGGTCCTGAACAGCCAAACAAGGGTTTTCAAGGGAAGCTGTCTCACTTGTGCTGCACTACACGTTGGACAAA
Source organism: Alosa pseudoharengus (assembly GCF_046254945.1). Taxonomy (NCBI): domain Eukaryota; kingdom Metazoa; phylum Chordata; class Actinopteri; order Clupeiformes; family Clupeidae; genus Alosa; species Alosa pseudoharengus. Next base: position 58,867,110 of record NW_027468564.1, read on the forward strand.
ACGGCTAGTGCTGGAGTCATAAGCAGCAGGGAACCATCTTTTCAGTGGGTGTGGCCGGGTCTTCATTGTAATAACCTGGATATTCAGAAGATCTGGAAGCTGGATGAACTCCAACTTTCCTAGAAAAGGGAAACAAGAAAGACGAGAACAAGAATAAAAAAAATGTTTATTCAACAGGTGTCCTATAAAATTGTGTTGTACATGATGGTGAATATGATGAATTCAAATGCTTTTTGAAACATTTTGGGCTCAATCTTACACTTTGCGTGGCGCCAGGCGTGACACAAGTCTTGTTGCTAGTTTACACTGGCACAATGATCATCATTATTCCATCATGTGCACAAGTTGTCAAATGAACCTTGTGCACCCACAGGCATGTCGATGAAAAAAACGAGGCGCATGATCACAATTTGCTATGTTAATGCTACTGACAAAAAAAAGCTGGTCTAAAGTGAAATACACATGTTCTACACCGCTATTTTGAGAGAACACTGTCAAGTCTAACAAGTGGCGAGACCTTAGCAACAAGCCCCTTACAACACTACATAAAGACTGTGCTGGTGTGCTCGGATGAATGTCTTTAGGATTTTGTCATATTATTGAGGTGTTGCTTTTTTTTGCTTTCAGACATACTAGTCACAACACAAATACAACAATGTTTGAGATCTTTTGTCACTTTTGGGATATAGTTGGAACTGCCCACCTGAATGACCTATGCTAAGCTATGCTAATGGAGGGTACTGTACTTCAGACTGCGTTACTGCAGAGACAAGAAGGCTATGTATCATCTTAACTAACTCTGGGGGAGATGGTGAATGAGCTAATTTCCCAAAATGTTGGCATGTTCCTTTAACAGAGCAAGTATTTTATCTCTTTTGGAGGCGGGAGGTCAGATCCTCCAATCGCCCCTGTAATTCTTTTCACTAAGTTTTATGAAATTGAATCGGTAGCTTTGCATCGTCCTGCATCGTAGACTGATAAAACAACAAAACCGCACCGGAGCCGGGGGTAGCTTAACAATAAAAGAAATAACAGTAGCATTAATGGCCAAAGATTTACAGTAACATTTGGTGGTTAGCCTATAGGAGCAGACTTTTGTTACATGATGAAAAAATCATTTTAATTGTATCAATTTAATGTCAAACTTTAAATATATTGACCCAATCTAGCTCTCTCTACTGATAGTTGGACCTCCAGAGCAATTGAAAGCTACCTCACTGTAGTACAAACTGTAGAAACACCGCCATTATTCTGAATTGAATTGTTTTGTCTATAGAAAAAATATATAGTTAAAGGAACAGTATGTAAGAAATGTATTTCAATTAATGGCCCTGATATGTCACTAGACATTAAGAAATCATGTTCATTTCAAATACTTATATCACTGACCACAATAGTCCAGCCAGGACATTGTCATTTAGAAAGTGAAGTTGCAGCCCTCAACTGATGTTGTGTTTTGTCATGTCATGTTGTGTTGTGTTTTGGCCTGATGCGCCACCCTCTACCTATCGACTAATCACAAAGTCGGTAGTGTTTCGGCATCCGGGTTATACACCGCTCTACAGTAATTTGAAAGTGATTGCAGTACCAGTTTTGGCCACAATCTTACATATGGTTCCTTTAATAGTTTACGTGTGTATTTTTATAGGATGTTATTGAAACTTTACCATTACTGTGGGTGAAAAAATGTGAAGTGTACCAAACCATTGGCATATTGTACTATTACAGCCCAACACACGGAACCAAACCGAAAACTGTGACGCCAAAACCGTGATACGGACCAATCTGTGGATTTTGTAAGATGTTCTACCCCTAATACTAGCAGTGAGAAGAAAAGATGGCTATTTGGTTTAAATGAACCAAGACAGCCTCTGAATATACTCTACCATAGAATAATCATATATTATTTTCATTCATCACAAATCTGCAGTGTGTATACCATTCAACAGAATTGCAACCGAGGAGCCCCCTACACATCAACATTGTTCCATGCCAGAGTGGAATTGATGACAGACTTTGATCATATTCATGATGACCTACTTAAATTATCAATAAATATGTAACAGCTTTTTGAAGAAACATTGAACTCGGATGCTTGTGTTCTGACCTATGTAACCTTTGTTGTTGTCATCAAAGACACTCCACAGAAGCTCTCTGTGGGCACTGCTGATGCCAGGCTGGACCAAACACACCAGCTGGTTCCAATGGGCCTTGCTCACCACTGGTTCTTGCCCCAGACTAGACTGTTGAAGCACAGAAAAGGCCAGCAACATCTTCCTCCTTTTGGCTTTCACAAGCTGCCGTACTTCCTCCTTACAAACAATGTAGATAGACAGATGGAAAAACTGCAAAAGCCAGATTTCAGACCATTCTACCCTCAGTTGTACACATTTCACATTTTTGAATCCACAGAATATTTAAGATAATTTATACACCTGTCATTTTAACTCTAAACTTACTTTACCTTTAAGTATTTTTTGTAGTTGTTGTATACAACCGCAAGGAAGACCGACATGAAAATATAGGTGTTTATGAGGATATACACAATGAAGAAAATAGCAAAGAAACTACTGTAGTTGTATGCTGGCATCCTATAAAGAAATACAAAGAGAGAATGTGTTAGAATTGTCCAGAGAACAATATTTACTAAGCACTCTTCGGTTTACACTACGCCATTTATAATAACAGTCTATATTCCAAATATGTGGCTGGTTATCAGATGGCTGATCAGTGGCTGATTTATAGCCTACTCCTCCCTTGACAGACCCAACAGTATGGTGTGAATTATGTTCTTTAACTTCTCAAGCGCCTTCAACGCTATCCAGCCTTGACTACTGAAGAATATATGAAGAATATAATAATATGAAGAATAAACAGGGAGACATGCAGTTGAATGCCCCCATGGTTACATGGATCGAAGATTACCTGATGGGCAGACCACTGTTAATGACGTTACAGAGCTGTATGTCTGCTCTTCTGGTGTGTAACATGAGGCCCCACACTATCTGTGCTATCTCCCTCCTGTTCAGAATAACTTTCAATCCTGTCATTTACAAACATTGTCAGATGGCGCTGCCATTGTTGGGTGCATAGGAGTGTTATCTACATGCTAAAACAAGATGTGAATGCTGTTATGTATAGCCTACCCCATGCATATACACACACACACACAGCTTTAATAACTAAAATCCAACTCTTACATGACATCTGGGCTGTTGGCAGTGGTGACTAAAACATAAAGATCAAAGACAATCTCCAAGTAGTTGGTAAAATACTTGATTCCTTCCACTGTTTCAAGACCCCTAGAAAACATAGACACCTGTTAAGACTGAAAATACAAGTACCATACAACATTTGTAGGAGATCATTGTGAACAAAACCAGGATGCTGCTATCAAACAAACCACACACACACACACACAGGAGAAGCTGACTTGCCTTTTGCCAAACAGTTTCAGGGCCATGAGGGAGAACATTAGCACACTGAACATGAACAGGAGGAAGACATAAAAGATCTGTGGCAGGGCATTACGAATGCTCCGGAATGCCCGACGCAGCTGAAGAGAAAACAGTAATATCAAAAAATAAGAGCAGACTATTTCAATAGGAACACCTCTGAAAAGGCACATTATGATTGATTGTCATGTGACATTATGATGAATTATCTTCTCTAAGATAAGCAATGTCTGTATTAAATGCATAAAACACTAGTGCATCAATAACAACAAACCAGTATTAGACATGCATACTGTAATAAGAACAAGTTCTTGAATGTGAAGAGTAGTTTGTTATTTAGACCTGTCGACCCTCTGTAATGTTTACAAGCAGAAGAGGTCTGAGGACTCTGGACCAACGAACTCCAAAATGTCCAGCAGTTTTCAAACCCACATATATGATCATGTCAATCAGAGAGAGCTAAAAAAAAAGAAAGAGCAAGAAATAAATGTACGAGTCAGATAACAAAAAGAAACATTCACTAAAAATATATTAAAATATCTAGTACAGAGCCCCCAATGGACCATGTTGGAATTCCCTTTTTAGAGGTGGAAATTTATTTTTAGAGCTCCTTTTGCGTTCCCTTGCAACACTTTTGCGTTCCCTCGCAAAGTCAAAAGTATTGCGAGGGATTGCAAAAGGGGCTCTAAAAAGATCATTCCCACCATGGTCCTTTGGGGGCTCTGTACATATCTACACCAACAGCATGACTGGAAATCATTTTCTAGATTTTCTAAGAGTGAATTGTGTGCAATTCGGACAACATAACACACCCTGAATGAATACCACACATTCTGGTTGTTAACTATGGTGAAAAGTGCTGAATAGGTTTGACAAAAGGCCAAAGTTCAATGAACAATGCACTCCTCAGCATATTCCATGTGTTTGCAATAAAGTTTCCTGTGGTGTGCTAAGAACCCGTATGACAAAAAGCATAGAAGTCATACAGAAAATGATTCAAGTAGGCTGAAATAATGCTTTGCAATACTGATTCTGGTGTATTTGCTAAGTATAAAATATATTCATTAAATGGGTGTGCTTCTGGAATAGAGCATCCATATAAAATACATTTAACTGCAATTAAAACGGCATGTCTGACCCAAAATGCAAACCCTACTGTCAGCAGAGTGGCACATTTGTGATTCGTCTGTACGTGTCACTACAGGGTAGTCCCTTCATACTCACTGTGAACATCACATGATGGGAAATACAGTGTTATAGGTCCTTACTGAAATGATGACAATGATAAAAATGTTCTTCGGGTCCAGCCAGAACTTCTCACGGGGAATGACTTTAGCATAGTGAGTGAGTCTAGCTGTGAAAGCCATTAGGCATATGAGCTCAACAATGGAGGAGGCCTGGAAGACAGGGTGGGGGGTTGGGGGATTTGTGTCAGAAAAGGGACATCCATTTCCTATGTGCACAAATGAAAACCAATGGAGTTTATTTGCTATATTACTAGTATGAAACTGAATTGTTGTTAACTTGTTTATGGCATCATATTGTTGTTGTGTGTTAATTAGCCTAATTGTTTACCCATATTGGCATATCAGGAATCAGTGCAGGCTCTTCAAACACAGCTAGCCCTAGGTCCACAATTATGAAGAGATAGATAAGGACTTGCAAGCCCCAGTGGTTGTAAAACTTATAGAGCCTGACAAAACAAACAAAAAATGTCATCCACATCTTTCCTTCACCATCATTATACAAACGTTTTGGTGGTTGAGCATAGCCTACCTGACTGCTTGTGGAGAGGCATCAAAGAAGATGTTCCTATTGTATTGGGCATCTGAGACATACACTGCTGCAAGGTCAAAGTCCTGTCATATGCAACATATTAAAGTAAATTCATAAAGCTACAATGCTACAATTTCACATAGGCTATGACTCCAGCGCCATATTTAACTATCGAAACTCTGACCGTTTGAAGACCACTTCAGTTAAGTCTAGTTAGTATACTTTGCATATATTCCTAGGCTAAATCCTGGATAGACGGATTTCATTGCACCTCCGAGTCGATTACAAGAAATCCCAATGGGCATCAATGATGGACAAGAAAACTGATACAAGGCTACTACAGCCATGACTAATGCTCATTTAGTTTCAAACTGCGAATTTGTCAGTGCGGAGTGGGGGGAAGGTTTACAGGGTGATATAACTGGACCCTAAAGAGGTGGCATGCAGGATGTAGGCTGCTCAAGATTTAAAAACTACAACGCAAATCAAAGGCCTTTAACATCCACATTTGATAGTCATGCTAAATAGCCTATGTTGAAGGCGAAACTTTGACATCTGCAAATAAACATGTCCATGTAACACAGAACCGTGGTGGGCCTAGCACCAACCTTTTTAATTAAGGCCACAGATAACAATGTCCAAAACCTGGGGTACATCCACGGATAGTTAAAGCCTGCTGTACTCACATATTTTGTCTTGGAATCGACATCTGAGTTACCGTTAGCCCCATGGTCCTCTGCAGCCTCGGACTCTACTTTTTCGGTCTTCCCGGTCGTAGACATTATTCAGGCTGCACAATAACAGCTCTAGCCTACTCTTAAGCACTTTTTCAAAGTTATCTCATGAGCTACCGAGGTGACGCCTCAAAGTCAGCACGCGAACAGCTGGAATGAAATTCTCTTCCAGGATGAGCGCAGTTCCCGAAGTAGCCGACTGCAACTCCTGCAACGATCAATTTGCGTCTTTCAGGAGGATATTTAATAGAGTAGCCTAAAGTAATTAAACGTTGCCCTGTCTTTTCTTTGCAGCTTTGGGAAAATACTCCATTATAATTCATGCGGCTGAAAGGACAGAATTTTTGCTCTGTAGCCTACTGTGATTTCCGTCATGTGACGGAAATAGCGGAAAAGACTGAGAGAAAGATTCGGATGGTCAGCATTCCACCAGGCCTATAGGTAAAATTATCGCAGAGTCAGATAAAGGCTTGCTGAAAGTATAACTGTTCATTTTCTTAAATAGGCTACGCAACAGTTCTAATTAACTGCTGATGTAGCTTATCTCTGAAGTTGCCACACCACAGGGAACTGGGAGGCTTCAAACTGACATTTTCTTACAACAACTTTCATCATAGTAAGTAGACACGTAAACAGCCCTTGAATGATATGAAGCAATGATTTGAGAATTTTTGCCGGACCGGTTGCAGTGTTCTGATTGGATGATCTAAATGAATGGTCCCCTGATGAGATCTCCCGATTAAAAAAAAAAAAAAAAAAAAAAACCTATGGGAAGTGACCAAACCTTCAAACGCAACATGCCCTCTAGAGCTGTCGTCACCTAGCACTTCCTTTCTTCCAAGATGCTACAACCATTTAATTAGAGGGCATGAAAATGCACTCTACTGTTATCCGCGATTTCTTATTGGGGGCCAAGCAGCGAAGCTGAGGCAACCCATAGTGATTCTACGTATTCTTATTAGGGGTCCGAGCAGCGTAGCCTAAACCGTAACTCCAAAACTCTTGAAATTTTCAGGTATGGTTACCAGTACCCCCCTCTACCCATAACCCAAAATTTGGGGTACTGCACCCAAAGGTGGCGCTATTGAAAAAAAAGTTAATTATGCTTATTTCTCCTTACCAGATTCACCTAGACTCAAAATTCTTTCAGAATATTAATCTCTAAACTCAGATGCATCTTTTTGGCCCTGGTCTTATGGTCTACAAATGTTTACTTTTTCCACAATTTCATGGAAAAGCCAAACATTATAAAAAGTTTCACACTCTTCAAAAATAATCGAATCTTCACCAAAATTCTCACAGACAATGTTTAGACCAAGCCTCACAAAAGTTATCGCTCAGAATTTTGATATTTTGTTCCATTTCAGAGATATAGGCCAATAAAGTTAGACCACTTAGGCCTTTTTTCCTAGATCACCTATATTCCTATAAACCGTAAGTCCTAGAAACTTGACATTTTCAAGTATTGTTACCAGTACCCCCCACTACCCATAACCCAAATTTGGGGTACTGCACCCAAAGGTGGCGCTCTTGTCAAAAACGCTTATTTCTCCTTACCAGATTCACCTAGACTCAAAATTCTTTCATCATATTAATCTCTACATTCAGATGCATCTTTTTCACCCTGGTCTTATGCTCTAAAAATGTTTACTTTTGCCACAATTTCAGAGAAAAGCCAAACATCATAAAAAGTTTCACAGGCTTCAAAAATTATCAAATCTTCACCAAAATTCTCACAGACAATGTTTAGACAAAGCCTCACAAAAGTTATCAAAATAATTTGGATACGTTGTTCCATTTCAGAGATATAGGCCAATAAAGTTCGACCACTCAGCCCATTTCTCCTATATCACCTATATTCCTATATGAGTAAATTTTTTTTCTTGGATAACAACCATACAACCATCATTAGGTGGATACCATTAACAGTGCACATTTTCAGATATGTACTCTTTTTTTATAAAGCCCTTAATTCTATTGTCAAATGTATGCTAGGAATTTTCTTGATGTTGTGTGTTTGCCAACACACATTTTCACCATTTGAATGTGACTGCTCAATGTGTATGATTGTCAGTGGCTGAGTGGGATAATGCCTAGTGCTGGTGTTTGTTAGGTTGAGAGTTCGAATCCTGCTAGAGCTTTAGGCTCAAGATGCACATGCTATTGGTTATTGAAGATTCACACTATTGAACAGCACCTGAATGACATCAGACAATTAACATTCACACTCATTAGTTGCCAAGAATCAGAATGCCGACACACTCTATGACATATAGGGGAACTTCTTTGTTTACTATTTTTCCTTCATCATTAAGTCTATCATATTTATATTTCATCCATTACTGTTCTTCTCTATAAATGTCTAATTGCCCCAGAATATCCAAAAGTTTTCAGGTGTACTCTTTCAGGAAAGCCCTTCATTTTATTGTCAAATGTATACTTGGAGTTTTTCTTGTGTGTTTACCAACACACATTTTCACCATTTGAATGTGACTGCTGAATGTGTATGATTGTCAGTGGCAGAGTGGGATAATGCCTAGTGCTGGTGTTTGTTAGGGTTGAGAGTTCGAATCCTGCTAGAGCTTTAGGCTCAAGATGCACATGCTATTGGTTATTGAAGATTCACACTATTGAACAGCACCTGAATGACATCAGACAATTAACATTCACACTCATTAGTTGCCAAGAATCAGAATGCCGACACACTCTATGACATATAGGGGAACTTCTTTGTTTACTATTTTTCCTTCATCATTAAGTCTATCATATTTATATTTCATCCATTACTGTTCTTCTCTATAAATGTCTAATTGCCCCAGAATATCCAAAAGTTTTCAGGTGTACTTTTTCAGGAAAGCCCTTCATTTTATTGTCAAATATATACTTGGAGTTTTTCTTGTGTGTTTACCAACACACATTTTTACCATGTGAATGTGACTACCCAATATGTAGGATTGTCAGTGGCTCAGTGGGATAATGCCTAGTGCTGGTGTTTGTTAGGTTGAGGGTTCGAATCCCCGGTAGTGCTTTAGGCTCTAGCTCGAATACTATTGGTTATTGAAGATTCACACCATTGAACAGCACCTGAATGACATCAGGCAATCAACATTCACACTCATCAGTTGCCAAGAATCAGAATGCCGAGACACTCTATGACATTCAGGGGAACTTCTTTGTTTACTATTTTTCCTTCATCATTAAGTCTTATCATATTTATATTTAATCTATTAGTGTTCATCTCTACAAATGTCTAATCGCTGGGTTGTGGAGGTTAACACACTATAACATTACAGCTACTTGTCAATATGGACTTGTAGTGCAAGGCAAGTATTACTGTATAATTATAAGCTGTAGCCTATAATTATTTGTTATTCTTATAATATTTGTCATTTCTTATACATATTTAGTCGGCTCTTCCACTTGACAGAACAACTCTATATCGGTTAAGGATGTCACGCATGAAACAATGCTGCAGAAACACGAAAATACGACTTTGAGTTTAGTAGGCTATAATTTTCAGTTCCTGTTTATCTATTGCACAATGGGTAATAATTTAAAGGAATCGTGTTGCAGTCTTGTAAATAGTGACCCTGCAAGATCCCTAGTCATTGCAAAATCATAGTCTGTGACTTAAAACTCTACTACTTGTCTTTAGATGTGAGAGGTTCTGAGACTGTAGTCTTTCAAAAATCTTTTCCAAATCTTTGCAAATCTTTCCAAAGTTTACCTGCTGGGAAACCCTGTAGCTCCGGAGCAGGGGCTCAGACCAGGATAAATTGTTTGTTCGCCCTCAGTTCGCTCTTTTGTTCATCTCAACCCAGCACTCCAGTGTGTCCTGCTCTGTGTGCGTCTTTGAGTTAACGTAAGTCATCACTTTAATCACCCTCACTATGACTTTTGTGATGTTTATCAGTTTGTAGAGTAGCTCTGCCATCATGTGTAAAGTTAAGGTCTTTGTTTGTTGGTTTGGTGTGTTGGAGTCCCATGTGAGATGATTAGGTGATGTTGGTTGACTTGGGATGTCAAGTATTGTTTAGTTGTACCTTATATAGCCATATGATTTCAGTTTATTGTTCAAATGTCAATTGGTTTGTTTGTGAGTTGGGATCTGTACTGATTTACCCCATTTCACTGATTACTCCATTTTCTGTTTGTTTCCTCTTTGATGCAGCACACATACAAGTAAAGAACAAAAGAACAGATGAATTGAAACTCAAATAAAGTTAACTTGTGTTGCACCGAAACCTGCCATCTCCGTGTCATCACTCCATACCATTGAGCCTTCTGAGTCACACCATTGAACAGCACCTGAATGACATCAGGCAATTAACATTCACACTCATTACACACTGCTGGTGTTTGTTAGGTTGAGAGTTCGAATCCTGCTAGAGCTTGAAGCTCAAGATGCACATGCTATTGGTTATTGAAGATTGACACCATTGAACAGCACCTGAATGACATCAGACAATTAACATTCACACTCATTAGTTGCCAAGAATCAGAATGCCGACACACTCTATGACATATAGGGGAACTTCTTTGTTTACTATTTTTCCTTCATCATTAAGTCTATCATATTTATATTTCATCCATTACTGTTCTTCTCTATAAATGTCTAATTGCCCCAGAATATCCAAAAGTTTTCAGGTGTACTCTTTCAGGAAAGCCCTTCATTTTATTGTCAAATGTATACTTGGAGTTTTTCTTGTGTGTTTACCAACACACATTTTCACCATGTGAATGTGACTGGCAAAGATGTAGGATTGACAGTGGCTTAGTGGGATAATGCCTTGTACTGGTCATCCTTATGTTGAGAGTTCAAATCCCACCTGAAGCATTAGTGTTAAAATACTGTTGGGTTGTGGAGGTTAGCACAATATAACATTACAGCATTACAGCTACTTGTCAATATGGACTTGTAGTGCAAGGCAAGTATAACTGTATAATTATACGCTGTTTATCTTATTGACTCCGACACAGAACCCACCACCACAAATACAATTCAATTCTGTGGGAAACACTGCCTTCCATTATCAAACCCTTCATCTTATCCACAACAAATAAATAGTCCTGTAGAATCAAGTATTGTTAGAATACTGTTGGGTTGTGGAGGTTAGCACACTATAATGTTACAGCACAGGGTAATCCTAATTTTATGCATCAAATTTATTCCAATCCAACTCAAAAGTTTTGAACGACACAAAGTGAAGGTTTTATCCAGATCAAAACCAAGAATAGATTATGTGATCTAATCCAATTTCAGGATCCTTGTTTCCCTTTGAACAACCCATTTTCAAGATTTGATCCAATCCGATAGCTGAAATCCGGTAACTGAAATCCGATAACCGAAATCCGATCACGTTTCTTTTGAACAATTGTGCCCAAACAATCAAAGCATATGTAAAACTAAAAAGCTATGCCATCATGTTCGTTTTGCTCGGACCCCGTAAATCACCGCTTGCGGTTATATTTATTATTATAACGAAACGCTAATTTGCCATTGAACCATACAGTAAAAAGTTGAGATATTCGGCACATTGATTCGGTTCAGTCATATCTTTAATTTATCAAAGTTTCAAGTCTGCACTTTGAGTGCTCTAGCGCCACCAACGTTTCAAATGTTGAATTGCATCTATGCTTTTACCGTACATCACATTTTGAACATTAAGGTATATTTGGAATCCTTGGATGAGACCGAACTCGACGCACCCCATGACGTCAATTTCCGCCATGTTGGATCTTCCGCCATATTGTATTTCATCAAAAACACTTAAAAGTCATCAAAGGTTACAAAGTTTGTCCGATTTTCACAAAACTTGACGCAGATGATCTTCAGACCATGACTCACAAATGCATTGCTTTTGGGAGCCATATTCAAAACCCATCACCCGTCGTGACCAATCAAGTTTGGCGGCGAAGCCGCCAAACAGGAAGTGAAGTGATCTCAGCAAGGCTTTCGCGTATCAACACCAAACTCAGTACAGGGTCTCAGTACCCAATTAGGAGGAGGCTCAATAAATTTGATGACTTTTGACCTATAGGTGGCGCTATAATTACCAAAATTACGTTTTGGCCTGTAACGGGTCATGTGTTTGGAATTAAAGCATATTAGCGATATCTGTTAAAACCTTGAGAGGTCCTTAGGCCGACACATGCAAACATGTGACGTCAACATAATTGATTTGACCGCCATATTGGATGTCATCAAAAACACTTAAAAGGCATCAAAGTTTGCAAAGTTTGTCCGATTTTCACGAAACTTGATGCAGATGATCTTAAGACCATGACTCACAAATGCATTGCTTTTTGGAACTATGGTCAAAACCCGTTGCCCGGGATGACCAATCAAGTTTGGTCGAAGCCGCCAAACAGGAAGTGAAGTGATATCTCAGCAAGGCTTTTGCTTATAAACACCAAACTCAGTATATGGTCTCAGGACCCAATAAGGAGGAGGGTCAATAAGTTTAATGATCTTTGACCACTATGTGGTGCTATAATCACAGGAAGTGGGCTCATATTTCAGCAATGCTTTCACGTATTGAGACCAAACTTAGCACATGGACTTGGGACCTCATCCTGAGGACAGACAATAATTTTAGCGACCTTTGACCACTAGGGGTGCTTTAATTGGCAACACTTTCTCGTATCAACACCAAACTTGGTATGTGGACTCGTGACTACAACCTGAGGACGCACAATTAATTTGGTGACTTGACCACTAGGGGTGCTATAATTATCAACACTTTCTCGTATCGACACCAAACTTGGTATGTGGACAAATGACTACAACCTGACTACGCACAATAAATTTGGTGATGTTTGAGGTATGCGTATGTGTTGGGGGTTATTGGGGTGTGTGGGAGAGGAGGTTTATCTGTGTATATGTGTGTGTATGGGACAGGGGGTTAATTGGGTGTGTGTATAATGTAACAACATTGTGTTGCCATGACGACTCCTGCTCAACTGCTTGGCCCCCACATTGCTGCTTGCAGCTATATTTATTATTTTTCTTCTACGTATTTGTGCGTTTAATTCAGCTTCAACCGTTTGACGTAGAAACTTCGTTCAAACTGTGTTGCGTAGGCTAGGTCTTGCTTAGGTGACTTCAGCTATGTATTTTTCAACTTTGTAGCCTAACATTTATACGTTTTGAACTATTAATCAATAATTCCCTATTAAATAATTTGACCATTTAAACTATCCAACTATTTAACTTTTCAACTATTCCAACTGTCAGTTGCCTCTAGCCTACTATATTAAACCACCACCTACCTAGCAACCAATTTAGCAACCATTGAAATTAAGCATCTATGTCAGTTTCTATAGCAACCAACATGATTATGCTAGCAAACCACTGTAGTAACTCCTTTATTTCTGATAGTAGCTACCATGGAAACCCTAGCAACAACCTAGAAACGACTTCAAGTACCCTAGCAACAGCCTAGCAACCACATTCACAGTTAAAACCTAGCAACCAACATTAACTTAGCAACCAGCATAGCAACCACCATAACTACTCTAGCAACAGTCAGTTGTCATCAACTTTGACTCCCGTCAACTGTTTCCTCTGCCCACAACTGTTTCAAAGTAAAACTCCTCACTACAATAATTCCATTTTATATAATTGAACCATTTTAACTGTCCAACTATTCAACTGTTCAGCCTTTCAAACTGTCAGTTGTCATCAACTATGACTCCCGCCAACTGTTTCCTCTGCCCACAACTTCAACTTCAAAATAAGTCCTCAATACAATAATTTGCTATAAAATAATTTAACTATTTAAACTACTCAACTATTTAACTGTTCGGCCATTCCAACTGTAAGCTGTCATCAATTATGGCTCCCCGCCAGCTTTTTTCTATATCTGACCTCCATCTTTTTCCTTAGATTATATTTTAGACAATATTCAACAATATTTCATTCAGCAGCCATTTTTGCATTTTCATGCACTCGTAATTCCCTGGAATTACATTTTCTAGTTTCAATCATGCTCCTCTTTCAAAAGTGTGCACATCACTTCATCAACCAGTTAATCTTTAGTGCCCCCCCCCCCCTCCCCCCAACATTAAAAAATCAATTGTAGCCTGCACCATATTGCTATGTAGCATAGTAATTAAATACATCATTTGAAAGCCTCCCCCTCCTCTGCTTTTGGTGCTACCCTGACCTCTGGCTGCAGTCAGTGTAGCTGATAAGTAGATGCAACATATTGGGTACTGAAATATTCACAAAAATCCATAGAAATTGAATCTTCATGTTGTATTATCCAATATTAGTTGTACAGATGTATAGTCTATCTTATACACACTTATTGAGCCAACAAAGTAAATGCAGAAATAGAGACTTTTTTGAAATTATTCCATATTTTGTGTAGTCAGTCTATATCAGAACACCTTACATACAAACTAAATAGTCCACAAGAACCCTCAAAGTGTTACCTTTCATTTGAGACCAGGATTATGCTTCTACACAAAGGGGTTCATGTGCAGTAAAGCATTTGATTATCAGTATGCATTTTGGATAACAAAAAGTCCAATGGGGAGTTTCCATGGGCATTTTACAAAACGCATGAACATACCTTGGCAAATAATGGTCTAAAGCACTCATATTTTCATTCTATATTGATCTACTTTTGCACACAGCTTCACAAGACCAGGGGCCTATTGCACAAAACTAGGATAAGGGATTAAGCCGGGATATCTTGGTTATCCTGGGGGATATTCCATCAACCTCGCTAATGAAGGCGGCGCTTAACATAAATAGCCTGGCTTGAACTAGCGTAGACTTCCACTTGGGGCTGAAGCCGTTCCATTAACTCAAGTTAGCGGCATCTTGTTCTCGTTTATTCAAGCGAGGTTAAAGTCAGCTTCATCTCTGCTCGTGCACGAGGTAGAACAGTAGACCAAAACAGTATATTGACGAAAAGAGGATGTCGTAAAATTAAGACAATAGACGATTTCTGTTCGATTTGGCAAGCGCCATCTACAGGATTTTCATCGAAAGTCATCAAATTTAACATCGAGAGAAAAAAATAGATTGCCTACAGAAATGGGAGAATAATGAAAGCATACATTTAAAACAACAATGCTAATGGTTTTGAAATCAATTGGAAGTTTGATTGGCTTCACTCTTGAACACATAGGTCTACAGTCTATGCTTGAACAAAACGAGTGCATGAATAAATAGTATAAACTCAAAAACAACTTATGGATATGCATATAGATATTCAAAACTATATAGCTTACGTTCTTAGATTAAAAGAGTTCATTCACTCCAAATTATTGTCTAGGTGTAGGTGGTCATAAAATAAATTAGTATCAACATAATAGGCTATTGTCTCCCATAAGTCCCAAAGTGTTTTGAAATAAAATGATCTGAAATGCAATGGCTTTCAATTCAATTTATGCCTATTTAATCTGTGTAGCACACAGTTGATTTGACATTCATGAACAATCGTCGACACATGAAGAAGTTTTAATTATTAGCTGCCTAGGCTACAGAATAATTATCCTTTGGCTTGCATCAGATATAATAGGCTATAGCCCACTGGCAAAGCTGTCACTGAACAGCCTACCAAATGTGCATGACCCTTTATCAGCAGTAGACATATGTATTTCATCAAAGATTATAACTAAAAATGCCATTATCAAGGTGATAAACAATGTTGCCTTAATACTTCGTATGGGAAGCGAACCTGCGAACACGCAAGAATGTAAATCCTATCCTATGCCGTCTCGCTTCACGTTACACCACCACCGAACGTAAATGACGCAGAGTAGCACGATTCCTAGAACCACACGCATGTGAAGTTAAAACATTTTTAATCGTATTATCTTCATACATTCTTTGGAGCTAGTGAATGTGTAAATCCATGCTTGGTGCACTGTCGGAAAAAACATTTCTATAGGCCTACTTCTATTTTTGAAGTAGGAGGTATGCTACAGGTGACGAGTGCTACAGGTTGACGGAACCTTTTTTGGAAATCTTTTTGGACTCGTTTTCCGACTGATTGTTTTTTTTTGCAACACAGCTTAATTTAGCTTGAAAGTTAACGAGAGGGAGTTAAGTCATTTTCCGACGAATGACCGTCGCAGGAAGTTGCGTCATAACAAAGGGACGCCAGACCCGTAACAGCTACTTGGTGATACTGCAGACTCGTAAAAGTAGTTAGAAAATAAGGCAGAAAAACGACAAGTTTCCTCATGCTGCTTCCTTATGTTGGAATATGCAAAAATGTACAAACAATCAAGAGGATGCTTTCTTGTATGTGATTTCTGCAACAGTGATACTGCAAACGTGTTGATAGCCTATTGTTGAGCCTATTTTTATGCTGTAGCCTAGTGTAAAGCATGTCACACTAGACTAGCCTACAGAAAACTAATTGATGTTATATAATGATAACTTGTATGCCTACAATGGTTTATTAAACATCGCAGTCATTTATTTAGTCAGTCATCATGTTCATGTTAATGAATAGGAAGGACATCTATAGCGATACCAACATTTAAACTAGAAATGCAATTCCAAGGAATTACCAGTGCATGAAAATGCTAAAGTTGTGATGTAAAATATCATGTATAGTTAAAACAGATAATAAAGAGATGGTTACTACGGTGATGCTAGGATAGACATGGTGGTTGCATTGCTTAATAAAAGTAGACTGTTTAAAAGTTGAATGTAGATAGTTTAAAAGTTGTTGATAGACAGTAGATAGTTTAAAAGTTGTTGATAGACAGCTAGTTTAATAGATAGTTTAATGATAGTTTAAAAGTAGACCGTTTAAAAGTTGAAGTTGAAGTTTAAAAGTTGTTGACAGACTGGAAGTTGAATGAATGTTGATATTCAAATAGTTTAATGGCTGTGTATAGGTAGCAGAGGTGGAAAAAGTACGAAAATATTGTACTCAAGTAAAAGTACCAATACTTTGATGAAATATTACTCAAGTACAAGTTAAAATACCAATCTGAAAATGTACTCAAGTAAAAGTAAAAAGTAGTCCATTTAAAATGTACTTTAAGTAAAAGTTACTTAGTTACTTTTTTTTTTTTTTTTTTGGGGGGGGGTACCAGAACAACCAGTTTTACCAGAGACTTTCTAATGAGGAGATACAGCACTCAAAAAATCCTCCATAGTTTAGTATATGTGCTGCCGAAGCGATAGTAATGCATGGGGTTAGTTTGTAACGCCAATATGGCAGTTGTCTACACATATTACAACCCTTCCGCGGCAAAACGTTGACATGTGAATACATTGAGCCAATCATGTGGTGTGCTGTGAAGACATCATGCCAATCATCTGTTGTGATCTCGCCGCTGGAGCAAGATTGGTGTTGTGAAGCCTTATGCACGCGCATTTCTGCCAAAATAGATGCCCGATAAGTTCCCAAAAAGCGTTGCAATATGGCCGCCGAGTGGAGGTACTTGCCTAAAAGGATTTTGCTTTCATGCCCCTCATTGGCTAATTCGATGAGAACGTTTTAGAAACAATACAGACAACAGCATACGATTGGTTTGGCTCTCGCCTTAGGAAGCTGGGCCAGAGGCATTCACAGCAGCACTCAAGGGGGCAGGCGAATTCCCGGAAGTAGAAGAATCGACGTAGGCTGGAGGGACCACCTCTCTGCTAACTCCCATAGAAGTCCATTCATTGTAGGATTTTTTTTGAAATACCCTAACTTCATATAACATATATCCTGTGCCGATATTGTAGCTTCTGTGTAATCCACATAAACACTACAAAGGCAAAACAGACTCCACTACCTCGTCCGTAACGTTGGTTACCCGTAAGAACGGTTAGCTTGTTCGTTTGGAGGGAAGCTAGCTTTGACGTAATCTCTCTTTCGCGCCGTAGGGAGATAACCGTATTGTTTGGATAAGAAGCTCAGTCCACCTTACTGTCTGACGGTAACTCATAAGCAAAACCCAGCATACACGACCATATGTTAAGGTAAAGCATTACACAGAGGGAACCTAATAATAATAAAAAAGTAAACCTAATTTTTTTTAAAAAGGGCACTAATCATTTCAGAGGTTTTCGATGGATTGACCGTAGGTCGGAAAAGTGGAAAGAAGATTAGCTTCAAGGCTATAACTTTGTTTTGTTTTAGCATGACTGTTTTTGAAGATGATCATGTGTGGTAGCTTCAACATTAACTCGACTTGGTGAGGATGATAATACATAAATAAATGTTTAACTTTGATGACTTTGAAGGCGAAGGAAGTGTGAGAAGAATTTCTGTGTATCTATCATATGAGTTACAAGATTCAGTTCGATGGCTAACGTCACGAAGTTAAGTGTGAGTCTGCGCAGTACTGGGGGGACCAACTGAAAAATCGTTCTATTTGACTCAGTGCCCTCCCATTGAAAAACTACGGAGTCTGTTCGTCCATTTCTTTTACTGTCTATGGCAGCACTAGGTCAGTGTGATTCAGCGACGAACGAAAGAACGAACAAGAACTGGAAAGGCGAACTAGTTCAGGTCGTTCATTTTAAAGACCCGTTCGAAGGAACTAGTTCGTTCGCGACCGACCCACCTCTATCAGTTGCTGCGCCGCGGATTTGCCAGCTGGTGGATGCTGTTGGTGGTCGATGGATTTTCACGTGGCATAGCAAGGTTAGCAGAATTGTTTCCTAAGCGTAATGTAAAAAAATGAGTTGCAGTATTGGGTACAATATTATGTAGAATGGACCGACATGTCCACCGGTCGATTTCCCGTAGTAAATCGACCCTTTTAATGACTTAAATTTATTTTAGTATAGATGAGTTTAAGTACAACATTTACGTTATTCATGACATTTATCTACATGTCGTGTTATTGGATAACGTTAACGACAGGTGAAGTTGTTGACATTATCAATGGAGATCAAAGGCGCTCGCGTTCTAAAGGTTAACGTCACTGTTGCCGTTGGCTAATAACGTTAGCATGCTAGTGACTTTAATTTTGTAGTCACTATCATTACACTTACCTTTTCAACAGCTCAAGGAGGGGAAAATTGGCTTAAACTATCTAACGCTATCTAATATTATCTTAATTAATCTAAAAATATCTATCTATATACAACAAAGATTGTCTCTTGTCGTTATCACCACCAACGTCTGCGCAGATTGTTGGTAGTTGGGGCTGGTTGGCAAGCATGCGACTTTTAGATGTGCAGTATTCTGTTAAAAAATCTGATAAGTGAAGTGCTCGCATGGCACTGAACTCTTCAATTTATTCCCCCATCATTTCGCTGAATTGTAACGGGCTACACCCAAGGGGGCAGGCGAATTCCCGGAAGTAGAAGCATCGATGTAGCGGTGGTTATCAACTCTCTGCTAACCCCATAGAACGCCCAGTCATTTAGGATTTTTTTGAACTCCCATAACTTCATATAACATATATCATGTGCCGATATTTTAGCTTCTGTGTTATCTACATAAACAATAAAAGGCAAAACAAGACTCGACTACCTCGTACGTAACGTTAGGTTCCCGTAAGAAGAATGTTTAGCATGTCCGGTTGAAGGGAAGCTAACGCACTGAAGGGAGATAACCGTATTGTTTGGATAAGAAGCGTAGCTGCTAGTCCAGCCAGCACGGAAACTCGTGAACAAGCTATGTAGCCTACAATAGCATTGTAGCCTATGTTAAGGTAAAGCATAGAGGCAAGTAAACCTAATGGAAAAACAGTAGTTTTACCGTTAGGTAGTCTAACGATAATCATTTCAGAGGTTTTCGATGGATTGACGTAGGTCAGAAAAGTGGAAAGAAGATTAGCCTCAAGGCTATAACTTTTTTGTTTTGTTTTACCATGACTGTTTTTAAAGATGATCATGTGTGGTAGTTTCAACATTAACACGACTTGATATCACTTGTGAGGATGATATTAATAATAATACATAAATAAATGTTTAACTTTGAAGGCGAAGGAAGTGTGAGAAGAATTTCTGTGTATCTATCATATGAGTTACAAGATTCAGTTCGATGGCTAACGTCACGAAGTTAAGTGCGAATCTGCGCAGTACTGGGGGGACCAACTGAAAAATGACTCAGTACCCTCCCATTGAGAACGACGGAGTCTGTTCGTCCATTTCTTTTACTGTCTATGGCTACACCTCTGCCTTTGCTAACTTAGTGGGTTAGGTTGACCTAGCACCTAAGCAATGGAAGGCAATACCATCAAATGCATTACAACCATTTGTTCAGTAAATATCTATCTTCGTCCAGAGGTGAGGAAAATGACTTGCCTTTTTCATGCATCTCCTTTGTCCATCTCCTGTGTTCGGGGAATGTCATTTGAAATCACTCTTCAGGTCGTGATGTGATTAGAAAATGCATAAATTAACCTTCATAGTTATTTTCAATTGACTCGTTCAGTTCATATTTTTTAAATGAAGAAAGACAGTGAGTGCTTCTGGTTTCTCTCTTCAAATAAACTAGGGCTGCAGCTCAGTCTTTTTGGAATCTATTATTCTAGTGATTATTTCATCGAGTAACAAAATATTTAATGTACTTAATTGGTAAAATATATTTTGCTTTAAGTGCAAATTGATTAATATGCACAATAAATGTTAAGCTGTAAACTAGCCCTAGTCACTTAAAAGTAACTTTATTTATTTTATGTAGATTTGTGCATCTGCAGCATCTACCTTTCCTACCAAATAACCTAATTTACAAAAAAACTGCTGTTTTCACAGTGCAGTTATTCTACAATAAAGTGCAGTACTTAAGTATTTTCATGTTTAAAATACAGAATTTTATTATTTTGAGTTACTCGAGTAATCAATTCAGCCCTAACTTAAACCTTTAACAAGTCCTTTAATAATCAGCTTTCCATCACTACCATCTCCAGTTGTTGTGGATGTTGTGTTACCTATTTCAATCACAACTAAAACAATAATCATGTGTTACCAAGCTGGACCTAAATTGATTCCGAGTCTGAACTATCTGAGCTAGATGAAGTTATTATGTTAGGAATGTGGTAAGTTCAATTCACAGTTAATAGAAAATGAAATTGGTTCATGCATAACACTGCTTTTGAAATTGTATCCTTAAAATTATTATCTTTTATGATTCCTTTTAGGAGTATTTGTGATGCACACCACACTACTCTGTGAAGTGCTCCTGACCTTCAGGAGGAACAAGGATCAACTGGAGGTCAACCTGGGAAGAGGATACTTGAAGCTGTTGCTGCCACTGAATAGCGCAACCCTGTTGTAAGAATTTTGCTTTCAAACTCATCTTTCATATACCTTGTTCACTTTCAGCAGCATAAACACGTTTTAGATTAAAACTTCTTATTCCACTGCTTGGCTGGATTTCCCATTGTCCTACGTAATTCAGAATGACCATTAAAATTGTTATTTGAACACGTATGAGGTAGATCCAATTTTTTATTTTTTGAACCAATCACACTTGTATATTAATCACTGGGGGGGGGGGGGGTATACCATGTCTCATTTTTTTTTTTAGTGGTTAGGATGGCCAAATGTATATTTACTTTCCATTATTTTTTATTTATGCTCCATACAGAAAGGACTCGAGCTAGAAGTCAAGTGTGCCGATCTTGGCAGACCTGTGCCACTGTGAGGTGTTGAGTGCGTCTTGGGAGAGCTGACATCTCTTCACAGCAAGAACATTGATTGGTGCAGAGCTGAAGCATCACACATAAAGGAGCACACAATCACCTTTAGAGGTTTACCTCTGGTCACTCCATAGACTTCTGAAAATAACATGGGGACACTGGTCCTGGTGTTAAGATGTTATGTAAACTCCCATGATTTCATTTCGTCTTTGGAAATGTAGTCGCCGACTGCAATTGCTTGAAAATCGCATGGTGTAAGCTCACCATAAGGCTTTTAAGGATAAATCATGAAAAAATATTTTCGAAAGTGCTCTGTAGAAGGGCCCCAAGATGCATACTTGGAATACTAATTTTCTATTATGCCCATCAGACAATGAATCTTAAATGTGGTAGTGCTCTATCCACCCTTTCATGTAGGTACCTAGATGGTGTAGTGCCAGTCCTCTATTTGTGTTCTCTACATGAGTGGCAATCCTCAGAAACATTGTATGTGAGTTTGTGTTGCCTGGACAAACCTGAAAAGTGTCTTATAGGCCTTAACCAGCCCTAAAAAGAGCTGTGTGTGGTAATCATCCAGGCTTAGAAAACACTGGCTAGAGCAGTGATCGATCCTCACAATTTTTTTCACGAGCCACTTTGGCAGTGCAAAATCAAAAGGAGAGACACTTTTACGACAACATACTAAGTCACCTTTGCAAATGTGCATTTCTACATATAAATTGGACATCCCACAAAAAAGAAATAACACAGCCAATACATTTTCATTTAAGACCAGATTTACTTTAATACTGGGATGAGCGGAAGCTGGCATGCATGTCCTTGACTTTCTTCATGCTGTATTTTTAGTATTAGTAGTAGCATGTTTGACAATGCCCTCTTTAGGAGGCACCATTAAGGCTTAATAACTTCCTTTCACCTTCATTACTGTATTTGGGTGAAGGGGGAAGTATAATTTAGATGTTTGTGTTTTTGTAGTGCAGTATTCTATGTTTATTAATCACATTTCAAAAAATGTATTGACTGTTACCACATACAGTGGGTCCCATTTAGAAGTGGCCACTTCATTCGTGCTTTCCGTGAGTCATGCACCTGCGTGAAATTATTACAACGTATCGCCACAAGGTGGCAGTTTAAGTCTGCTGTAGCATTTGTAAACAGGGCAGCGGATTGCATTCAAAGGCGTTGCAGTGGCAGTGAGATACTGTAAGCAGAATGAAACTTAAGATCACCTTGTGGAAGTCATACAGTAGACTAGGCTAAATCAGAGCCTACTTTTGTTTTTATCAAGCTGGGGCCAGCTTGCCTGGGAAACTCAGGCGAGCAAGTGCTCCACCAGCCATCATGACCACATTCTACCGAGGCACCATTGAGAGCATCCTCTCCAGCTGTATCACTGTGTGGGGCGGAAGCTGCACTGAATACAACAGGAAAGCCCTGCAGCGCATAGTGAACACAGCTGGAAGGATTATTGGTGCTTCACTCCCCTCCCTGAAGGACATTTACACCACCCACCTCACCCGCAAGGCGACCAAAATTGTGAGTGATGCAAGTCACCCCGCTCACAATCTGTTTGATCTACTGCCCTCTGGGAAGAGGTACAGAAGCCTGCGCTCCCGCACTACCAGACTCACCAACAGCTTCATACACCAAGCTGTTAGGATGCTGAACTCTCTCCCTCCTCTCCCCCCTCCACCCTCAGCTACATAACATCCTGGACATTGGACCCACAATGGCCGCCTGCACCACTCCACTTGCACACTTGTACACTTTGCAACTTGTTGTTGTTGTCCTGAAAACACAACACTTCTGCTGCTCTTACATAACTTGCACCACTATGCCACTTTATTTCTTACTTAGGTCAAACAGAACTACCTCAGCCTCTTATTGGCCTGACTTTGCACTAGTATTTTATTTTATTGACTGTCTATGCACAATTTCAACCAAATTTTGCTGCTCTTATTTTTTTCATTATATGTGCCCTCTTATTTACTTATTTACTTACTTTTTTGTTTACTTGAATGTTATGTTTGTCTGTGGACTTAAAATTGGTAAAATATGTCTTGTCTCCACCGTGGGATAGTGAGAAACGTAATTTCGATCTCTTTGTATGTCTGGAACATGTGAAGAAATTGACAATAAAGCTGACTTTGACTTTGACTTTGAGGTGATGGCCTTTGGCGAACAGTTTAGGCAGGTTTAGGCCTACTCAAAATGAGTAAAACCAAATTTGCCGAAATCTTGCCAAAGCTACCATGCGAGCCACCAATTATTGCTTGACGACCAACTGTACTGTAGATTGATTTACTGATTGTGTTTGTTAGATACATTGATCATGTATGTACATCTCCCCCCCCCCCCCCCATTTACTACTGCTATGAGAATGTTCACATGGCCATGCTGATCAAAATCATTGTCATTTTACAAATTCGTAAGAATTTGTCCTGAAACTCCCCAGATTAATGTTGAGCTTGTTTTAAATGGTCTGTTTATTTGTCTATTATTTTGTTTTCATAAATGAAACCATATTGCTAGTTTTGGAATTACAGCATGTCTCAGTGGGGCAGCCATGGCCTACTGGTTAGCACTTCGGACCTGTAACCGGAGGGTTGTTTGAGCAAGGCACCTAACCCCTTACTGCTCCCCGAGCGCCGCTGTTGCAGGCAGCTCACTGCGCCGGGATTAGTGTGTGCTTCACCTCACTGTGTGTACACTGTGTGCTGTGTCTGTTTCACTAATTCACAGATTGGGCTAAATGCAGAGACCAAATTTCCCTCATGGGATCAAAAGAGTATACTTATACTATACCATAAGGTGTCAAGCAGTGTTTAACAAATGTTTGATTAATGTGTAGTAATGTTTTTTTTGTAAAAACTGTAAAATAATAAAATGTGTTTGAGTTATTGGTTTGCTCTGTAAATATTGTCAAAAGCATCTATGAAAAACCATGACCTTTAGGCTACTTGCATACACTTACAAGCAACTATACAAAATGGTAGGAACCTCTAAAACTCTCGAAATTTAGATTGTTTGTATGGTGATAATGGCTGTTTTGTAAGAATTAAAATCACTGGATACTTTGCTATAGCCTGCACAATTGAATTTGCCATGTTAAACTGGTATAGCATTCAGGATGTGTGCTTATATCCATTCAGACTTGCTAGGATGTGTTACATCAAATCGTTAGCTATGTGCGAAGTGCTGCTGTGATGTCAAATGACAGCCTTTTGAAGGTAAGATGGTGATCAGCCAGCACATAATATTTCTATAGCAGATGACGAAGGCTATACTGGAATAAAGCGTATTTTAGACATACAGATTTCCAGCCGATGTAGAACTAAAATGCATCTTGACGGTGAAATAGCGCCGACGTTTGTAAGATCAAAATAAGACGTTCTAAATGGAACGTGATCATATTTAAGACATTAAGATCTCCAGGAGATGTAGAACTATATTACACACATTGACAGTGAGATGCCGCCGCTGTTTGTAAGATCAAAATAAGACGTTCTAAATGGAACGCGATGTAATTAAGCTGATCTTTTCCAGACGTCTTGGAGACGTATGTGTGCTGACTGGGGTGCTGCTAAATATTTTTCATTTTACACCTTCAGTGTTTTCCATACGTTGACTAATATGTGGCTGGGCACCACGAAATCAAAACCGGCCACCACACATTGATGTTATGTTTTAGTCCTACTATTTAAATTAAAGATAAAATAATTTCATGGAGCTGCACTTTTTACTCACACAGCCTTTCCTCGCCCCGCCCGCTCTCTCTCGTAACGAGCCCGCTGCTCCTCCTCTGCATGTGCATTTAACAAATGATTCACGATTGTTGAAGGATTGTTCCCAGCGGGCACCGTGATGTCAATTTGATGTCAAGAATTAGTCAAGGTTTTGACCACCATGTTGAGCATCTATAATTTCATACTATTTTAGCATTAGCCTACAAGCTATGGCTTGCTTGTGGTTGTAAAGACGCCCAACAAGGGATCAATCTAACATGTAGTCACTGGTCTATAAACTTGGGTCAATATGATTGATGTTAAATCAACGTTGATTTGATATCAAGAAAAAAGGCATAGGAAAAAGGGCGTCAAAATGATATGGAATTGACGTCATTGAATTGACCACCATATGAGAACCAATAATGCTAATAATCTTAATAGTAGTAATAATAGCCCACTAGGCTAATGTTACTATTGTTTTGACACTTCTACCAATCAGTCTGGTAATATAACAGACTAAAATGCCAAAAGTAATCATTTTCACGATTGTTTTTAATGGATGCTTATCACCGCTTGATAAGCGCATGCGCACACACAGCAATTCCCATCCCCCACCCCTGATCAAATTCGCGCAGCACTCTAGAATCTTCGCTGAGTTTGCTCCTTTTCAACTGTAGTCAACACCAGTGACTTCAACAATCAACCGTCACTTTTCTGTCATGCCTCTGACTGAATGACAAGCTGTACAAACTCTGCCGTCATCATATCCCAGGTAAGAATTACAGTACTTTTGTATGCCAATTGAAAACGTGAATTTATTCGAAATATATTGTTTTCATAATGGAATGTTAATCAAAGCCGTTAGTCATGTTTAGAATTAGCTTCTAGCTAGTGAGCTAACGCTAGCGATGTTAGCTGTTAATGTTAACTTTTCCAGTAGCAGACTAACTTCACTATTATGTGGAATATCTGTTTGTTTGCCTGTTTGTCTGTTTGTTAGTTTTAAAATGAAATAGCAGGCGCAAGTAAGTTAGCTATACATTTAAAGTAACGTTAGCTACATTTAAAATGGCTGTTACCATGCAGGCTAGCAGACACAGATGAAAGTTGTTAACGTTAGAATTAATAACGGTTAACGTTAGCTCTACCTTGCGAACTTCCATGGGACATAGGTAACGTTAGGTCACTGTATTTAAACTTAATACATGTAGTGCTAGCGTTGATACATAATATAGTGTTGCTATAACTGCAAAGAGGTCCTGTATGAATTAAGTATATATCAGTTATCTACCCACTGATTTAAGGAACTGCAGTTTAATATAGCCATGTTTATTAACAGACCTGTCATTTAATGGATGTGATGGGTGGGTGGCACCTCAATATCATGTAAAGGGATCTTTAGTTTGTGAAGGGTAGTGTTAGGCTACATATTCTTCATTTCATAACCCTTATTTGCCCCTTGTTTGATGTACCTGACTTGCTCTGAGGCATGTGTTAAGATGCATGTGAGTGTAGTAGTGCTTCAGTGATGGTCTTTTCATGTTCTGTGTGTTTTGCAACATATTAATCTTAGTCTCCCTCTGTTTGCAGGTGGTGTGTTGTGAGGATTGCTGCAGTAAGAACACTGAGTGCATTCTGGAATATTCCAAATGTGTGCCACGTCCAAGCTCGCAAGAGAGTTCACTCACCAGGTAAAGACACACACACACACACACACACACAATGTTATTTTGAAGTATTAAAAAACATTGTTGTTTTAGAATTTTCGAACGAAATGGTTGGTAATTAGCACGTTTACGAGTATAGTTTACATTCCGGTATGATGGCAGAAGTGTCTTTGTGTACTGTGTGCCAAAACTATACTATTTAGCATGGTTGTGCAGCTACTTCAAATACTGTAAGTATTGTAATTTATCTACATATAACACTACCGTTAAGCGTGGGAAAAAAGTGGAGGTGGGGGTGGGGCGGGGATTGCATGGAAGGAGATGCATGCTATTTCAAGAGTTGAACACCCATTCACTTTACTTTTTTAGCACAGTTAATTTGGTCTCTCTCTAATTTGAAGG
The DNA here is from genome assembly GCF_046254945.1 of Alosa pseudoharengus. Classification (NCBI taxonomy): domain Eukaryota; kingdom Metazoa; phylum Chordata; class Actinopteri; order Clupeiformes; family Clupeidae; genus Alosa; species Alosa pseudoharengus. The sequence goes on from NW_027468564.1 coordinate 58,894,436, forward strand.
GTTTGTTTCATAAACCATATATTTTTTTTGCATAAAACGTAAAAACTACTGCTAACGTAACGTTAATTTACCCACTGCATTACAGATATTGGTTTGTACCATCACTGTATTCAAGAGTTCGATGATGGAGAAAGTGAACTTTCTTTTGAGATTACACCTATCAAAGATTGTAGCCTTTACCGAAATAGTCACGCTGCCCCTCCATTTCAATTGTTGATGCGCCAAAAGTAGACCTATCATGCTTATCAAGTGTAACTCTCTGAAGACATCCTTAACTTGTGAGTGTTGGAATTGTTGCTAGGTAGTTCATTTAAGTTCACTCAAAATGTCAGGCCGATTGTATGGTGTGTGCGTCTCGTCACTGCTATGGCGCGTTTACATGTTATCTGTCACTGCCAGCACGTTCTATACTCAGCGTCGTCCATCCTTGCAAATGGGTTCAAGTGAGGACATAGAGTTAAGTTGTAAACAATTGTAAAAATGATTGCCATAATCTGATTACACTCAAAAGACGTCTGGTTTTGGTACTCTACAAATTAATGTTTTACTTTTGTTATGCAATGTTAATGGTATACAGATTAAAACATGTTTTCAGTGTCTCTTTAGCTGAAAACTACTTCCAACATGCATGCCTCTTCCATGAATAGGCGCTCTTAGCCTGGCTAACGTCAGACCTCATTGAGATAGGGTCTGGGAATTAGACATTAATTTTCTCGTATTTGAAACATGGTTTACGAATGCCCAGAGCCGTTTATTGGGCGCTATGAATGTCTATCAAATGCGTCTGTACATAGCTCATAACGGCTTTGGCGTGTCGTCATCGTCTTGCTGCCCTCCCTCCGTTCTGTGATTGGTTCCTTCGTTGAGGTGAAAACGAAGTCCATAGAATCCAGGCTGCCTAGCAGCGTGAATAAAATCGCGTGCGTAAGGCACCATGGGAAAACCCAGGCTAAGGCACTCTAGTCCTTGAGCCACCCCCTAGTCCACCCACCCACCTACCCATCCGCCCCCCGGAAAAAAAAACAAAAAAACTTGGGGGTGTCACTCCCGGGATTTTAAAAACAATTCTAGTTGCTCAACATCATGTCTGATTAGCAATAACTCTGCTATGAAACAGAGACATTACATTTTCTGGTCAGTGAGGTTTAAATTAATTAGTTCCTGAATCCTATCCCATTTAATGTGACTTCAGAGGGCTTGAGGGATAGGATTTAAACCGTGGCGGAACGCCATGCTTAAATAAATGTAGAGGAAACACTGGATATTCCTTTTCTTGTTCTACAACAACAACCTAATAACATGATCATGCTGATGGCTGATAGCTTTTGCTCTTCCCAAATACAAGTAGCCAGGTGAGATGTTTGCAACTACATTGCTTTTTATCAATCCAGTTGCAGCAGGCCTAGTTCCAAACCACAATTGTTGAACTGTGAGGAACTGCACTATTTGTGATTGTTTTTAGAGATTTTAGAGGTTTTATACTAGTGCTGCCACTAACAACTAATAACTAATTTTGTTGTATAACTCGCACTCCTCCTTGTCCACAGGTGGCAGCAGTGCGGTGGAGGCAGAGTGGCAGCAGTACGGTGGAGGCAGAGTGCAGCAGAGCTGGCCTAAACAAAACAGTTTTCAGCCCTTGGAACCGCACCTGGCTCTTTGGCCCCAAGAACAAACCTTGCGTCATAGGTCCCTCTGATAGTGCATCACTCACAAGAATGGTAACAAGAATGCACTTAAAGAATGCCCTGGCAGGAGCATCACATATGAATACTTTCACAGACAGTTGAAGTGCTTTGCCTCCATGAACAATGCCATCTTGCTGTAACTGCTGCAACTCCTGGAGAAAGTCACTTAAGTACTCTTCCTCTGAATTTGGTTTAGCAACTCCACAGTAGATGGCCACAAAGAAAGGAGCAAAGTTGTGAAAGTTGCAGAGTATGGGCCACATTTGGAAGTTGGAGGATTTAAAAAGTGGCACACCATCAATGTTAAAGCACAAATGTAGGTGCTCAACGATTCCTGGATGCTGAGACAAACGTTTGGTTTTGGAGTAGCATTGTCGAGAATGGTCAGAAAAATCTACCAAAAAGTTTGTAAATTAAAGGATGGAAAAAGTATGGGATTTTAAAATAGAAAATGTGTAGGAACCCTGTTAAAAGAAACCTTTTCTCTGTCTCTCTCCATTTAACTGGATCTCTTAATGTTCTCAATGTTCTCCAACATTCCATTACTTGTTACTACATTGTACATGTTGTCATACATTGTTCATACAGTATTTAGCCATATTTATTCTGCCCTTATAAGATAACTACTAATACACTGCACATATTTAATTTATATTACTCTAAACCACCTTCTATAAACCAACTGTATACTACTGTCTACACGGCACTGTGTCTTGTCCTGTATATGCACCACCTGTCTATACTTTGTATATCACTTTTCTGCTTTTTTGCACTTCTAGTTAGACACAAACTGCATTTTGTTGTCTTTGTACTTGTATTCTGCACAAATAATCAAAATATATGTCAATAAATGCTGATGTAATTTTGACATCAATGTTTGTCGCATTTATGTTTATTTGACATTGAAGCTTGATATTGAATGATATCAAAACAACATCAACATCTTGACATCAAATAGATATAGAATTGACATCAAATGGCAACAAAGCTTGACATGGAAATGACATCTTGATGTAGAATAAATGTTGAATTGACATCAAAGCTTGACATTGAATGATATCAGAATAGCATCAAAACGACATCAACATCATGACATCTTGATGTCAAATAAATGTCGAATTGACATCAAAGCTTGACATTGAATGATATCAGAACAGCATCAAAACGACATCAACATCTTGACGTCAAATAAATGTTGAATTGACATCAAATGCCAACAAAGTATGACATCAAAATAACATCAAAACGACATCGTGGAGGTCAAAATCTTGACGTCAAATTGACATCAGTACATTGACGTCGATACAACTTTCATTCTAGACCTGTTTCTAGACGTAATTTTGACGTCGATGTTTGATGTCATATTGATGTTGAATTGATATCAAATGCCCACTGGGTTGTTGCCACATAGAAGCACTGCATAGAACACAGTGGGCTAAATTGCTATTAAATCCGCTTAGCATCGTGACCATGCTGCGCAAATTTGTTCAAAACTGCAGCATTAAAGTTAAGGTAAACTCTGCTAAGGTCTTATCACAACATAGTACATTGAGGAGACTAAACTAAGTTAAGTTACAATATGCAATCAAGCAGTATTTCAAAGCTAACGTTAGAATACTTTTTGGATGTCAAGTTTAGCATGCTTACTTGCAGCTGCTTGTATTCGTTACTCAGGCTCATTTTATTGACTCTGAATATTTGCAAAATCCCGATGTAAATGGAAGTGTAAAGTGTTTTCCAAGACTCAAAAGTGCTTGTCCAAAGGAGAAGTACGAAACGTTATTTGAACTAACTACGTTATGAATTGCATCCACACATCAGCAGCCTTCTGTGTTAATGTTAATTGTAATAACTCAGGTAATCCACACATAAAAAATCCAAACAACTCCATAAGTAGAGTCATGTGTAATGAAGTGGAATAACACAGGGAAAAAGTATTGAACACGCTAAGAAAAGGCACTAAGGCAAGGAAAGGAACGAGCTGGAATCTGTAAGTAGTTAGAGAGTAGTTATCCTTTCTATCTGTGCAAATTAATATAATCTTAATATAATATAATATAAGCTTGGTTAGTAGCCTACATATTGATGGGCTATAAAAAGGTTTTTCATTACCAAGGTGTCACACAAGAAACATTTCATGATGGATAAAAGCAAAAAGCTCTCCCAAGCAGGCTTGGAATTTCACCATTTTAGGGGCAAGGCCACTTGGCCTTCAGTTGGGCATATTTGGTGGGGGGCACAAAGGCCACATGTCAGGGCACCAAGGCCAAAGTTAACTATACAGTAGTATGCTATAAAAATGATCAAAGTTGTATTCACTGCAGTAGACCTGCATCACTGTATGAAACATTACAAACACATAAAACATGACATATTACATATAACTGACATAACTGTAAATCATCTGATCATCTAATATTTTCAGATATCTAGGCTATATTTAACATTTATTTTATATTTGGCCTGTTATGAAATCATGTATTGAACAATTTAAGCACAGCTCAGCTTTAAGAAACTCAAATAGCCTAGATGCATGCTTAGCATTTTGTGATCATTAAGGCTACTTTCACAAACTCTTATAATCAGCTGTCCTCTGATTTACCGATATCTAGGCGACATTTGTAATATTTATTTTGTATTTGGCCCGTTATGAAATAATGTGGAACAATTTAAACACAGTGTAAAACTTAAATCCCAAATTTGGAGACATCCATGTATGTTGAAATTTACTGCAAATTCAAAACGGGATTAGTCTGGAACGGCTAATACAGGGGACTGCTTTACACTTTTCTGTTCGGTAAGGTCTGCTGTTTATTCTGATATATGGTTTGTCATATGTTAAACGAAGGGTTCGTGAAGTATTCCACCGAGATGAATGGGTAGGGAGATGGACGCAAAACCTTCAGTAGAATTTATGATTAAATTGAATGATATTATTTACTTTTCTCGCGAACCGTTCACCACAGCAATTAGCGGCTTACATCGTTTAAAAGCTGAGAAAAAGCTCTTTCATGTGATACTTGTGATGTCTGTGTGATGAGTAGGCTACTTCACGAGTAGTTCAACTGAGAAGAATGGGTTAATTTGGACGCACTTTCTTTCTTGCGCTGTCACTTTCTCCACTGCGTAATTTGATTATTAGGATTATTTTGACAGGCCATAGGCTAAATATATATCGCTATTAGTAGGACGCAAAGCAGAATATTTAAAGAAGGGGGCACCAAGGCCACCGTGGCCTGTAAACCTCTGATTTTCAAAGGGGCGTCACGGCCAACGCAAGGGGCTACGACGGCCATGGCCGTCGTGGCCGCCGTGAAATTCCTACCCTGCTCCCAAGACCTTTGCAACCTTATTGTTGCAAAACATCAATGAAACTGGTTACAGATGCATTTCAAAACTTCAGAATCTTCCAGTTAGCAGCATGGGAGCCATTATCGGCAAGTGGAAGGAACATCACTGCATCATCAACCGGCCATGCACAGGATCTCCTCGCAATATTTCTGACCAGGGAGTCAGAAGGATAGTCAATTCCAAGAGCCAAAGACCACTCGGAGAAAGCTCCAGAAAGACTCGAAGGCAGCCAATTCATTTAAATTCAATTAAACAGTTCTGGTAGTAAAGATCAGGATTCACAAGCGGGGACCCATGGAATCTGTTTAGAACAATGGGCCAAAATCACACCTGATACTGCGACTAATACGAAATGTCTTGATTCTGTCATTACAAACAAAGGCTTACTGAAAGAAATTTCAGTAGGCGTTCAATACTTTTTTCCTGTGTCATTCCACTTTATTACACATATTATTTTTTATATGTGTGTTAATATAATGTGTGGTGAAAATTTCGAATAGACTCACTGGAAGTTTAGGCTAATTACTGAAAAAAAGTCTAAGCGTTCCACCATATATTTATTTTACCTGAATATTTTAACTTCCAAATTAATGTCAAAATGAATGTCATACGAAATGTAAAGTTTGACTGACTGGATGTTTATACAAAAAATAGTGAAAACTGTCTACTCTAAGGTCACTCTCACTCTCCCTTGCTAAAGAGCTAAATGGTTTAGTCCGCCTGCACGATTCATAAGGTAGTCTATCTTTTGTTTATTTAGTTGAGCATCGCTAGTAGTGGGCCGCTAATTGTTGTTCTGCTGGTGCAATGTCTTTATATAAAGAAGTCAGGTTACCAAAAACAAATGTCAAAACAGGAAAAAAAAGAGAAATGAGGGGAAACAACTGCTAATGAACTACTTTCCAAAAAAAGGTGAGCACAAACGTCAAAACACGAAATCCCATGGTGTTTGCTTGAATATCTCCGCAATCATAGTGCTAAAACGAACTGAGACAACCCATTGAAATAGCGGAAAATACACTTTCATAGGTTAGGCTACACATGTAATCTGATGCATCTCGTGATCCAGCTCCATCTCAATCACTTTCAGAAAGACATGGCGCCAGCTTGATTCATGTCCTGTTGTAGGCTACATGCTGATCATTATCACTAGGCTAGTGGTTTAGGGCGCGATTTTTTCTCTCTCCCTTTCTGTTTTCGTTAGTCTTTTTTATTTACTCAAGTAACGGATGGGTTTTTTGATGTAGCGAAGTACAATACTTCACTCAAAATGTAATCAAGTAAAATTTAAAATACCGATTTTATAAACTACTTAAAAAATACAAAATACACAGAAAAACTACTCAATACAGTAACGTGAGTAAATGTATTTCGTTACTTTCCACCTCTGATAGGTAGATATTTGACAATAACTGAAAGTTGGAATGGCTCTAATGTTTGCTAGCAGTTATGCTAAGATTTTTAACTATGCTAACCATGCTACTTAGCTAATGTTTTATAGCAGTGCTAGCAATGCTAACCTGCTAACCATGTTACTTAGCTAACGTTTTCTAGCAGTTTAATGAATGTTGATATTCAAATAGTTTAATGGCTGTGTATAGGTAGATATTTGACGATAACAAGTAAGTATACTGTATATTTATTGAAGATCAATTCTGAATAGAGACATAAAATACATTTGATTCAACAGATACAACTTCCTTATATAAATTAGTTTAATATGAAAATGATATACATCTATAAAATGTATTATTTATGAAAAGCTAGGAATACAATCAACTTCAACAACACTCAAAAATCAATGTGTTCTAAACATTTGAAAGTGGATTACATAGAACAAGCCTGCCACATATACACACAAACTCACACACACACACACACACACACACACACACACAGAGGAGGATAGGGAAAGGTGGGGTGGGGAACCTGAAGGTTAAACACAGAAGACCTATGACTCATAACGAAACGCATCCCCTTCTGTAGAATGCCAAATCTGACAGCAATTTTGTTTACCAAAAAAACAAAGTCACCTACCGCTAAACTCCAGGCCATACAAGCTACTTTAGTGTTATTATGTATTGTTTTTATAACAAAGCCAACAATTTTTCTTTGGCTCCTGCTGTACAGGAATATGTACTTGATGAAAAGACGACAAAGTAGTAGTTGGAGCAGCTGAAGGCGAGGCTGAAAGCTGTTGTGATAGATTTTCTCCAAAGTCTTTCTGGCTGTAGCTACCAAACCTAGGTTCAACACCAGATTCTGCATTGCCAAACTTGAAATAATAAGAAACTACTGACAACGGCAATGTCAATGGAGAAAAAGTGTACACAATATGTATTTCTCATTTGGTCAACGCTCCCTGATCCCTTCAGAGACTTGGTTCCCTAGTAGCAATGGATATTAGGGAGGGAAGTGAAGTCCCATGTCAATGATCAATCCCAGAAAACTGTGAAACTCTTCTGGGGTCTCTTCGTCCCATGCCCCTGCACTGTGTGTTTGCATACGACGGCCTACTAAGCACAACCTCCCACCCGTTCCGGTTGGTAAAACCACATATGCCTGGGACAACAACATATAAAAAACAACATAACAAGTCTATTTCACAGTGTTTTAGTGGCAGTCTACACCAACCTACGCACGCCACCTAAATCTATACCTTCTTCCTCCATCCTCACATGGTCTTCAACATTGTGAGCGCAAGCTCATCAGCAGTCAGCTACCTCTTCAGGCCTGCAAGGAGGTCTGTGTAGGTCTTGTCATCCTCCATCTGAAACAACAGTAAAATCATACAAATGTAATACCTTTATTAATTTAAAAAATAAAATCACAAAACTACAGATGTGTGCGTGTGTGCACATACATACACAAGAAGAGGTAGCCTAAACTATTGAAGCATTCAAGAACTCAAAAATATTTAGAAGTATGAAAAGTCATTTTATTACACATGGGTTTAGCTACCCTAAATCTGATTGCCTGGCTGGCATTAAGATAAAGACAGATTACATTTCACCTAGTAACTAACTGCTGAAATGCAATAATGACATTTCTGACATAATATGTGATTTCACATCATGTTTTCTATGTTTTCTATAACTACATATTGAGAAGAGTAGAATATCAAGTCATGCCATCTTAGAAAATGTTGAGACAAGCACGTCTGATGTTTGTCATTTAGAAGTTAGCAAGGTAAAACAGTTCACTACAAACTGCCTAGCGAGGTAACAACCCGAGGAGAGGCAATAAGTTAATTAGCACTACATTTCTGACAGAATCCGTGATTTCACATCTTGTTTTTTACAACTACATTGAGAGGAGTAAAAATATCGCTCAACTTATTTCATGTAAGAGAACGCAACTTAGAAACGCGGCGCCCATTGATTTATTCAGCTTTGGTATGCTATACTGACTTGCCAATATAATGCTTACCTAACAAGCAAATTGGTACTAGAAAACAAACTTACTTACAGGTTATATACTAACAGGTTTTTAAATGAAATTGTCAAATGAAAATAACTGATATCAAAAGCAAACGAGAATACTGCAAGCAGTTCAGAGTAATGCAGCTAGCTAGTTACATGACGATGCACTTAGCCCCCGCTATGCCATAATGTTGACGCTGATGAGAAAGCATAGTACTGTCAAATGACATGATTTTATGACTACAAATTAAGATGAACCATAACTAGAAACTATGTAAAACATATATTACCTCAGTTTATCCAGCTGTGTGGTTTCCAGTCGAGGTAAACTCCAACGAAGTGCAGGTGGCATCTGGCGGTCAATATCAAAATGTACTGACTGAAGTGAAAAGTTTTTTTCACGACTCATCTTCAAGTATCCAAAACATTTCGCGCCATAAACCCCTTAACCAATCATATCAAATTGAAGCTTATGTTGTCAGCATTACGGGGAAGATTTCAGAAATAAAATCAGTCATTGGACAGCTGAGATATTAGATGATTGGTCATCGTTAAAATTTTAACGAAATTAGAACGGTCGGGCTTGTAAGGGTTAAAAGTAGACCATTTAAAAGTTGAAGGTAAATAGTTTAAAAGTTGTTGACAGACTGGAAGTTGAATGAATGTTGATATTCAAATAGTTTAATGGCTGTGTATAGGTAGATATTTGACGATAACTAAAAGTTGGAATGGCTCTAATGTTTGCTAGCAGTTATGCTAAGATTTTTAACTATGCTAACCATGCTACTTAGCTAATGTTTTATAGTAGTGCTAGCAATGGTAACCTGCTAACAATGTTACTTAGCTAACGTTTTCTAGCAGTTTAATGAATGTTGATATTCAAATAGTTTAATGGCTGTGCATAGGTAGATATTTGACGATAACTGAAAGTTTGAACGGCTCTAATGTTTGCTAGCAGTTATGCTAAGATTTTTAATTATGTTAACCATGCTACTTAGCTAATGTTTTATAGGTTACTTAGCTAACTTAACTAACATTTTCTAGCAGTTTTACTAAACATGCTAACTATGCTAACAATGTTAGCATGCTAACTATGTTAACCATGTTACTTAGTTAACTTAGCTAATAACTTTAGCAGTTATGCTAACTATGCTAACTAGCATGCTAAATATGCTAACCATGTTACTTAGCTAACCTAGCTAATCATTTTAACAGTTTTGCTAAAAATGCTAACTAGCATGTTAGCTATGTTAGCATGCTAACTACGCTAACCATGTTACTTAGTTAACCTAGCTAATCATTTTTAGCAGTTTTGCTAAAAATGCTAACTAGCATGTTAACATGTTAGCATGCTAACTATGTTAACCATGTTACTTAGCTAACTTAGCTAATCATTTTTGGCAGTTTTGTTAAAAATGCTAACTAACATGCTAACATGCTAACTATGTTAACCATGTGACTTAGCTAACTTAGCTAATCATTTTTAGTAATTTTGCTAAAAATGCTAACTAGCATGCTAACTATGCTAACCATGTGACTTAGCTAACTTAGCTAATCATTTTTAGTAATTTTGTTAAAAATGCTAACTAGCATGCTAACATGCTAACTTGCTAGCATGCTAACTATGCTAACCATGCTAACTAGCTACAGTGGGTAGGAGTCATAGTTGATGACAAGTAACAGTTACAATGGCTAAACAGTTAAAAAGTTCAGTAGTTTAAAGGGTTAAATTGTTTAACAGTGAAATATTGTAGTGAGGACTTTTATTTTGAAACAGTTTTTGGCAGAGGAAGCAGTTTAACAGGATGTGTAGTCTTAAAGGAACACACCACCCAATGTCAGTAGTAATATATGTTCTTACCTTAACTTTCACGAGTTGAGTCATACCTCTCCCGTGTCCGTACGTGCACTCAAACGCTCTGGTGCGCGGCTGGACTGTGTTAGCATGTTGCTATGCTAGCGGGCTTTGACGGCAACTAAGCGTAGAAGTAATCAAAAACATCCACGTTTTACTGACTTAAATACAGTTGCACGAGTAGTTGATAGAAATGTTACGGCCACGCAACGTGAAACGTGGCGATTTTCCAAGCGAATAAACCGGAGAACTACAATGTGTGGCGCAATAGCACTTGGGAGTACTTCGACCTAGCGTAGTAGTATTGTTAACACCTAATTGTAGATCCTATCCACCACAGAGTTTAGAATCCATGCTGGATCGACCCTCAGCCTCTCCCTCCCCTCTGAGCGAGAGAGAGGCACACACACTAGAGATGCGCTGATGGGCTATTATTTCAACCATAACTGCATAGCAAAACTTATCATCCATCAGCCATCCATCAACACCAAAGTTTTTTGACCAATTTTCGAAACGGCACCCGCCCACCATCCGCTGGTTGTTTTAATGTAGGGGAGAACTGGTACAATTGTAACAGCGGTACAAATGTAACAGTGTTTTATTCTCAAGATATGGTGTAGCTACGGAAACGTAAACAGACACATATTATGTAATTATGTATAATCTTACAGCCATCCAAATATGAATGGTCTACTATAAATACGACTAGAGATATTAAGCAAAAAGGTGCAAAATTCAAGCATCGCGATTCTTTATTTATTTTTAACCGCAACTGTTTGTTTAAGTTTGCTTTGTGAAATTTGAGCGTGTGGACTTCAATCACATGTCATTCATATCTTCAGTCCCTCTGTTTCAAGTTAACATGAGTCCTATTTGATTTATGTAGCCTAATCACAGCACATGCAATTAAATGAAAATAAAAACATGACCTGTGCGGGTCAGTTGTAACACCAGTCTCTATGGCAAAATGAACTGATTTTATCACGAATGCACGAACATTCTCATTGCGAGTTATGGATTATGATTTTTGTGCCGCCATCACCCAATTAAAGTTAACACAGCAACTTGAAATATCACTGTTGGACCAAATGCTTCAGACATGTAAGAAATAAGCAGTTTATCAACTATATTTACTGGTTTTATCAAGTGGATATGGCCAAAATAAGCATATTTAAAGGTTATTGTGAGCTAGCATAACACCGTAATATGGTCTGCAATGGCTAATCAATAATGCAATAAATTAGCTTTAACAGTCATACATTTGGACTTTTTTTCTTGATTTTATATGAAAACAGATGCTCTTTGTTTAACCCAGCACTGTTTTGTGTTAAAATATGTTATAGGATTCACGATTTTAGCACTGTTACATTCATGACGCTACTGTTACAACTGTACCGCACTTTTTTATGGCTGTTAAGTTAAATTATTGACAAACTATAGGCCTAACATCTTTTTTAAATTCTGTTTCAACTTTCATGGAGTAGACATGTACGACTCTGTTCTGGTCAAATTTCACAACTCTCAAGTCTATCGTCTTTGTGTAAATCGAGTTTGAATTGGAAAAATAAAAAAGTGTTACAATTGTGCCGGTTCTCCCCTAGGCTATATGGGTGATGCAGCGCTGCTGACGTGAGGCTAGAAAGCCCTTGCCTGTTCTAGGAAGACTGATCCAATGCAGCAAATATATTAAAAGGCTAAAGTCGTACATTGGCTATGTTGTAGCCTATCCCCAGAATATCAGCAGCAAACTCAGTCTCTGTCTCGCAAAACAGTCTCCAAATAAAACGCACATCGGCCTGTTGCCTTTTCTGCCAGCTTGTGAAAATATATCGTCCAAAATGCTTGATTGCATTGCATTCTCCACATTTTTAGCTACATTTTCATGTACCACATCAGCATTTTTGTTCAGTGAATCTTTTGTAAATTGCTTTACAATTACCGTCGGGCCTATAGGCCTATTGCCTGGCTTGCCTCAGCTTCGGTCACGTCCTTTTACAATTTTATCATTGTAATAAAAAACGCAATTTGCCACATAATTTCAACATGCTCCTGGCCTACTAATTAATGCCTATTGTACTTTATTTTTTGCAAAAAGAAAGAAATCCTTGATAAAATAACAAGTCATTCACATTATAGGCTACTTTACACACTGTTATGTCAGGGTGACTGAAAGCCTGTTCTGAAGACTCCCATTCATTTTGACTGCACGAGCGCGTCTTTTTCAGACAGACAGCGCAATTCATTTTAAAGCAATTTACAAAAGATTCACTGAACAAAAATGCTGATGTGGTACATGAAAATGTAGCTAAAAATGTGGAGAATGCAATGCAATCAAGCATTTTGGACGATATATTGTCACAGTATAGGCAACAGGCCGATGTGCGTTTTATTTGGAGACTGTTTTGCGAGACAGAGACTGAGTTTGCTGCTGATATTCTGGGGATATAGGCTACAACATAGCCAATGTACGACTTTAGCCTTTTAATATATTTGCTGCATTGGATCAGTCTTCCTAGAACAGGCAAGGGCTTTCTAAGCTCACGTCAGCAGCGCTGCATCACCCCCTACATTAAAACAACCAGCGGATGGTGGGCGGGTGCCGTTTCGAAGATTGGTCAAAAAACTTTGGTGTTGATGGATGGCTGATGGATGATAAGTTTTGCTATGCAGTTATGGTTGAAATAATAGCCCATCAGCGCATCTCTAGTGTGTGTGCCTCTCTCGCTCAGAGGGGAGGGAGAGGCTGAGGGTCGATCCAGCATGGATTCTAAACTCTGTGGTGGATAGGATCTACAATTAGGTGTTAACAATACTACTACGCTAGGTCGAAGTACTCCCAAGTGCTATTGCGCCACACATTGTAGTTCTCCGGTTTATTCGCTTGGAAAATCGCCACGTTTCATGTTGCGTGGCCGTAGCATTTCTATCAACTACTCGTGCAACTGTATTTAAGTCAGTAAAACGTGGATGTTTTTGATTACTTCTACGCTTAGTTGCCGTCAAAGCCCGCTAGCATAGCAACATGCTAACACAGTCCAGCCGCGCACCAGAGCGTTTGAGTGCACGTACGGACACGGGAGAGGAATGACTCAACTCGTGAAAGTTAAGGTAAGAACATATATTACTACTGACATTGGGTGGCGTGTTCCTTTAATAGGGCCAGTTTGTATGCTTAAAGCCTGAGACTGGCAGTTGAGATCCAGGTGGCCTGAACACCTGCCATAGGATTCTAATTGCTTAATGGCCGTATTATGATGTCATAATCGGCAATGTTAAGTCTATGGGGATTTTTAAAAAGTTTTTCTTTAATAGTTTAAAAAGTATAAAAGTTTCAAAGTTGAAAAGATATAGCAACCCGATCTGTTTGAAGACCTACGTTACAAAGTTTGAATGAAGTTTCTAAGTTAAACTGTTCAAGAGAAATTGCGTCTAGAAAAAGTGGTAAGCGGAATAATAATAATAATAAGAAGAAGAAGTTGCCTAGGAAGAACAGTACAGTGCATTTTCATGCACTGTAATAATAATAAGAAGAAGTTGCCTAGGAAGAACAGTACAGTGCATTTTCATGCACTGTAATAAGAAGAAGAAGTTGCCTAGGAAGAACAGTACAGTGCATTTTCATGCACTGTAATAAACCAACATTTCGCGCAATATCTGCCGTGAGTCCCTATGCATGAGTCACGAGCTCCTCCCAGCTGACTGGCAGATCACGTGGACAGTCAGTCGCGATCGATTATTTAATAAATACATGTGAATTACGAATAATAATAAAAAGATTCTACCTAATGTGACTATTTTTTCCATGAACTGTAAAAGAAAACATGTTTTTCCCCACTGTATTCTCCATAAAGAGTAAAGTAAATTATGTACTTATTTCTGGAATTGACGTCACTTCCTGGACTCGTCTGAGGCTGGTCTAATGGGTCATTCGTCTCTATAAGACTTAACTCCTACTGGAGATAACCTGCTACGGAGCAGGGGGGTATTCCATCAACCTCGCTAAAGGCCAAGCCTGCTTCGATAAGTCTCGCTAATTTTAGTGAGAAATCCGTTCCAATGAGGTTAAAGGGGTGGTTCAGGATTTTGGACATAGGACCTCATTTCCAAGTAAGCAAGTGTGATATTTATCAGTGGAGACCGTTTTCAACACGTTTCATTCAGTCCTTCTAATTGCAGAGTTCGCAGGTGCTAGGCTAGCGCAAGTCAACGGTATGTGCTAGCCTGCCACTAAAAACAGTCTTACCCACTCCAAAGTACACCCGAGGCAAACAAATTATAACGCCAGACTATCGATGTAAATGTCTGCATTGATAGTGTTATTTCTAACGTTATTCTATCCTTGCATTTCAACGATCGCATTACATTTTGATGGACTAGTTTCTTAGCAGCGGCGGAATTATACTTCTCCGGTTAGTAGTACTGCGCCGAAAAGTAAACAATAAAGCGCACTTCAATGGGGATACCTAGTAGTAGCCTTGGTAATAGCAGTCCGCCGCTGAGTTGCAAAATGACTACTAACAACTTCAGGGACCAAAGTATAACTATTGCAACGCGATGCAAGGGTAGTTGTATTTCTTACACTATTCTATCAACACAGACATTTACATCGATTGTCTGGAATTTGCCTCAGGTGTAGTTTAGAGTGGGTAAGACTGTCTTTAGTGGCAGGCTAGCACATACCGTTGACTTGCGCTAGCCTAGCACCTGCGAACTCTGCAATTAGAAGGACTGGATGAAACGTGTTGAAAACGGTCTCCACTGATAAATATCACACTTGCTTACTTGGAAATGAGGTCTTATGTCCAAAATCCTGAACCACCCCTTTAACGTGAATCCCAGCTTGGTAACCATGGGAATTTATGCCACAGAACTTGCTCTGTAGCAGGTTAACTTTCAAGCTAAATTAAGCTGTGTTGCAAAAAAAACAATCAGTCGGAAAACGAGTCCTTAGCATTCACAGCGCAAATTAATTTAATATTTTACGCAGTGGAGAAAGTGACAGCGCAAGAAAGAAAGTGCGTCCAAATTCACCCATTCTTCTCAGTTGAACTACTCGCGAGTCACGTATAGTAGCCTATTCATCACACAGACATCACAAGTATCACATGAAAGAGCTTTTTCTCAGCTTTTAAACGAAGTTAGCCGATAATTGCTGTGTTGAACGGTTCGCGAGAAAAGTAAATAATACACTCTAAAAACAGATTAGTTGGATTAACCATGAAATCAATCAATTTTAACCAATGTCATCGTGTAATATGTGTCCGAATAACAAATTAGTTAGATTGACAAATTGGACTTTAGTTAAGTTTTTAACCAATTTTCGTCAGTTGACAAATTAACCTATCTCACTAGGTTGCACTAACCAATGAGATTGTGTATTAAGTGTCCGACTAACTATTAGTCAAATTGACAAATCTGACTTAGTTAAATGTTAACCAATTTTCATTAGTTGACAAATTAACCAATCTAACTAGGTTGTTTTAACCATTAGATCGTGTAATATGTGTCCGACTAACATATTAGTCAAGTAGATTGGTTACATTTTCAACCAATTTTCATTAGTTGACAAATTAACCAATCTAACTAGGTTGTTTTAACCATTAGATCGTGTAATATGTGTCCGACTAACATATTAGTCAAGTAGATTGGTTACATTTTCAACCAATTTTCATTAGTTGACAAATTAACCAATCTAACTAGGTTGTTTTAACCATTAGATTGTGTAATATGTGTCCGACTAACATATTAGTCAAGTAGATTGGTTAAATTTTCAACCAATTTTCATTAGTTGACAAATTAACCAATCTAACTAGGTTGTTTTAACCATTAGATCGTGTAATATGTGTCCGACTAACATATTAGTCAAGCAGATTGGTTACATTTTTAACCAATTTTTCTCAGTTGAAAAATTAACCAATATAACTATGCTGTATTAACCAACTAACTGATAACTAAATAGTTTCTTGACAAATAACCAATGACTTAAGGTATTTTAAACAAGTTTACTGTTTAAAGACAACCAGCAACATAACAACCCACCCATACACATATTCACCCACCTAAAACGAAACAAAAAGCATACAGGCTAATATACATAAGCATACATACAGGTGTAGTCACATACATTTAAACGCATAACCATGATCAAACTGGCATGGTGTTGCTCTCATCTGATATGAACTCAATGGATTTACACACAAACACATACATTACAGCACACACCCATACATACTGTATATAAATATTCACCCACCTAAAACAAAACAAAAAGTGTACAGGCTAACACATAACCATGAGCAAATTGGTGCACAATCAGAGCACAAGTTGTACACACACACACACCCACCACTCATACACTCCCACACACATACATACTCACACGTATACCCTCACATACACACACAGGTAAACACGGTCACATACACTGCCGAGTTGTTCCTTGTTTCGGGCATTCCTCATTCTTGGATTTTAGAAGGCCGGCTATATCTGTTGCAGGCTGGAGCGACAGAAAAAAACAAAAAAACAAAACATGAATATGAAAGAAAGTAAGCATATATTACAATTGACCGTGTCCATGAATATAATTAAGGTGCTCTAAGCGATGTTTATAAGCGAAAACATTTTTTGTCACATAAAACAAATATCACCTGACCATCCACTAGCTACCTGTCCCCTGAATACACTGTAAAAAAAGCACGGTCTCTGGACAGCCCAGGCTCCAAACACGGCCAACAAAAACAGCCTGGTCCAGCCTGGACCATAAAACATAACATATTGTTCCAGCCAACCACGGATGAGATGCACGTTCAGGAGAGTTTCAGTTGCATTGGAGGGAGGGGGAGCGAGGGGTGAGCTAGCTCTCTGTTTCCTTTGAATGTCAACAGAAGTGACGTTACCCAAAATCGCTTAGAGCACCTTTAATGCAAACTACTCAGCTTGTGTGACAAATAAAAGCAACCCCACACTAGCAGCTTAGAAGTCAGGTGCGATAGTTAGAAGTAATGCAGATGTGCACTATATACACACCACGAATATGTGACCCTGCAAGGGGAAACCAGTCGCTTTAGTAAAATTTACAAAATTAAGTTATTGTGCTTACATGAACAATCATAAACTAAGCTTTCCAACGATATGTATATCGATGGTATTGCAAAAAGTATCACTAAGATAACCGCATCCAAAGATGGCGTGGTTCTCCTGTCACGATACGCCAGAAGAGGAGAAAATCACCTTTTTAAGTAAATTGTCACGTGCGATAGTGTGAGGGCACAGCTAGTATTAGCCTTACGGTAGCGTGACTTTGAAGCGGATGACTGACTATGTGCAGTTTCATCAACCGAGTGAGTGTCTTTTTCTGCCCCCTAGTTAATACCTGAGACGGTCATAAGGTGTCACTATATAATATAATTCATGTAAAATGACGCCAGGATATTTCTAAAAGTTTGACCGTTCGTGCCCTGAAGGGCAAGTCTTTCACATTCATATTCGGTTACATCTGCCAAGAATGATGGAGAGAGCTTACACATTGAGTAATGAGTAATGAGTAAATTTTAGCTATACCGTAAAACCTTATAGCGGCGTGGACAAAGAGAATAAGCTAATGTGTTGAATCTTCACCTAAATAAAGTCAGGGTTTAACAGTAAATGTATGTTCATCCGTGAAATTTGTTAACAATATGAAAGTGTAGACTGTATACTGTCGAATTATGTGAAAAATTCAACATTTTAACCCGTACGTCTGTTTATCGTGGATTTTCTCAAAATAGCAATGTGCGCAAGACGACTGGTTTCGCCTTGCCGGGTCACAAATATCCTCTTCATCAAAAGAAAAGCACCGGACATTTCTAAGTGTACCCCAAACTTTATATGTGACCCTGCAAGGCGAAACCAGTCACTTTGCGCACATTGCTATTTTGAGAAAATCCACGACAAACAAACGTACGGGTTAAAATGTTGAATTTCACGTTTTAGCTTAATTTGACAGTATACAGTCTACACTTTCATATTGTGAACAAATTTCACGGATAAACATACGTTTTGACTGTTAAACCCTGACTTTATTTAGGTGAAGATTCAACACAGTTAGCAGCCATTCCATTTGTTCACACCGCTATAAGGTTTTACAGTAGAGCTAAAATTTACTCATTAGGCTACTCGTTACTCAATGTATCAGCTCTCTATCGTTCTTGGCAGATGTAACCGAATATGAATGTGAAAGACTTGCCTTTCAGGGCACTAACGGTCAAAAGCACAAACTTTTAGAAATATCCTGGCGTCATTTTACGGACCAGGAAAAGTTTTCCATTAACGTAGCACATTTTAAAAGTGGGCCTATAGCCTACACAATCTGTGTACACAGAACTTCTTCTCCCCTTACTTCCCCCAAAATACATTAATTCTATTCTATAGTGACACCGTATGACCGTCCCAGGTATTAACTAGGGGCAGTGTTGGGCAAGTTACTTCAAAATCGTAATGTACTATGCATTACTTATTACTGTCATTTCAAAGTAATTTGTTACATTATAATATTACTGTCTCTGAATTGTAAGGCATTACACTACTATTGCATTACTTTTAAGTTACTTTCACCAAAATATCTAGAAATATGGATTTGCCATTCTAAATGCAGTTTATTACGCTCAATGCAGCTTGCTCTTCCAATGGAGGGAGATGTGGTATAGCATAATGACTGAGCTAGGCTTAAGGCAACAGTAGAATGCAATAGGCGCAGTGCTCATAATGCAATACAAGGAACAATCATAGTCAGAATGTTAAAAACTGACAAAAGGTTAAAGTCTGGTAAATTGTGATAGAAATACTGTAACTTTAAGGCCTAGGCCTACTCATTAAAATCAATAGAGAGCCTACAATATTGTAAATCAAAGCTTAAAGGAACTGTATGTAAGATTGTGGCCAAAACCGTATGTAAGATTGTGGCCAAATCACTTTCAAATTACTGTAGAGCGGTGTATCCCCTTCCCCTCCCCTCTGACTGGCAGAGTTGGCAACCGGATGACGAAACACTACTGACTTTGTGATTAGTAGATAGGTGGAGGGTGGCGCATTAGGCCAAAACACAACATGACAACATCAACATCAGTTGAGGGCTGCAACTTCACTTTTTAAATGACAATATATATCCTGGCCAGACTACTGTTGTCAGTGATATAAGTATTTGAAATGAACATGATTTCGTAATGTCTAGTGACATATCAGGGCAATTTTATGATTCATTGAAATACAATTTTTACATACGGTTCCTTTAATAAAGACATGTCAAGATGGTGGCCTGCTGGCCATTTCGGTGCCCTAAGTGAGTGGCTTTGAGTGAGTGACATTTAAATGATAACTCAAACACCTAAAGTAAAATAAAAGGCCTATTATTTACAGACCATTACTGTGTATTTTTAAACATTAATTTCTGAAGATATGCTGTTTTACTTATAAATGGTGCACTGTCACTTTAAGAGCATTGATCTTTACGTTGTCATAATGCCCTTTTGCCAGCTCTTGTTTACAAGCCTTATTTGTTTGAGTTACATTGATAGCACAATATTAACAATAATATGCACAATGTTAAGTTGTTTTAAGCAACCTTCATTGCTTTGGAAATGGAAGTATGCAATGACATGTTGCTTCACATTTCGTTTTGCGAATACAAGTAAATTATGAGCCTGGTATCCACCTAGCTATCTAGCGTTTCAGTCGACTCAGCATATCATGTGCTTCATGTAGCCTAAATGCTTGGAAAACGAATGATTGAAGACCCACTAATTCTAGTACTACGTGGTGATTGAGAACCCAAAAGGTATTAAACTTGCATGTAACATCGTGTTAGTGCATTTTGACATTGTAAACGTTATTGATGAAGAGTGAAACGCAGTTTGCAGTAAAGCTACTATTCATTGGTTACATTTGGGTGCCCCCTCTGTCCTTTGGTGCCCAACGCAAAGTGTGTGATGTGCGTGGTGGGAGATCTGCCAGGCTACACAATCTTTTTCTGCATTTCTATCCCTTTATTCTCTTCAATTTAAGTTCACAGCACAAAGCTGACATGCACAACAGCATAGTTTGTGTTTTATCAAGAATCAAAAAGATTAGCGTGGCACTACTTTAGATGTTTCATTAATGTACTTGTGCTATTTCGCGAGCTGAGAGATCTTTCGGTTTCGCACACAAAGTGCACTAACTATTATGTTCTTCATAGCCTTGTCTCTGACAAGCTGAAAATAATGAGCGTAGGCTTATGTCCATCCCGCAAATAGAGTCCGCCTGCGAGTCTGCTGCAGCCACAGTCATATTCAACCAGTATCAGGAGATAACGTTCTACTATTTTGCGCGGATTTTTTCTCCTCTGTTGTTCTCGCGTGGTGTTTGCGAATATGTATCAAAACAAAACAAGCGCTTAATTTTGGGTTAAACTGCATTGTAACGCGCGTTACTGAAGTTTGTACCGAGTAAATATTACCCAATTTTTTTTTTGTAATGCCTTACATTACCGCGTTACCGCAAACAGCAATATATTACAGTAATTACATTACTTTTGTAACGCATTACTCCCAACACTGACTAGGGGGCAGAAAAAGACACTCACTCGGTTGATAAAACTGGACATAGTCAGTCATCCGCTTCAAAGTCACGCTACCGTAAGGCTAATAATTGCTGTGTCCTCACACTATCGCACGTGACAATTTACTTAAAAAGGTGATTTTCTCTTCTTCTGGCGTATTGTGACAGGAGAACCATGCCAACTTTGGATGCGGTTATGTTAGCGATACTTTTTGCCATACCCTTGATATACATATCGTTGGAAAGCTTAGTCAATGGCCGTTCATGTGAGCACATTAACTTAATTTTGTAAATTTTACCAAAACGACTGGTTTTGCCTTGCAGGGTCACATTTCACAGTGACCCTACACTTCTGAGCAGTAGTATGTCTGTGTGATATCATACCTTATCGCAACATTGCCTGCAGCAGCACTTGCCTTCTTGCTTACAGGACCTTAACATAGATCATCCCCCATCGGACTTGCAAAAGCAGGCTGGGACTGCTGGGTGGCACCTAAAAAAAAATAAAACACCATTTGTCATACATCTGGTTATTGTTGATTAAGATAAAAATCATAGCATTAAAAAAAAAGGAAAGGTAAGTCAATCTGGTGTACAAAAATAAATTATAAATACCTTCTGAAGGCACACTTGCCACCATCACCATCTATGTTAATTCTTGATATCAGTTTATTTGTGAGGACTCTGTCAATAAAAGATAGGATTAAACCAAATTATGCATGCTGTACAATAAATTGAGTTGCTGTACAATTTTTGAAATAATGATTATGATCAGTTTGGCAGATATTCACTGCTCACATTACCACCAACACAATGGTAAACGTGACTAAATTGCAAAATTCAAGACCATTTTAAGTAGCTGCAATAATCATGATTAGTTTCTGTATTAAAGGTTGTATCAGCGATAGCTAGCTCGCTACTCCCTCCCCCTCACTCCCTTTCAATTAAAACTCTCCTAAACGCGCATCTTGTCGGTTATTGGTTGAAATACTTTATTTTGCCTGAGAGTTTGCCAACCCTTGTTGGTAGCAATCACATAGTGAAATTTGCTGACGACACAACTCTGGTGGGTCTCATCACCAAGGGCGACGAGACTCAATACAGGTTGGAGGTCGACCATCTGACCACGTGGTGCAGGGACAACAACCTCCTGCTGAACGTCAGCAAGACCAAAGAGATTGTTGTTGACTTCCGGAGAGGTCACACCCAACACCTGCCACTGACCATCGACGGTGCTGTGGTGGAGAGAGCGAGCAGCACCAAATTCCTGGGGGTGCACATCAGTGAAGACCTCTCCTGGACCACCAACACAGCATCACTGGTGAAGAGAGATCAGCGCCGCCTGTACTTCCTGCGGAAACTCAGGCGAGCAAGTGCTCCACCAGCCATCATGACCACATTCTACCGAGGCACCATTGAGAGCATCCTCTCCAGCTGTATCGCTGTGTGGGGCGGAAGCTGCACTGAATACAACAGGAAAGCCCTGCAGCGCATAGTGAACACAGCTGGAAGGATTATTGGTGCTTCACTCCCCTCCCTGAAGGACATTTACACCACCCACCTCACCCGCAAGGCGACCAAAATTGTGAGTGATGCAAGTCACCCCGCTCACAATCTGTTTGATCTACTGCCCTCTGGGAAGAGGTACAGAAGCCTGCGCTCCCGCACTACCAGACTCACCAACAGCTTCATACACCAAGCTGTTAGGATGCTGAACTCTCTCCCTCCTCTCCCCCCTCCACCCTCAGCTACATAACATCCTGGACATTGGACCCACAATGGCCGCCTGCACCACTCCACTTGCACACTTGTACACTTTGCAACTTGTTGCTGTTGTCCTGAAAACACAACACTTCTGCTGCTCTTACATAACTTGCACCACTATGCCACTTTATTTCTTACTTAGGTCAAACAGAACTACCTCAGCCTCTTATTGGCCTGACTTTGCACTAGTATTTTATTTTATTGACTGTCTATGCACAATTTCAACCAAATTTTGCTGCTCTTATTTTTTCATTATATGTGCCCTCTTATTTACTTATTTACTTACTTTTTTGTTTACTTGAATGTTATGTTTGTCTGTGGACTTAAAATTGGTAAAATATGTCTTGTCTCCACCGTGGGATAGTGAGAAACGTAATTTCGATCTCTTTGTATGTCTGGAACATGTGAAGAAATTGACAATAAAGCTGACTTTGACTTTGACTTTGACTTTGAGCAATTGTTTTTGTGTACAGATCTCAGAGCCTAGGCTGCCTACAGAGACGCGGTTTTTTTGACGGCCTGCTTATGGGGCAGACAGCTAGCGGATCATTAGGAAAGATTAGATGAATGTGATAATTTATGTTTGGGCCTTTTTTGGGCCTGAAATCGCTGATACAACCTTTAATGCATTACATAGCACATATGTCAAACAAATTAGAGCATGCACAATAACATACCCCATAGCCCTCACCATGGAAAAAAAATATATTCAAAACACAAACACTTACACCGCGTTGAAGGCAGCAGCGATGGCTACTAGACATCATCAAGTAGTAGGTAGTGCCATCAGGACAGACCAACTTTGACCTAGACAGTTGATGGAGCACACATAGCAACAGACACATAAACAGGGGATAAACTAAACACAGTTACAGACACAAATACATCCTCAAATATTATAATGTTATATGCGATTTAGGGCTGTAACGATACACCAACCACACGATTCGGTTTGCATTACGATTTTTGACCCACAGTTCGATCGACTTTTATTTTTTTTGAAGGGGGGGTGCAATAGCCTACCTTGGAACACCAGAGGATTATAATATAATATACTATAATATAACATATCTGTATATATATATCCTGATATCTGTAAATGTATCCTGATATAAAAAGCGAGAATACTAAATTTGTCTAAATTTGTTTATGACAGTACACTTTATGCAGATTAGCCTATAGCCTAGGCCTACTATTTCTATTACAACTCTACCTCTTTAATTCAGCTGTCTGGTTGAAGCCTGGAAATATTGTAAACAAAGTAGCATAGTTGGCTAGCTTATCATAGTCTACTGATTGGACTGTTCAGTTTCCCCATGTGTGTTTAAGTTTCAAGGTAATACTTGTTCTCCTTGGGACAGGCACTTTTGGGAAACATTGGTATTGGGATGCTCAGTCAACTTGAATGCAAGAGTTTCAAACAAATATGTGTAGCATAATGATGCTAAGCAGAGCATAAATTTAATAGTAATTACCTAGTTGTCAGTTAGTCTTTACAGTATGCATCCATGCTTTCAGGATTGTGCAGGCTGAGTCGCGCGTGTCCATTGAGAGAGAGCGGGGCAAGGAGAGGGGGAAGTTGCAAGCATAGTCTACAATAAAAGTAATGAGCGGTGCGAAATTATTATTTATTTATGTATTTTTGGACAAGGTAGGCTACCGGTAAGTAAAGCGGGAGATGTGTGTTGCTTATAAGCTGCAAAGCGCTGTGTGAAACACTAGAAAGGGTTTGTCGCGGTTCTGCCTTTTCACACCACGACACAAGTTTGTGGATATGAGTATCGCGATTTCGGTTTCAAATCGCATATCGTTACAGCCCTAATGCGATTCTACGTGTATGTGTGTGTGTGTCTCTACCTGATGAGTGAACTCTCTTGCGGCGTCCGTATGGAGGTGGCACACATTTGGAATATTCCAGAATGCACTCAGCATTCTCAGGGAAGCAGTCCTCATAACACACAGTCTGTAAACAGAGGGAACAGAAGGAGACTAAGATTAATAAATGGAAAAACACACAGAACATGAAAAGACCATCACTGAAGCACTACTACACTCACATGCATGTTAAATAAACACATGCCTCAGAGCAAGTACCCCCCCCCACCCCCCCACCCCACACACACACACACACACACACACACACACACACACACACCCCAAGTTAGCAAGGTAACGTTAACAACTTTCATCTGTGTATGGTGTCTGTAATGTTAGCCTTCATGGTAACAGACACTTTAAATGTAGCAGCTAGCTAAGTTAGCTAGAGCTAACCTACTTGTGCCAGATATTTCATTCAAACTAAAACTCTACATTCATAACGACATCTCAGACAGAATTATTGCTAGATATGATATTAACTATCATTCCAGATATTCCACATAATGGTGAAGTTAGTTACTGGAAAAGCTAACATTTACAGCTAACATCGCTAACGTTAGCGATGTTAGCTCGCTAGCTAATTGCTAGCTAATTCTAACATATTTGGTTAACATTCCATTATGAAAACAATAAAAGCTATATTTCTAATAAATTCCCGTTTTCAATTGACATAAAAAGTACTGTAATTCTTACCTTGAATGATAAGGACAGGCAGAGTTTGTACAGCTTACACATGTAGTCAGCTGCATGACAGAAAAGTGACGGTTGAAGTCACTGGTGGCTGGAGTTGAAATGTCAATCAGAGGTGGGGGATGGGAATTACTGTGTGCGCGTGCTTATCAAGAACGTTAAAAACAATCGTAGCCTATGTGAAAATGATTAACTGTTGCCATTTTAGACTGTTACATTGAAATGGCTACTAAACAGATTGATAGAAGTGTACAAACAATAGTAACATTAGCCTAGTGGGCTATTATTACTACTATTGTGATTATTATGATTCTCATATTATGGTGTGACGTCAATTTCAGATCAATTTGACTGATTTAACATTAATCATATTGACCCAAGTTTTATAGTGACTAGGCTACATGTCCCTGTTGGACCTCTTTACAATCACAAGCAAGCCAGCTTGTAAAGCTAAAATAGTATGAAATTATGCTCAACATGGTGGTCAAAGCCTTGACTAATTCTTGACATCAAATTGACATCAAGGAGCCCGCTGGGTAGGGTATAGCCTACACTTTTTTAGGACTAGCCTATACAGGCTGCAACTTCACATGAAAAAAAGTTCACTTCCCCTCAAATAGAAGACACAATTCAAGCAAGTGGCATGGTCCACACAAAATGCACCGCACTGGTGCATTTAAGACCTAAATTAATATAGGCTATTTAATATAGGCTAGGCCTATTTGGTTTGTGAACCACTCCGCTTCAGTCAAGGGCTTGATGGGAGCACGACACAGTCCAAACTGCAGGGTCCCCCTGGGGAAGGGCTGAAGGCATTGAGCGCCTTTAAGAAAACTATGTATAAGTCTATGTGAATCAACAGTCAAATCATCCACTTTAACCTGCTATGCAGAAATGGCAGCCATGTACACAGGACCTATAGGCCTATACTTTCACAGAGGGGGCATTACCCTAATCAAGAAAATTCTGTAATAATTTCAATATAGCCTAACAAAGGTAAAGTGTAGACAAAACTCCTGAAGCTTCACAAATATAGGCTAGGCCTATTTTATATTTTAAATGACTTCAAAGACCCCACGGAAACCCTGGATATGGTACATTCAATGTAAACCGATAACTCTTGGTTAAATTAACAGATAGCTGGTTAAACAATAATATTAGTTATTTCATTTTCTTAAAGTGAGTGCTGACCAATTTAATTGGTTGTTGAGAAAAAAAATCCATGAACAAATGAGATTGGTTAATGGATAGCCTATGTCTTAGTTAAATTAACCAATATTTGCTTAACTAATGATGTTGGTTAATGAATAACTAATGTATTGGTTTAATAATTACCAATATGTTTGTTAAATTAACTAATATATGCTTAACCAACGATATTAGTCGTTTTTTTAACCAATCTGTTTTTAGAGTGTATAATTCAATTTAATCATACATTCTACTGAAGGTTTTGCGTCCAATGATCTCCCTAACCATTCATCTCGGTGGAATACTTCACGAACCCTTCTTTTAATACATGACAAACCATAGGCCTATATCAGAATAAACAGCAGACCTTACCGAACACAAAAGTGTAAAGCAGTCCCCTGTACAGTTAGCCGTTCCAGAGTAATCTAGTTTTGAATTTGCAGTAAATTTCGACATGCATGGATGTCTCCAAATTTGCTTTACGTTTTACAATGTGTTTAAATTGTTCCACATGATTTCATAACGGGCCAAATACAGGGGCGATTCTAGACCTAGAGCTTTGCTGGGGCACAGGCCCCCAACTCCCAATACATAAAAAAAAAACATTTAAATGTGCGCGCGATATGAAATAAATGGCTTTTACGTCTAGCCCCCATCATGTCCTCATCCATTTCTTGCCTGTCTCTCTCCTCCTCCTCCTGCCTGGTACTGGACTGCCCAGCCTGTGCTCTTTCTCCCCTCTCTTCTTTTTGACCTTCTTCTCCTCCTCCTTCTCCAGCACTCTCTCCCTCAATTGTTGTAGCAGCCACTGCAGCAACATCCAAACACATAGGCATAAGTAGGCCTACTGTATACTCAATTTAATAGGCTTTCCTACACAAGGGAAGCTTATTTTTAGTCAAAATTGAGATATACTTCCCTCCCAGGCAAGGGTCCTGTAGTCATCCTGGCAATACTGCAGTTAGCTTAAATAGCCTACTAGCTTAAATAGCCTACTAAAGCCTTCATACTGACTTTTGGTGATAATTTGCAAATGTAGCCTAATAATCTAATAATAAAATAGATTATTATAGGCTACATTTACAAATGCAGCAAACTTATTTAAGTTTGCCATTAAACCATTGATCAAATCACAGCACTGGCTATTACCAGTATAAATGTTACCTTTAAGGTGGGCAATTATCATACCTCCCTCGTCCTCCTCATCTCTCCTCACTGTTCCTTTCCCTCTGCCTCTGTTCAGGAAGAATTGTCTGATGTCCATCTCTGAATAGTTTATCAGAAGGCTATGTTTAGTTTTACAGTAGGACAGCTTCACAAACAGTATAGGCTACTTTTACAGGACTATAAATCATTATTAATTGTCCGCATGTGTGTGCATGCAGCCTACACATGGTGTGAGTGTGTGTGTGAGGGAGAAAGCACAAGCTGGTAAACTGTTGCTAAATTTAGGCTACGACGCTAAGCATTGAAAAACAGATGCTAATTATGTGGGCAACATTCTCTAACAGCAATCAACTTGTCATTTTTTCTGTCAAACAAGTTGTGAATTTGTTGTAACATTAAAACGGGACGACTTACTCTGTGCTCAAAGTAATATGACGAGCTCCAGGACGAAATACTCGGAAGAATCATGTGAACGATTTTCATTGGTTCTTGCGTTCAATCTTACCCAACTACAGAGGTGCTATTTCCTGATTGGCTAGTATGGCCCCTTTCTTTGTCCTTGTTTTTTTTATTGGCTGGTAAGTGACAGGCTCGAGTCATGACTAAAGCCACGGAGATGCGCTCACTCATGAATGACGTTTCCAGCGAGAGCAGCGTTAGAATTTTACTGGGGCACTGGAGACTTTTACTAAGGCACGTGCCCCAGTGAATAAGGTCTAGTGACGCCCCTGGCCAAATACAAAATAAATGTTACAAATATCGCCTAGATATTGGTAAATCATAGGACAGCTGACTAAGAGTTTGTGAAAGTAGCCTTAATGATCACAAAATGCTAAGCATGCATCTAGGCTATTTAGTTTCTTAAAGCTGAGCTGTGCTTAAATTGTTCAATACATGATTTCATAACAGGCCAAATATAAAACAAATGTTATATATAGCCTAGATATCTTTAAATATTAGATGATCAGATGATTTACAGTTCTATGTAATATGTCATGTTTCATGTTTTTGTAATGTTTCATACAGTGATGCAGATCTACTGCAGTGAATAGGCTAAATGCAACTTTGATCATTTTTATAGCCTACTACTGTATAGTTAACTTTGGCCTTGATGCCCTGACATGTGGCCTTTGTGCCCCCCACCAAATATGCCCAACTGAAGGCCAAGTGACCTTGTCCCCAGAATGGTGAAATTCCAAGCCTGTTTGTAAGTAATATCAAGTGACCTAGAGGGCTGAAATGTGGTCAGTTCAGAGATGCTTGTAATCCAGCAGAAAGAAAAAAAATATATTCTAACCTCTGTAACTCTGTGTCAGTACATCAGTTATTTTGACTGTTTCTTACGAAAACTAGGTTCTCAGCTTTCTATATAGATCAAACATTTTATGGTAGGCCCCATAGATATACAGTCTATGGTAGGCCCCAAAAGAGGTGGGAACAATGCCCTCGTAAATAGGCACAGTGCAATTTCAGGCAAAAACTTGAAATTTGTATTGGAATTCATGTGGTTAATCAATAGACATTGCGCCTTTCATTTTGAGGACAGTGTTAGATACTTTATTTTCTGGAGGGGAAAAAACAAAGCTTGATAAATACATGTTTAGGCTACTTAAGGCTCATTCATGCAAAATACGCTATAACATAGTAAAATAAAATGTATGTTTTGTTAATTATTTCAGTATTAAAAATAAACACACATGTTTAGGCTATAACAATCATCATAGGCCTATGTTTATTTGTCCAATCATCTGCTGTGAATCAACATTTCACAGTTAATGTTATGATGAGCAGATAGAACTCAAGTTAAAAACTCGAAATCAATAAAATCAATATAGATAAATATCCACAACCAATATGATACACATATTTCTTAAGGCTTAACTATTACAAACCAATTACAGCCTCCCAAGCCTGACATTTGACCAACTTAGGTTATATCAACAGTTGGACATACATGCTATTCAGACTTACAAATCATTTGGCCAACCAAGAATTCAATCAAATACAAAACTTTTTTCCCACCACTTCCTATGCATCTATGGCAGCAGCTTGGGACGCAAAGGGTTGCTCCTGACCGAAGAGTATGCCCCAATATGAGAGATCAGATTAGGCTCTACACTGTGTGCTCTCTCCCCTTGAGTACTTCTGGCAATCTTATACAACACAGTGTCTTTAGCATTTCCTTTGGAACAGGTCACTTGGTCCAGGTAGTCAGCCACCCGTGCAGAGGCATTTCCTGGGTAAAGCATGGCAGGTGTGCAGCACTCTGTTGCAGGAGAAACCGCATAGAGTTGTGGGGAGAGACGCCGCATCTCCAACAGGTAGTGCCTGCCAACCAGCTCCACAGCAACCATGACATACACAGTGAAAAAGAGGAAATGGGAAACTGAGAAGGACAGTAAAATGCGAGAGCAGTACGAGAACATAAAGAAGAAAGCAGATGCCCCTACAAGTCCCAAGCCCACCCACTCGAAAATGCGGTAAGGCTCTGGGTTCCAGTACCTCTGCAGGCGCTCAGGATGGTACAGCTTCACATAGAGAGTGTTACGCGTAAAGGACCGTGAGAGCAAATCTTGGATTACAGAAAAGAAATCAGGTCTTGGCAGTGAATCATCCTCTAAGATTAGTACATTTTTTGGTCTCCTCAACTCCCAGCCTTTGCGTAGGCAGTACACATAGTCCTGTTTCTCTTTTTCAAAAGTGTTTAGTCTACCCCTTCTCTTTGATTGCTCTGCTGAGCGCCTCACCACCAGGAACTGTTTTTCTAACAGTGTGGCATCCTCATTTAACAATGGACCAGTTTCCACATCACATACTAGCACCTCAGCACAGGGCCTTTCCCCACAATCCCCAAGCAGAGACAATAGCCGCTGCATCACTTGCAGGAGATAATGGTAGTCCTGGCCCTCTCTGCGTTTTGCTGTGACTACAGTTACTAAAAATTCTGGAAACTCTGGAGCAGATGTTGGGGTAAGAGCTGAAGCTTTTGTTGATGAGGTCATCTCCTGCCAGAAATGTAGTGCTTCTTGGCCTTTATTGTAGCTGTCCTTAAGAGCCTCCTCACTCATGGAGTCCAAGTACATGAACTTCAGAAAGTAGTAAGAGTACATTAAACGATGACAACACAAAGGTAGAACTACACCAAATGTCAGAATACACAGGAATAGGCCTTGAATCACTGGGCTCGACCACCTCACATGTCGGGCGATAATAACTCTCCATCGCAGCATTTGTGCACAATTCCATTCCAGGGCATGGAATTCCCTCTCACAAGTTATCAGTTAGGCTACTTGTAACAATAGCCTACTGTGCTAGGTTTTTTTTTTTTGTCCAGGAAGTGCTCTCTCCAGCATTTCAGGTTTTCAACAAGCTGTTTATTGAGAAACTTCCGCCACCTTTAAAAAAGAAAGAAAGAACAGAGTGCCATTAGAACGATGTCTTACATTAAGTATCGTCAACATTACGTTAACCCCAAGTAGGCTAAGCTATTTGATTCCATTTGCCTGCTATCTCACCAGTAAACCTCCTTTCACATGAAGTTGCCTTACTAACGTTAACGTTACATCTGAAACATGCAGTTCTAACGTTAATTCGAAAGCTCCCAAGCTAATGGCTACGTGATGTTAGCTTGATTTACAGACGTTGATTAGGTGTAAGATATCATCTAAGTTACCATAAGGCGATGTGAACTTACTTATCTCTGACTCCGTATCGTCTGGCAATAGTGTCCCGGTTGCATAGGCTACGTCTAATGTCTTCAGATGTAAGTTAGCCCTGTTAGCACTTTATCGAACTGAACATTACTCTTGACATATCATAATGCCTTTAGTCAAGAATCGACAAAGTTTAAAGTTAACTAAGATATCTCTTGGCGTAATCGACACTGTAGTGTTAAAGCACGCTTGGTCTTGAACGAGTACGAGCTTCGACGCCTTAGGACCGCAGATAAACAAACATCTTCCTGCTAAACCATAACTGAAATGTGTGATCTTTCCATAACTTCTGGTGTAGGAGGTGGCCAACAGCGCGTGTTTACGGTAATGTCAAATAAGCCGTAATACTACGATAAAATGAGAACGACCATTATACTAGTTCTGTGTAAACTAAAGGTAAAGCAGCCTATGTTTCAAGGAAATGAGACAAAACCTACAATCTACAAGGAAAATGATAAAGAAAAGAAAATAAGTATGTTTCTGCTGCCGCTAGGGTAGCTTACGTCTCAGAGCTATTGGGGGACGTGTCCCCCTCAATATTCAGATGTGACCAAAATGCCCCCCCCCCCCCCCCCCCAATATTCGGAATTAGAAAAAAAACGCTATAGGCTACTACAGGAAACCAACAAGAAGTGCCACCATCTGATTAGGAAAAAGTAGCCTAGGAATCTTATAGTATTTTGGGACAAAATATTATAGTAATCTTATAGGAATGTTATAGGAATAGACTACTATAGACCCTTTCAACCCTTGTACTTCTTGATCTTAGCGCAGCCACTATTAATCTAAGCATACTGCTGCATAGACTGGAACATTGGGTGGGAATTTCTGGTACAGCCTTACAATGGTTTTCATCTTACTTGTCAAATAGGAAGTTTTGTGTTTCTGCAAACAGTTACACATCTTCATTTTCTCCTGTCAAGTATGGGGTACCTCAAGGGTCAGTTTTAGGACCAATCGCTTCCTCTTGGGCACATTATCCAGAAACACTGTGTCTCCTTCCACTTCTATGCTGATGATACACAGCTGTACCTGCCCATTAGTTCCTCTGATCCTAGTATGCTGAATTCCTTAAATGAATGTCTTTGTGACATAAACAACTGGATGTCAAACAATTTCCTCCAGTTGAATTCTGACAAAAAAGTCTTCATCATTGGATCCCAGCACATAGTGAAACAAATAATACCATCCTTAGGTCCCTTTCAATTTTTAGACTGTGTAAAACCTGTTGCAAAGAATCTTGGTGTCTGGTTTGACAGTAATTTAAGCTTTGAACGTCACATCACAAAGCTCATACAGTCTTGTTTCTATCACCTCAGAAATATTTCCAAGATTAGTTCCATCTTAACTTTTAAAGACACTGAGACCATTATACATGCATTTATTTCTTCACGCCTGGATTACTGCAATAGTCTTTTTTCTTGTCTGAACCAAAAATCTATAAAGAGACTTCAAACTGTTCAGAATTCAGCTGCCCGGCTTCTTACTAAGACAAAGTACTGTAATCACATTACTCCTGTTTTAGCCTCACTGCACTGGCTCCCAGTAAGCTTTAGAATAGATTTTAAGATTCTTCTGATTACTTTTAAAGCTCTACATGGCCTGTCTCCCAACTACATATCTGACCTCCTAGTACCTTATACACCTGTGCGTACTTTAAGATAATCTGGTAGTGGTTTCCTAACTATTCCTAAGGTCAATCTCAAAACTAAAGGGGAGAGAGCATTTAGTGTCAGGGCACCTAGGCTCTGGAATGACCTGCCTGATGAAATCAGTTCAGCCAAGTCAGTATGCTCTTTTAAATCCCTCCTTAAAACTCATCTTTACAAGCAAGCCTTCCTTAGTTTTGTTTAAGTAATATACTCCATTTTGTGTTAAGTTTATTAAGTTTTATTTCAGTGTTAAGTTTTATTTTAGTGTCAAGTTTTATTTCAGTAATTTTTTTTTCAGTGTCAAGTTTTATTTCATTATCCTAAGTTTTATTTCAGTGTCAAGTTTTATTTCAGTAAGCTTTATTTCAGTGTAAGTTTATTTTCCTTTTTCAAATTTATGTTAAGTTCTAATTGAATTAGTATATATTATTTGATTGTTATATTATTATGTCTTATTTGCATTTTCATTTATGTTGATATTGTACAGCACTTTGTAACTTTGTTTTGAAAAGTGCTATATAAATATAACATATATTTATGTTGTTTTGTATTTATATGTCGCTTTGGACAAAGGCGTCTGCAAAATCCATAACCATAACCATAACCATAAATAAAGATTATTATTATTATTATTATTCAACAATAAAAACAAAAACAATGCTTGAACATTCTATTTGGTTCCCAATCTACTTCCTCTGCATTAAGATAACATATGGAATGTTAAAAAGGAAGCCTTGTGGGGCCAACTATGATGCTGATAATGGAACTCTCTTCAAAGGGTCTATAGTAATTTGGGACATAGGCCTAGAAGTAGCTACTATAAGACTACTATAGAAATACTATGGCTGTCACAATCAGTAGCCTACCGTTGCAAAGTTGCAAATGTTTTCTGACAGAGAGCACAATTTACTAAAATGTGCGCACTATTTAGTAAAACGTGTGCACGATTTAATAAATTGTCTGACTGAATCCTGCATTCTAATTGGCTCTTGGAATCTTGCAGGATTTGAAACTCCTAGTGGATGTTGGAAAACTACTGCAAATTTCACAGTGTATTGTTGTAACTGCTTTGAGACCAGATATTGTTTTGTATTCAGAAAGTGCATCTTGTAGGCTACTCTATTGAATTAATTATTTCCTTTGAAGATGTGATGGAGGAAACCTTTGAAAGGAAGACATCAAAGTAGGCTATGCAGAACTGATTGCACAGGTAAGAGAACGTGGCTGGCAAGCACAAAGACCATTGAAGATAGGTCACAACACTTCTGTTAGATTTTGGTTTTTGAGGACTGTCACTGAAAGAAGCTGCAAAACAGTTCTTGGAGGCTGCTGAAAAGGCAGGAAATAGAAATAGAAATAGGCTTGGTTGTTGATTGGCCACAGTGTGAAATCCCCTACTTCTACCACTACTTTAACATGTGTGTATTTGAAATATGAATGTGTGTTGAAATGTAAATGTGCAATTTTATTTTCTGATATGTCAATTTGTTTTTAGTTTTGTATTATGTTTTGTATTATGTTTTTTTGTAAATTATATGGCCCTTCTGGGACAGCTCTTTTCCACTGCATGGTATCAGCTCAACTCAACTCGACTCTACTTGCTTTTTTTGGTTTTCCAATAGCAAAAACTGGTACCAGGTAGGCCCACTATTTTTGGTAGGCTACTACCTCCGTTGAGGTTCCAAGCGAGCCGAGGTGGTACCAAAATGTGACAATTACTGGTTGCTCGTTACTGACACTGCCGACACACAGAGACGTTCTTCCGGTCTTTAATTGTTGCGTGTCGCATGTCAGTGCTGTCGGCGCAATATTATTATAGCCTGCCCTAGCCTAACTTAGGCCTACTGTCTGTGTTGTGTTGCAATGGCAGATAAAAAGTCCATGCCGTGGAGTGTTGACGAAGTGAACACGTTCCTTACATGTATAGCAGATGATAAAATTCAATGGGGAGTTGGATGGGGCGACGGTGGTGATCCACTTCAGCGTGCAACGCTTCTGTCGTGCCGGACTCCACTCGGTGCTGATCCACTGTTACTACACGACATACGCGTGGTGTCACACTGCCTCCCCTCGTTCAGACGTGGGCGCTTCGTTTAAAATGTCAGTTTGCAGCTCATAGTCAGTTTGTTTTAACTTGTCTTACTGTAAGTGTTTATCATAAATAGACCACCATTTTAGGCATGTATTTAACAGTATATGAAAATATTAAAGCTGCAGTTGGCAAGATTTTTTTGATCATATTCACTGAAACCGACACTATGCTCCGACAGAACAACATAAATCAGCCGGTTTTAGAAAAAAAACGCACTACCTCCACCTAGAGCCTGTTATTTGTGTTGCAAAAATCCACAGCTCCCGGTTGTTCTGGTCCAATCAGATCAGGGCTGTGTGAGATCTGACTGTTAATCACAGTCTGGTGGAGTCTGATGCCATAGAGGTATTATATATAACTGGAGAGAGTGACTAAGTCCCGCGCCCATTCATTTCAATGGCCCATGCTAGGCTAGCTACTTCAGCCAAAAAAGCATAAAATTGACCGCAGCCATCTTTACGAAAATGGCGTTTCATGGGTGTTCGTTTCCGGCACCAGCTAGAATTAGCCTATTAGATTCCACGTTACAGACAGAGACAACGTAAGGTACAACGGTATGTCGTTGATGAAGATCGGACATTCCCTCAGAGGAAAAGAAGTTGTTCGGGAACGTGCTTCACCTTGTTATAAGCACAAATTCATTTAATTGGTTGGGATAACATTTTGGGAATGGTGGTAAAGTTTGCCCTGTCTCTGAAGTCCTAGGTTATTAAATGTGATGTTCATATGTGATAATAAACGATGCAAATCAATATTGTGTCACTTTAGGCTTCACAAATAATGATCCCTAAATACTATATTTGGACAGGTTGTAGGCCTATTACGCAATAGGCCATCCAACGAAAATAACTATTAATTAAGTAGACATGGTATGTAGGAAACGTGTGGATAGCTGGGATTTTTGCTGCACCCAGTGTGAATTTGCAGCTTGTTAAGCCTAGGCTACATTTGCAGGCAGACGAAATGAAGCCAACGCAAGTTAAACTTCCGATAGAAGCGCACATCCCTCGGGTATTGTGGTTCGAGCAGGCATAGAGTCTGCAACTGTTGTTGGACATTTGGCTTTTGCCTCGACTGGCAGCCTGAACATTTAAATCAAGTGCATAGCCTAATCATGTCAATGTTGCAAGAAAGCAAACGAAATAAGTAATTGACATTTGTTTTGTTTTAAATCACTTGGGGAGACATAGGTTATATGATCCAGACGTTGCGTTCTACAGAACTACAGCCTGTGCGTTCTTCTTCATACACAACGCAATGAGTAGGCTAATAATTGGATATAGGTCATTGCTATGCATCTGCCAAAGTGTATGGTCATAGTCAGTTACTTTAAGGTAATTGGCACCCCGCATATATGGCAAATAATAGCCTAATATGACAACAAACTGCCTAGGCATGCAATAGGCCAGCGCTACGACCATATCCGTATCCGGTCGGCAAATACATCCTTCTTCGAAAGGAATGACTTAAGTGCATTGTGTTGCTCAAGTCCAACTCCTCCAAAGTTGACGCCAACGCCGATTCAAACAACCGCTCTTCGTTCGCCATAGCCACCTTCCTTGTTGTTCACCGTCGTAGGAATGTCATCATCCTTTTAAGCCCGCCTTAAGACTCTCTAACAAAATAGAGCACTGTGATTGGATGACGTCCACGGCGTCAGCCAATAGAAATTCCTATGGTTTGATACTAGACGTACAGGCTGAGCAAATTAATTTGCCGCCGCTAGGGTGCGTCTAGATTTCTAGGCTAACAAAGTCCGGTAATACAGCCTAAACCATGTAGGCATTAAGTCAAGTATCAGTAGCTTAATCCAAGTAGTTAGTTGTTTTATTTGTCGTCTTCCAGAAATGCAAACCAACACGGACGCGCGTGCCCAAGACTAAATTCGTGCATGAGCTGTCATGTACCAATCAGCATGTAAAAACTGGTGCCGGAAGTTGCAACCATGTAACGCCATGTTTTCAAAAATGTCGGCGGCCAAATGCCATGCTAAGTGGCTGAAGCTAACCCTTCAAATCCTGACCCCCTGTCTGGTGCGCACTGCCGAGCACGAACTCGATGAGAGGGTGCTTGGTGGTAGTGGGGGAGGGGCATGAGAGTTGTAAACATTCAAAATGTTGGCTAAGTCCCCTCAATCTGGCAGACTTGCCAACTGTAGCTTTAATAGCCTATACAAACTATGCAAGCCATTTCGAAATTTTGTTTTATTTAAACTACTCAATGCAATCTCAAATCCACACCAGAAACACATACAGTCAATGTATTTCTCCAAATCCTAGTTTCGTTTGTTTTATGGACTACTAGGTGGTCGTAGAAGAGACCGTTAAAACATTAATTTGTCTTGTAAGCGGAACCAAAGTTTCACAGGCACCGTTGTGGTAGAACAAAGGACCTACAACCTTGTGCTTTCATTGGATAGTCGCGTCGCGTTCAACGGAT
This sequence comes from Alosa pseudoharengus, assembly GCF_046254945.1. Classification (NCBI taxonomy): domain Eukaryota; kingdom Metazoa; phylum Chordata; class Actinopteri; order Clupeiformes; family Clupeidae; genus Alosa; species Alosa pseudoharengus. The sequence goes on from NW_027468564.1 coordinate 58,931,904, forward strand.
TCATGCATAAATATGGGCATCGGCCAGCAAGCAACATTTTTTCAAATGCAGCGCCGCCTTCCCAGAATGCTTTGTGGGCGTGTTAAAGTCGCTTGACGTCACCCTTAAGAATAGAGTGGAGTGCGGCACGACAGAAGCGTCGCACGCTGAAGTGGCATGACTGTAAGAAGCAGTGTCAGTAGTGTGGTGCATTTAGAGTTCTGACTGCCCAAGGAAGATGTTCTTCAGTCTGTTTGTTTTGCCTCTGAGGGATCTGAACCTCTTCCCCGAGGGCAACATGCTAAACAAGTGATGGTTGGGATGAAGGTTGTCTTTTATGATCGCCCTGGCTCTGGTGAGACACCTGGAGCTGGCGGTGGAGTCCAGGGAGGGGAGTGGACAGCCAACCACCTTCTCAGCAGTTCTGGTGACCCTCTGTAATTTCTTCAGATCGGCCATTGAACAGCCAGCGTACCACACAGAGATAGCGTGCACCAGCATGCTCTCAATTGTGGCTCAATAGAAGGAGATCAGCAGGTTGGTCTGCAGCCTATTCCATCTCAGGACCCTCAGGAAATGGCTCAGGAAAATTTCTTGACAAAGACCTCTTTTAAGTACGCCTGAGCTAACTAGCTGCCGCTAGGGGCGTCTAGATGTCTTTGTGAGCTAATATGAGCTAACTGAAAAGGCTTGACTAAACTTCTTTTGTTCTTTTAAGCAGGAAATTCTTCCTGCAGCCCGTTTAAAGTTGTCCTCCAGCTCCATGGAGCTGTGTGTGTCTGTGTGTCCAGTATGAATGAATGCGCGTGTGGGCCGGCCCTGTGTGTGTGAAATTTGTTTATTTCTTTATATGTGTTTGTTTCCATTTTTTGTTTCAAGTCCTTCTTTGTTTTCTTGGGTCAAAAGTTTTCCCACCTTTTGCTATCTTATCTCCCTGCCTTTGTTCCTAGCAGCACTGTATTCTATAACCAACCCCCCAGCTTCTCCCCCATGGACACAAAAGGAACTTCACTGGGGAGATATGAACCTAAGATGAGTTTTAATGGGAAACCATTGTTGATTTCAACCATTTTCTTTCTTTCATTTGAGGGACATCTTTTGGGGTTACCATGTTAAGACATATTTTTTATTTTTGCTTGTATGCCAATGGGAAATGTTTGCTACATGTTTACGCCTTGTTTGATGTGGGCAAATGTTCAATTGAATGGATTCATACCCACAACTTGAGTTTCTTTATGTTTGAAATGACTTTTTATTTATTTATTTTTTTTTTTAGTGGTGTATTTTCTTTTCTTCATTCATATTGGGATCACAATCTGTTATAGTTAAGAAACTATAAAAAGGGGGAGATAGATGGTATTGACTTGAAATACCATCTAAGTTTACTGGTTTTATTGCTCAAATGGTCATTTTTTAAATGCCTACTGTTTTGTTTTACTGACCCTCACTTCTAATGCACAATCTCTTTAAAAGACATGCAGGGGTACCCTACCCACGTGAGTCTGTGGATTTTTTTCCTTTTAAACATCTTAACTTAACCAAAAGTTTATTTATTTTCTTTATATTGGCCTTTGCCAATAGATGCAAATGTCTGTTTGGAGGTAAATAGCCCTGCTATGTTAGAAGGTGTGACTGTCTCCAATTGAGAAACTGAATACATTAGCATACTTTTGTTGACTTGTGAATCTGCATTCACGAGACACTGTTTGACTCTGTTTACACTCATGCTAATGTCTCTCCCAAGTTGTTGTGAAACCACTCTCCAGTCTCTCCAGAATCTCTTTCATGCCAGAAGGGACAAAGGGAGGTGTGACATGCCTTTGTCTTCGACTACCACTACGCAAACATCTCAAGAAGATCCTTTCAAGATGGCGGATGGCTCCACTAACCAGCCTCAGCTACCACGCCAGTACAGCCAGCAGCAGCGGTGGGGGCCAGGCCAGTCATGAGACGAGACTGGACGAGACTCAGGAACCACAGGTCCAATGGAATCTGTGGCAGAAGCAACTGCCATGACTCTGGAAGCAACAAAACTGGACTGACTGAAAGCAACAAAAGGGGGTGCCGAAAGCAGCCTTTCACTCCCGCATCATCAAAGACACTCATGGCACATTGTTCACTGCCCGCAATACATGTGGACATATTTGGACTGGCACAAGGGTGCACGCCGAACGCGGCCTGCATGCACACCCTTTGCACTCGCATACACTTACACTAAAACAATGCAGACACATTCAAGTTTCATAAGAGGACCCTTCTTCAACGGAAGAGAAACGCAAGAAAGGATGTATGCTGAACGCTGCTTTCCTTGCTCACGCACACACTTACATTGATTATGGACTGATTATGGACTTTATAAAAAAAAAAAAAAAAAAAAAAATTTGTAAAATTGTTCAAGAAGGCTCATGTTATGGAATCTTATTTTAAACTTCAAGTCATTCAGACTTGAAAAGGGGGAATTTATAGCAATAAAAATGTATGGTTAAAATGGATAATAATTTAACTTCAAGACTACTTTTAGTTAGCCATGTAACCCTTCATGGTTTTAAACAAAGACCCCATCCCCTCCCCCAATGGAATGCTAATGTGCTGGTTTAAGGCCTATCACTTACACAAGACAAAGGATGCTACCTTGATATAATGTATCCATGTATCATGAAATGTAAATGTATTCATGTCTGGTATCATTTTGATAGTCTCATTACAATGATTGTAATGATGTGATTGTGAGAATGTTTGGAACATTCTATAAGTGATATTTCTGATATATAAGATATCTCTCCTCATGCTATTCTGATAAGAATTCATAGGTGTGAAGTGGGTGTGAGTAGGTGTGTCTGATACCAAGTGAAGAGCCAACCAAGTGGGATTGTTCTTGGCGCCATTTTGTTCTTTGTTTAAAGCATTTAAAAGTAACTAAACTGCAATGTTTGTCAGATCAGATTTTTTAGACTGGGACTAAGGATGTAGCGGAAGAGAGGATAAGTTGGCTACAGGCCAACCTAGGCCTACATAGACCATAGACCTTTTTTTGTACTCTCTCTCAGCTTGTAACATAATAAACCTGATTCCTGAGTTTTTCCTGAAGTTCGCCAGTCTAAGATCAATATTAAGTAATTTAGTCACCACAATTACTTTCAGGAGGCAGCCCTTGATGTGTTTTAGGATCAGCTTCTCAAAGCATTTTGCCACCACAGGTGTTAGTGCAATGGGTCTGTAGTCATTGAGAGTACTGATGGTGGTGGACTTAGGGACAGGGTCTATTGTTGCCGATTTCAGGCAGTGTGGGACGGTGGCTTGAGACAAGGAGAGGGTGAATAATTCATTGAACACAGTAGACAGCTGGTCAGTGCAGGCCTTGAGCACCTTTCCAGGAATTTCTTCAGGGCCTGCCTTTTCTCTGCCTTTCACTGCCCTGAACACCCTGTAAACTTGATGTTCCTGAAGGGTGAGTGTGTGAGGGCTGAGTTCTGAGGGGGGAGGGGTCAAGGGTGTATGTGTGGTGGTGATGTTTGTAAGTAAGTATAAGTATGTATACTCTTTTGATCCCGTGAGGGAAATTTGGTCTCTGCATTTATCCCAATCCGTAAATTAGTGAAACACACTCAGCACACAGTGAACACACAGTGGGTGAAGCACACACTAATCCTGGGCCCACAGTGAGCTGCCTGCAACAACAGTGGCGCTCGGGGAGCAGTAAGGGGTTAGGTGCCTTGCTCAAGGGCACTTCAGCTGTTCCTACTGGTCGGGGTTCGAACCGGCAACTCTCCGGTTACAAGTCCGAAGTGCTAACCAGTAGGCCACGGCTGTATTTGTTTTCTCGAAGCGAGCAAAGAAGTGGTTAATCTCTTCTGCTAGTGAGAAGCCTATTTCTGTGTTTGTCCCGTTGCCTTTGTAGTTTGTGATGTGTTTCAGTCCCTTCCATACCTGCCTTGGGTTGTTGTCTGCGAGGTGATCAGACAGCTTGTTTGCATAGTCCAGTTCAGCCTCTCTGATGCCCTTTTTGAGGTCTGCCCTTGCACTGCTGTACATGGCCCGGCCGGTCCCCAAATTTGTTAGCAGAGTTACGTGCATTTAGCAGTGACTGGACCTTAACCGTCCAAGGTTTGCGGTTGGGGTAAATCAGGACTCGCTTTTTTGTGGTGACGGTGTCCATGCAGTGCGTGATATAACCAAGCACTGCCTCTGTGTGAGTCTGTAGGTCCTCATGCTCAAAAACACTCCACTCTGTTAGGGTGAAACAGTCCTGCAGCTGAGCCAGAGCTTTATCAGACAAGGTGTTAATGGTTCTGGTGGTGGGCTTTGCACTTTGCACCCTGAGTGGTGTGTATGCCAGGATGAGGAGTAAAGAGATGGTCTGACATGTGGGGAGGGGTACGGATCTGTAGGCTTGCTTAATGTTTGTGTAAACATGATCAAAGGTGTTGTTTCCTCTCGTGAGGCATTTAACATGTTGAACAAATTTAGGCAGCACAGTCCTTAAACAAGCTTTGTTAAAATCCCCTGCGATGATGTGTACTCCCTCTGAGTGTATCCGCTGCTGTTCAGAAATTGAGTCATGTTGGTTATTAGCACTACAGACCTTTCGCGAAGTCCCGCCCCCCCTTAGTTACTGTTGCTAAGTCCGACAGCCTCAGACCAGAGTTAACTAGAACTTCAATGGCAGCTGTAAGCCTTTTTGTAAAAGTTACAACCCAAGAGACTCTTTTACAGAGCCACGGACCTGATTTCATTTAGAATCCGTTGAACAACTCTAGTATGACGTATGACATGGAGACACATGTATAAAAATGAATAGCCTATCTAGGTTTGTTGGGTGACTCACTGATATTAATAGCTAGCTGTGCTAGATAGACTTGTATGCACGGACGTCACATTCTGGCCGGTAACCATGGTAACCCAGCACGCGCGGCCATATTGGCGGTACTCTGTGAATGAAGTACAATGGAGTATTATGCACTTTGGATATCTTACGTGATTGTAGCCGTGTCTAAACAACAGAAAAGCTAATCAAAATCCGTCTAAGATGCAAAGGCATATAAGGCAGGACTTGGACCACAAGAAAAGGTGCGATATTTCGAGAAATTACGGTTTATTGGCAGCGCAGATCCATATGAGTTGGGTGAGAGAGACGAAGTACCAAGTTCAACCACAAGCGCCCCCCTTCCTCCGATAACTTCTGGCATTATTCTCCTTTCTCCCTGTTTTTTTAATAACTTTTGGGAGTCGATACCTACACCAGATGTTTTTCTCAGTCGGACCTATTGGTACAACCTAAAACATGGCAATAATTAACCATTTTCCTTGACGATGTTAGGGATTTACTTCAGTGCCTAATGCTTTCTAATGAGGCGAGTAATAGCACAAACACCGCAAATGAGCACTGCATTAATCAGTGTCTCCGTAGCACACATGGGAAAGGCAGCGCTGTGCTACATAGCACTTTAAGAATGGCATCGCCGGTTCGAATCCGGCCTGAAGCACCGTCCGGCAGTTTCCGCGGACTCACGTTGTTTTACGCGACGGTGCCCTCTGCTCAGCGTCTTCCCGATCGCCCGCGACATCTTATGAAGCAGAGAACCTGAGTGTTTGTAACTGTTTGCGTCCTGTTTCTTGTGTTTTTTTACTGAGGGCAATCATATGAATCATTGATATCCATTGCAACACCCAGAGGAGTAAAAAATTATTTTACAAAATAGGGGAATGCCGCGATCAGCGGACTTTGACCTACGCACGCACGCACGCAGTAGCCGGCAGTCACGAGACTCTAATCATGTATAATGAGCACTACATTAATCAGCGTCTCCGTAGCACACATGGGAAAGGCAGCGCTGTGCTACATAGCACTTTAAGAATGTCATCGCTGGTTCGAATCCGGCCTGAAGCACCGTCTGGCAGTTTCCGCGGACTCACGTTGTTTTACGCGACGGTGCCCTCTGCTCAGCGTCTTCCCGATCGCTCGCGACATCTTATGAAGCAGAGAACCTGAGTGTTTGTAACTGTTTGCGTCCTGTTTCTTGTGTTTTTTTACTGAGGGCAATCATATGAATCATTGATATCCATTGCAACACCCAGAGGAGTAAAAAAGATTTTTACAAAATAGGGGAATGCCGCGATCAGCGGACTTTGACCTACGCACGCAGTAGCCGGCAGTCACGAGACTCTAATCATGTATAATGAGCACTGCATTAACCAGCGTCTCCGTAGCAAATATGGGAAAGGCAGCGCTGTGCTACATAGCACCTTAAGAATGTCATCGCAGGTTCGAATCCGGCCTGAAACACCGTCTGGCCGTTTCCGCGGTCTCACGTTGTTTTACGCGACGGTGCCCTCTGCTCAGCGTCTTCCCGATCGCCGGCGACATCTTATGAAGCAGAGTTTGTAACTGTTTGCGTCCTGTTTCTTGTGCTTTTTTACTGAGGGCAATCATATGAATCATTGATATCCATTGCAACACCCAGAGGAGTAAAAAATAATTTTACAAAATAGGGGAATGCCGCGATCAGCGGACTTTGACCTACGCACGCACGCACGCAGTAGCCGGCAGTCACGAGACTCTAATCATGTATAATGAGCACTACATTAATCAGCGTCTCCGTAGCACACATGGGAAAGGCAGCGCTGTGCTACATAGCACTTTAAGCAATGGCATCGCCGGTTCGAATCCGGCCTGAAGCACCGTCCGGCAGTTTCCGCGGACTCACGTTGTTTTACGCGACGGTGCCCTCTGCTCAGCGTCTTCCCGATCGCTCGCGACATCTTATGAAGCAGAGAACCTGAGTGTTTGTAACTGTTTGCGTCCTGTTTCTTGTGTTTTTTTACTGAGGGCAATCATATGAATCATTGATATCCATTGCAACACCCAGAGGAGTAAAAAAGATTTTTACAAAATAGGGGAATGCCGCGATCAGCGGACTTTGACCTACGCACGCAGTAGCCGGCAGTCACGAGACTCTAATCATGTATAATGAGCACTGCATTAACCAGCGTCTCCGTAGCAAATATGGGAAAGGCAGCGCTGTGCTACATAGCACCTTAAGAATGTCATCGCAGGTTCGAATCCGGCCTGAAACACCGTCTGGCCGTTTCCGCGGTCTCACGTTGTTTTACGCGACGGTGCCCTCTGCTCAGCGTCTTCCCGATCGCCGGCGACATCTTATGAAGCAGAGTTTGTAACTGTTTGCGTCCTGTTTCTTGTGCTTTTTTACTGAGGGCAATCATATGAATCATTGATATCCATTGCAACACCCAGAGGAGTAAAAAATAATTTTACAAAATAGGGGAATGCCGCGATCGATCAGCGGACTTTGACCTACGCACGCACGCACGCAGTAGCCGGCAGTCACGAGACTCTATTCATGTATAATGAGCACTGCATTAATCAGCGTCTCCGTAGCACACATGGGAAAGGCAGCGCTGTGCTACATAGCACTTTAAGAATGTCATCGCTGGTTCGAATCCGGCCTGAAGCACCGTCCGGCACTTTCCGCGGACTCACGTTGTTTTACGCGATGGTGCCCTCTGCTCAGCGTCTTCCCGATCGCCCGCTACATCTTATGAAGCAGAGTTTGTAACTGTTTGCGTCCTGTTCCTTGTGCTATTTTACTGAGGGCAATCATATGAATCATTGATATCCATTGCAACACCCAGAGGAGTAAAAAAATATTTTACAAAATAGGGGAATGCCGCGATCAGCGGACTTTGACCTACGCAAGCAGTAGCCGGCAGTCACGAGACTCTAATCAAGTATAATGAGCACTGCATTAACCAGCGTCTCCGTAGCACACATGGGAAAGGCAGCGCTGTGCTACATAGCACTTTAAGAATGGCATCGCCGGTTCGAATCCGGCCTGAAGCACCGTCCGGCAGTTTCCGCGGACTCACGTTGTTTTACGCGACGGTGCCCTCTGCTCAGCGTCTTCCCGATCGCCCGCGACATCTTATGAAGCAGAGAACCTGAGTGTTTGTAACTGTTTGCGTCCTGTTTCTTGTGTTTTTTTACTGAGGGCAATCATATGAATCATTGATATCCATTGCAACACCCAGAGGAGTAAAAAATAATTTTACAAAATAGGGGAATGCCGCGATCAGCGGACTTTGACCTACGCACGCACGCACGCAGTAGCCGGCAGTCACGAGACTCTAATCATGTATAATGAGCACTACATTAATCAGCGTCTCCGTAGCACACATGGGAAAGGCAGCACTGTGCTACATAGCACTTTAAGAATGTCATCGCTGGTTCGAATCCGGCCTGAAGCACCGTCTGGCAGTTTCCGCGGACTCACGTTGTTTTACGCGACGGTGCCCTCTGCTCAGCGTCTTCCCGATCGCTCGCGACATCTTATGAAGCAGAGAACCTGAGTGTTTGTAACTGTTTGCGTCCTGTTTCTTGTGTTTTTTTACTGAGGGCAATCATATGAATCATTGATATCCATTGCAACACCCAGAGGAGTAAAAAAGATTTTTACAAAATAGGGGAATGCCGCGATCAGCGGACTTTGACCTACGCACGCAGTAGCCGGCAGTCACGAGACTCTAATCATGTATAATGAGCACTGCATTAACCAGCGTCTCCGTAGCAAATATGGGAAAGGCAGCGCTGTGCTACATAGCACCTTAAGAATGTCATCGCAGGTTCGAATCCGGCCTAAAACACCGTCTGACCGTTTCCGCGGTCTCACGTTGTTTTACGCGACGGTGCCCTCTGCTCAGCGTCTTCCCGATCGCCGGCGACATCTTATGAAGCAGAGTTTGTAACTGTTTGCGTCCTGTTTCTTGTGCTTTTTTACTGAGGGCAATCATATGAATCATTGATATCCATTGCAACACCCAGAGGAGTAAAAAATAATTTTACAAAATAGGGGAATGCCGCGATCAGCGGACTTTGACCTACGCACGCACGCACGCAGTAGCCGGCAGTCACGAGACTCTAATCATGTATAATGAGCACTGCATTAATCAGCGTCTCCGTAGCACACATGGGAAAGGCAGCGCTGTGCTACATAGCACTTTAAGCAATGGCATCGCCGGTTCGAATCCGGCCTGAAGCACCGTCCGGCAGTTTCCGCGGACTCACATTGTTTTACGCGACGGTGCCCTCTGCTCAGCGTCTTCCCGATCGCTCGCGACATCTTATGAAGCAGAGAACCTGAGTGTTTGTAACTGTTTGCGTCCTGTTTCTTGTGTTTTTTTACTGAGGGCAATCATATGAATCATTAATATCCATTGCAACACCCAGAGGAGTAAAAAAGATTTTTACAAAATAGGGGAATGCCGCGATCAGCGGACTTTGACCTACGCACGCAGTAGCCGGCAGTCACGAGACTCTAATCATGTATAATGAGCACTGCATTAACCAGCGTCTCCGTAGCAAATATGGGAAAGGCAGCGCTGTGCTACATAGCACCTTAAGAATGTCATCGCAGGTTCGAATCCGGCCTGAAACACCGTCTGGCCGTTTCCGCGGTCTCACGTTGTTTTACGCGACGGTGCCCTCTGCTCAGCGTCTTCCCGATCGCCGGCGACATCTTATGAAGCAGAGTTTGTAACTGTTTGCGTCCTGTTTCTTGTGCTTTTTTACTGAGGGCAATCATATGAATCATTGATATCCATTGCAACACCCAGAGGAGTAAAAAATAATTTTACAAAATAGGGGAATGCCGCGATCAGCGGACTTTGACCTACGCACGCACGCACGCAGTAGCCGGCAGTCACGAGACTCTATTCATGTATAATGAGCACTGCATTAATCAGCGTCTCCGTAGCACACATGGGAAAGGCAGCGCTGTGCTACATAGCACTTTAAGAATGTCATCGCTGGTTCGAATCCGGCCTGAAGCACCGTCCGGCACTTTCCGCGGACTCACGTTGTTTTACGCGACGGTGCCCTCTGCTCAGCGTCTTCCCGATCGCCCGCTACATCTTATGAAGCAGAGTTTGTAACTGTTTGCGTCCTGTTCCTTGTGCTATTTTACTGAGGGCAATCATATGAATCATTGATATCCATTGCAACACCCAGAGGAGTAAAAAAATATTTTACAAAATAGGGGAATGCCGCGATCAGCGGACTTTGACCTACGCACGCACGCACGCAGTAGCCGGCAGTCACGAGACTCTAATCATGTATAATGAGCACTGCATTAATCAGCATCTCCGTAGCACACATGGGAAAGGCAGCGCTGTGCTACATAGCACTTTAAGAATCTCATCGCAGGTTCGAATCCGGCCTGAAACACCGTCTGGCCGTTTCCGCGGTCTCACGTTGTTTTACGCGACGGTGCCCTTTGCTCAGCGTCTTCCCGATCGCCCGCGACATCTTATGAAGCAGAGTTTGTAACTGTTTGCGTCCTGTTTCTTGTGCTTTTTTACTGAGGGCAATCATATGAATCATTGATATCCATTGCAACACCCAGAGGAGTAAAAAATAATTTTACAAAATAGGGGAATGCCGCGATCAGCGGACTTTGACCTACGCACGCAGTAGCCGGCAGTCACGAGACTCTAATCATGTATAATGAGCACTGCATTAACCAGCGTCTCCGTAGCACACATGGGAAAGGCAGCGCTGTGCTACATAGCACTTTAAGAATGGCATCGCCGGTTCGAATCCGGCCTGAAGCACCGTCCGGCAGTTTCCGCGGACTCGCGTTGTTTTACGCGACGGTGCCCTCTGCTCAGCGTCTTCCCGATCGCCCGTGACATCTTATGAAGCAGAGAACCTGAGTGTTTGTAACTGTTTGCGTCCTGTTTCTTGTGTTTTTTTACTGAGGGCAATCATATGAATCATTGATATCCATTGCAACACCCAGAGGAGTAAAAAATAATTTTACAAAATAGGGGAATGCCGCGATCAGCGGACTTTGACCTACGCACGCACGCACGCAGTAGCCGGCAGTCACGAGACTCTATTCATGTATAATGAGCACTGCATTAATCAGCGTCTCCGTAGCACACATGGGAAAGGCAGCGCTGTGCTACATAGCACTTTAAGAATGTCATCGCAGGTTCGAATCCAGCCTGAAGCACAGTCCGTCTGTTTCCGCGGTCTCACGATGTTTTACGCGACGGTGCCCTCTGCTCAGCATCTTCCCGATCGCCCGCGACATCTTATGAAGCAGAGTTTGTAACTGTTTGCGTCCTGTTTCTTGTGTTTTTTTTACTGAGGGCAATCATATGAATCATTGATATCCATTGCAACACCCAGAGGAGTAAAAAATTATTTTACAAAATAGGGGAATGCCGCGATCAGCGGACTTTGACCTACGCACGCACGCACGCAGTAGCCGGCAGTCACGAGACTCTAATCATGTATAATGAGCACTGCATTAATCAGCGTCTCCGTAGCACACATGGGAAAGGCAGCGCTGTGCTACATAGCACTTTAAGCAATGGCATCGCCGGTTCGAATCCGGCCTGAAGCACCGTCCGGCAGTTTCCGCGGACTCACGTTGTTTTACGCGACGGTGCCCTCTGCTCAGCGTCTTCCCGATCGCCCGCGACATCTTATGAAGCAGAGAACCTGAGTGTTTGTAACTGTTTGCGTCCTGTTTCTTGTGTTTTTTTACTGAGGGCAATCATATGAATCATTGATATCCATTGCAACACCCAGAGGAGTAAAAAATAATTTTACAAAATAGGGGAATGCCGCGATCAGCGGACTTTGACCTACGCACGCACGCACGCAGTAGCCGGCAGTCACGAGACTCTATTCATGTATAATGAGCACTGCATTAATCAGCGTCTCCGTAGCACACATGGGAAAGGCAGCGCTGTGCTACATAGCACTTTAAGAATGTCATCGCTGGTTCGAATCCGGCCTGAAGCACCGTCCGGCACTTTCCGCGGACTCACGTTGTTTTACGCGACGGTGCCCTCTGCTCAGCGTCTTCCCGATCGCCCGCTACATCTTATGAAGCAGAGTTTGTAACTGTTTGCGTCCTGTTCCTTGTGCTATTTTACTGAGGGCAATCATATGAATCATTGATATCCATTGCAACACCCAGAGGAGTAAAAAATTATTTTACAAAATAGGGGAATGCCGCGATCAGCGGACTTTGACCTACGCACGCACGCACGCAGTAGCCGGCAGTCACGAGACTCTAATCATGTATAATGAGCACTGCATTAATCAGCGTCTCCGTAGCACACATGGGAAAGGCAGCGCTGTGCTACATAGCACTTTAAGCAATGGCATCGCCGGTTCGAATCCGGCCTGAAGCACCGTCCGGCAGTTTCCGCGGACTCACGTTGTTTTACGCGACGGTGCCCTCTGCTCAGCGTCTTCCCGATCGCCCGCGACATCTTATGAAGCAGAGAACCTGAGTGTTTGTAACTGTTTGCGTCCTGTTTCTTGTGTTTTTTTACTGAGGGCAATCATATGAATCATTGATATCCATTGCAACACCCAGAGGAGTAAAAAAGATTTTTACAAAATAGGGGAATGCCGCGATCAGCGGACTTTGACCTACGCACGCAGTAGCCGGCAGTCACGAGACTCTAATCATGTATAATGAGCACTGCATTAACCAGCGTCTCCGTAGCAAATATGGGAAAGGCAGCGCTGTGCTACATAGCACCTTAAGAATGTCATCGCAGGTTCGAATCCGGCCTGAAACACCGTCTGGCCGTTTCCGCGGTCTCACGTTGTTTTACGCGACGGTGCCCTCTGCTCAGCGTCTTCCCGATCGCCGGCGACATCTTATGAAGCAGAGTTTGTAACTGTTTGCGTCCTGTTTCTTGTGCTTTTTTACTGAGGGCAATCATATGAATCATTGATATCCATTGCAACACCCAGAGGAGTAAAAAATAATTTTACAAAATAGGGGAATGCCGCGTTCGGCGGACTTTGACCTACGCACGCACGCAAGCAGTAGCCGGCAGTCACGAGACTCTAATCATGTATAATGAGCACTGCATTAATCAGCGTCTCCGTAGCACACATGGGAAAGGCAGCGCTGTGCTACATAGCACTTTAAGAATGTCATCGCAGGTTCGAATCCAGCCTGAAGCACAGTCCGTCTGTTTCCGCGGTCTCACGATGTTTTACGCGACGGTGCCCTCTGCTCAGCATCTTCCCGATCGCCCGCGACATCTTATGAAGCAGAGTTTGTAACTGTTTGCGTCCTGTTTCTTGTGTTTTTTTTACTGAGGGCAATCATATGAATCATTGATATCCATTGCAACACCCAGAGGAGTAAAAAATTATTTTACAAAATAGGGGAATGCCGCGATCAGCGGACTTTGACCTACGCACGCACGCACGCAGTAGCCGGCAGTCACGAGACTCTAATCATGTATAATGAGCACTGCATTAATCAGCGTCTCCGTAGCACACATGGGAAAGGCAGCGCTGTGCTACATAGCACTTTAAGCAATGGCATCGCCGGTTCGAATCCGGCCTGAAGCACCGTCCGGCAGTTTCCGCGGACTCACGTTGTTTTACGCGACGGTGCCCTCTGCTCAGCGTCTTCCCGATCGCCCGCGACATCTTATGAAGCAGAGAACCTGAGTGTTTGTAACTGTTTGCGTCCTGTTTCTTGTGTTTTTTTACTGAGGGCAATCATATGAATCATTGATATCCATTGCAACACCCAGAGGAGTAAAAAATAATTTTACAAAATAGGGGAATGCCGCGATCAGCGGACTTTGACCTACGCACGCACGCACGCAGTAGCCGGCAGTCACGAGACTCTAATCATGTATAATGAGCACTGCATTAATCAGCGTCTCCGTAGCACACATGGGAAAGGCAGCGCTGTGCTACATAGCACTTTAAGCAATGGCATCGCCGGTTCGAATCCGGCCTGAAGCACCGTCCGGCAGTTTCCGCGGACTCACGTTGTTTTACGCGACGGTGCCCTCTGCTCAGCGTCTTCCCGATCGCCCGCGACATCTTATGAAGCAGAGAACCTGAGTGTTTGTAACTGTTTGCGTCCTGTTTCTTGTGTTTTTTTACTGAGGGCAATCATATGAATCATTGATATCCATTGCAACACCCAGAGGAGTAAAAAATAATTTTACAAAATAGGGGAATGCCGCGATCAGCGGACTTTGACCTACGCACGCACGCACGCAGTAGCCGGCAGTCACGAGACTCTATTCATGTATAATGAGCACTGCATTAATCAGCGTCTCCGTAGCACACATGGGAAAGGCAGCGCTGTGCTACATAGCACTTTAAGAATGTCATCGCTGGTTCGAATCCGGCCTGAAGCACCGTCCGGCACTTTCCGCGGACTCACGTTGTTTTACGCGACGGTGCCCTCTGCTCAGCGTCTTCCCGATCGCCCGCTACATCTTATGAAGCAGAGTTTGTAACTGTTTGCGTCCTGTTCCTTGTGCTATTTTACTGAGGGCAATCATATGAATCATTGATATCCATTGCAACACCCAGAGGAGTAAAAAATTATTTTACAAAATAGGGGAATGCCGCGATCAGCGGACTTTGACCTACGCACGCACGCACGCAGTAGCCGGCAGTCACGAGACTCTAATCATGTATAATGAGCACTGCATTAATCAGCGTCTCCGTAGCACACATGGGAAAGGCAGCGCTGTGCTACATAGCACTTTAAGCAATGGCATCGCCGGTTCGAATCCGGCCTGAAGCACCGTCCGGCAGTTTCCGCGGACTCACGTTGTTTTACGCGACGGTGCCCTCTGCTCAGCGTCTTCCCGATCGCCCGCGACATCTTATGAAGCAGAGAACCTGAGTGTTTGTAACTGTTTGCGTCCTGTTTCTTGTGTTTTTTTACTGAGGGCAATCATATGAATCATTGATATCCATTGCAACACCCAGAGGAGTAAAAAAGATTTTTACAAAATAGGGGAATGCCGCGATCAGCGGACTTTGACCTACGCACGCAGTAGCCGGCAGTCACGAGACTCTAATCATGTATAATGAGCACTGCATTAACCAGCGTCTCCGTAGCAAATATGGGAAAGGCAGCGCTGTGCTACATAGCACCTTAAGAATGTCATCGCAGGTTCGAATCCGGCCTGAAACACCGTCTGGCCGTTTCCGCGGTCTCACGTTGTTTTACGCGACGGTGCCCTCTGCTCAGCGTCTTCCCGATCGCCGGCGACATCTTATGAAGCAGAGTTTGTAACTGTTTGCGTCCTGTTTCTTGTGCTTTTTTACTGAGGGCAATCATATGAATCATTGATATCCATTGCAACACCCAGAGGAGTAAAAAATAATTTTACAAAATAGGGGAATGCCGCGTTCGGCGGACTTTGACCTACGCACGCACGCAAGCAGTAGCCGGCAGTCACGAGACTCTAATCATGTATAATGAGCACTGCATTAATCAGCGTCTCCGTAGCACACATGGGAAAGGCAGCGCTGTGCTACATAGCACTTTAAGAATGTCATCGCAGGTTCGAATCCAGCCTGAAGCACAGTCCGTCTGTTTCCGCGGTCTCACGATGTTTTACGCGACGGTGCCCTCTGCTCAGCATCTTCCCGATCGCCCGCGACATCTTATGAAGCAGAGTTTGTAACTGTTTGCGTCCTGTTTCTTGTGTTTTTTTTACTGAGGGCAATCATATGAATCATTGATATCCATTGCAACACCCAGAGGAGTAAAAAATTATTTTACAAAATAGGGGAATGCCGCGATCAGCGGACTTTGACCTACGCACGCACGCACGCAGTAGCCGGCAGTCACGAGACTCTAATCATGTATAATGAGCACTGCATTAATCAGCGTCTCCGTAGCACACATGGGAAAGGCAGCGCTGTGCTACATAGCACTTTAAGCAATGGCATCGCCGGTTCGAATCCGGCCTGAAGCACCGTCCGGCAGTTTCCGCGGACTCACGTTGTTTTACGCGACGGTGCCCTCTGCTCAGCGTCTTCCCGATCGCCCGCGACATCTTATGAAGCAGAGAACCTGAGTGTTTGTAACTGTTTGCGTCCTGTTTCTTGTGTTTTTTTACTGAGGGCAATCATATGAATCATTGATATCCATTGCAACACCCAGAGGAGTAAAAAATAATTTTACAAAATAGGGGAATGCCGCGATCAGCGGACTTTGACCTACGCACGCACGCACGCAGTAGCCGGCAGTCACGAGACTCTATTCATGTATAATGAGCACTGCATTAATCAGCGTCTCCGTAGCACACATGGGAAAGGCAGCGCTGTGCTACATAGCACTTTAAGAATGTCATCGCTGGTTCGAATCCGGCCTGAAGCACCGTCCGGCACTTTCCGCGGACTCACGTTGTTTTACGCGACGGTGCCCTCTGCTCAGCGTCTTCCCGATCGCCCGCTACATCTTATGAAGCAGAGTTTGTAACTGTTTGCGTCCTGTTCCTTGTGCTATTTTACTGAGGGCAATCATATGAATCATTGATATCCATTGCAACACCCAGAGGAGTAAAAAATTATTTTACAAAATAGGGGAATGCCGCGATCAGCGGACTTTGACCTACGCACGCACGCACGCAGTAGCCGGCAGTCACGAGACTCTAATCATGTATAATGAGCACTGCATTAATCAGCGTCTCCGTAGCACACATGGGAAAGGCAGCGCTGTGCTACATAGCACTTTAAGCAATGGCATCGCCGGTTCGAATCCGGCCTGAAGCACCGTCCGGCAGTTTCCGCGGACTCACGTTGTTTTACGCGACGGTGCCCTCTGCTCAGCGTCTTCCCGATCGCCCGCGACATCTTATGAAGCAGAGAACCTGAGTGTTTGTAACTGTTTGCGTCCTGTTTCTTGTGTTTTTTTACTGAGGGCAATCATATGAATCATTGATATCCATTGCAACACCCAGAGGAGTAAAAAAGATTTTTACAAAATAGGGGAATGCCGCGATCAGCGGACTTTGACCTACGCACGCAGTAGCCGGCAGTCACGAGACTCTAATCATGTATAATGAGCACTGCATTAACCAGCGTCTCCGTAGCAAATATGGGAAAGGCAGCGCTGTGCTACATAGCACCTTAAGAATGTCATCGCAGGTTCGAATCCGGCCTGAAACACCGTCTGGCCGTTTCCGCGGTCTCACGTTGTTTTACGCGACGGTGCCCTCTGCTCAGCGTCTTCCCGATCGCCGGCGACATCTTATGAAGCAGAGTTTGTAACTGTTTGCGTCCTGTTTCTTGTGCTTTTTTACTGAGGGCAATCATATGAATCATTGATATCCATTGCAACACCCAGAGGAGTAAAAAATAATTTTACAAAATAGGGGAATGCCGCGTTCGGCGGACTTTGACCTACGCACGCACGCAAGCAGTAGCCGGCAGTCACGAGACTCTAATCATGTATAATGAGCACTGCATTAATCAGCGTCTCCGTAGCACACATGGGAAAGGCAGCGCTGTGCTACATAGCACTTTAAGAATGTCATCGCAGGTTCGAATCCAGCCTGAAGCACAGTCCGTCTGTTTCCGCGGTCTCACGATGTTTTACGCGACGGTGCCCTCTGCTCAGCATCTTCCCGATCGCCCGCGACATCTTATGAAGCAGAGTTTGTAACTGTTTGCGTCCTGTTTCTTGTGTTTTTTTTACTGAGGGCAATCATATGAATCATTGATATCCATTGCAACACCCAGAGGAGTAAAAAATTATTTTACAAAATAGGGGAATGCCGCGATCAGCGGACTTTGACCTACGCACGCACGCACGCAGTAGCCGGCAGTCACGAGACTCTAATCATGTATAATGAGCACTGCATTAATCAGCGTCTCCGTAGCACACATGGGAAAGGCAGCGCTGTGCTACATAGCACTTTAAGCAATGGCATCGCCGGTTCGAATCCGGCCTGAAGCACCGTCCGGCAGTTTCCGCGGACTCACGTTGTTTTACGCGACGGTGCCCTCTGCTCAGCGTCTTCCCGATCGCCCGCGACATCTTATGAAGCAGAGAACCTGAGTGTTTGTAACTGTTTGCGTCCTGTTTCTTGTGTTTTTTTACTGAGGGCAATCATATGAATCATTGATATCCATTGCAACACCCAGAGGAGTAAAAAATAATTTTACAAAATAGGGGAATGCCGCGATCAGCGGACTTTGACCTACGCACGCACGCACGCAGTAGCCGGCAGTCACGAGACTCTATTCATGTATAATGAGCACTGCATTAATCAGCGTCTCCGTAGCACACATGGGAAAGGCAGCGCTGTGCTACATAGCACTTTAAGAATGTCATCGCTGGTTCGAATCCGCCCTGAAGCACCGTCCGGCACTTTCCGCGGACTCACGTTGTTTTACGCGACGGTGCCCTCTGCTCAGCGTCTTCCCGATCGCCCGCTACATCTTATGAAGCAGAGTTTGTAACTGTTTGCGTCCTGTTCCTTGTGCTATTTTACTGAGGGCAATCATATGAATCATTGATATCCATTGCAACACCCAGAGGAGTAAAAAATTATTTTACAAAATAGGGGAATGCCGCGATCAGCGGACTTTGACCTACGCACGCACGCACGCAGTAGCCGGCAGTCACGAGACTCTAATCATGTATAATGAGCACTGCATTAATCAGCGTCTCCGTAGCACACATGGGAAAGGCAGCGCTGTGCTACATAGCACTTTAAGAATGTCATCGCAGGTTCGAATCCAGCCTGAAGCACAGTCCGTCTGTTTCCGCGGTCTCACGATGTTTTACGCGACGGTGCCCTCTGCTCAGCATCTTCCCGATCGCCCGCGACATCTTATGAAGCAGAGTTTGTAACTGTTTGCGTCCTGTTTCTTGTGTTTTTTTTACTGAGGGCAATCATATGAATCATTGATATCCATTGCAACACCCAGAGGAGTAAAAAATTATTTTACAAAATAGGGGAATGCCGCGATCAGCGGACTTTGACCTACGCACGCACGCACGCAGTAGCCGGCAGTCACGAGACTCTAATCATGTATAATGAGCACTGCATTAATCAGCGTCTCCGTAGCACACATGGGAAAGGCAGCGCTGTGCTACATAGCACTTTAAGCAATGGCATCGCCGGTTCGAATCCGGCCTGAAGCACCGTCCGGCAGTTTCCGCGGACTCACGTTGTTTTACGCGACGGTGCCCTCTGCTCAGCGTCTTCCCGATCGCCCGCGACATCTTATGAAGCAGAGAACCTGAGTGTTTGTAACTGTTTGCGTCCTGTTTCTTGTGTTTTTTTACTGAGGGCAATCATATGAATCATTGATATCCATTGCAACACCCAGAGGAGTAAAAAATAATTTTACAAAATAGGGGAATGCCGCGATCAGCGGACTTTGACCTACGCACGCACGCACGCAGTAGCCGGCAGTCACGAGACTCTATTCATGTATAATGAGCACTGCATTAATCAGCGTCTCCGTAGCACACATGGGAAAGGCAGCGCTGTGCTACATAGCACTTTAAGAATGTCATCGCTGGTTCGAATCCGGCCTGAAGCACCGTCCGGCACTTTCCGCGGACTCACGTTGTTTTACGCGACGGTGCCCTCTGCTCAGCGTCTTCCCGATCGCCCGCTACATCTTATGAAGCAGAGTTTGTAACTGTTTGCGTCCTGTTCCTTGTGCTATTTTACTGAGGGCAATCATATGAATCATTGATATCCATTGCAACACCCAGAGGAGTAAAAAATTATTTTACAAAATAGGGGAATGCCGCGATCAGCGGACTTTGACCTACGCACGCACGCACGCAGTAGCCGGCAGTCACGAGACTCTAATCATGTATAATGAGCACTGCATTAATCAGCGTCTCCGTAGCACACATGGGAAAGGCAGCGCTGTGCTACATAGCACTTTAAGCAATGGCATCGCCGGTTCGAATCCGGCCTGAAGCACCGTCCGGCAGTTTCCGCGGACTCACGTTGTTTTACGCGACGGTGCCCTCTGCTCAGCGTCTTCCCGATCGCCCGCGACATCTTATGAAGCAGAGAACCTGAGTGTTTGTAACTGTTTGCGTCCTGTTTCTTGTGTTTTTTTACTGAGGGCAATCATATGAATCATTGATATCCATTGCAACACCCAGAGGAGTAAAAAAGATTTTTACAAAATAGGGGAATGCCGCGATCAGCGGACTTTGACCTACGCACGCAGTAGCCGGCAGTCACGAGACTCTAATCATGTATAATGAGCACTGCATTAACCAGCGTCTCCGTAGCAAATATGGGAAAGGCAGCGCTGTGCTACATAGCACCTTAAGAATGTCATCGCAGGTTCGAATCCGGCCTGAAACACCGTCTGGCCGTTTCCGCGGTCTCACGTTGTTTTACGCGACGGTGCCCTCTGCTCAGCGTCTTCCCGATCGCCGGCGACATCTTATGAAGCAGAGTTTGTAACTGTTTGCGTCCTGTTTCTTGTGCTTTTTTACTGAGGGCAATCATATGAATCATTGATATCCATTGCAACACCCAGAGGAGTAAAAAATAATTTTACAAAATAGGGGAATGCCGCGTTCGGCGGACTTTGACCTACGCACGCACGCAAGCAGTAGCCGGCAGTCACGAGACTCTAATCATGTATAATGAGCACTGCATTAATCAGCGTCTCCGTAGCACACATGGGAAAGGCAGCGCTGTGCTACATAGCACTTTAAGAATGTCATCGCAGGTTCGAATCCAGCCTGAAGCACAGTCCGTCTGTTTCCGCGGTCTCACGATGTTTTACGCGACGGTGCCCTCTGCTCAGCATCTTCCCGATCGCCCGCGACATCTTATGAAGCAGAGTTTGTAACTGTTTGCGTCCTGTTTCTTGTGTTTTTTTTACTGAGGGCAATCATATGAATCATTGATATCCATTGCAACACCCAGAGGAGTAAAAAATTATTTTACAAAATAGGGGAATGCCGCGATCAGCGGACTTTGACCTACGCACGCACGCACGCAGTAGCCGGCAGTCACGAGACTCTAATCATGTATAATGAGCACTGCATTAATCAGCGTCTCCGTAGCACACATGGGAAAGGCAGCGCTGTGCTACATAGCACTTTAAGCAATGGCATCGCCGGTTCGAATCCGGCCTGAAGCACCGTCCGGCAGTTTCCGCGGACTCACGTTGTTTTACGCGACGGTGCCCTCTGCTCAGCGTCTTCCCGATCGCCCGCGACATCTTATGAAGCAGAGAACCTGAGTGTTTGTAACTGTTTGCGTCCTGTTTCTTGTGTTTTTTTACTGAGGGCAATCATATGAATCATTGATATCCATTGCAACACCCAGAGGAGTAAAAAATAATTTTACAAAATAGGGGAATGCCGCGATCAGCGGACTTTGACCTACGCACGCACGCACGCAGTAGCCGGCAGTCACGAGACTCTATTCATGTATAATGAGCACTGCATTAATCAGCGTCTCCGTAGCACACATGGGAAAGGCAGCGCTGTGCTACATAGCACTTTAAGAATGTCATCGCTGGTTCGAATCCGCCCTGAAGCACCGTCCGGCACTTTCCGCGGACTCACGTTGTTTTACGCGACGGTGCCCTCTGCTCAGCGTCTTCCCGATCGCCCGCTACATCTTATGAAGCAGAGTTTGTAACTGTTTGCGTCCTGTTCCTTGTGCTATTTTACTGAGGGCAATCATATGAATCATTGATATCCATTGCAACACCCAGAGGAGTAAAAAATTATTTTACAAAATAGGGGAATGCCGCGATCAGCGGACTTTGACCTACGCACGCACGCACGCAGTAGCCGGCAGTCACGAGACTCTAATCATGTATAATGAGCACTGCATTAATCAGCGTCTCCGTAGCACACATGGGAAAGGCAGCGCTGTGCTACATAGCACTTTAAGCAATGGCATCGCCGGTTCGAATCCGGCCTGAAGCACCGTCCGGCAGTTTCCGCGGACTCACGTTGTTTTACGCGACGGTGCCCTCTGCTCAGCGTCTTCCCGATCGCCCGCGACATCTTATGAAGCAGAGAACCTGAGTGTTTGTAACTGTTTGCGTCCTGTTTCTTGTGTTTTTTTACTGAGGGCAATCATATGAATCATTGATATCCATTGCAACACCCAGAGGAGTAAAAAATAATTTTACAAAATAGGGGAATGCCGCGATCAGCGGACTTTGACCTACGCACGCAGTAGCCGGCAGTCACGAGACTCTAATCATGTATAATGAGCACTGCATTAACCAGCGTCTCCGTAGCAAATATGGGAAAGGCAGCGCTGTGCTACATAGCACCTTAAGAATGTCATCGCAGGTTCGAATCCGGCCTGAAACACCGTCTGGCCGTTTCCGCGGTCTCACGTTGTTTTACGCGACGGTGCCCTCTGCTCAGCGTCTTCCCGATCGCCGGCGACATCTTATGAAGCAGAGTTTGTAACTGTTTGCGTCCTGTTTCTTGTGCTTTTTTACTGAGGGCAATCATATGAATCATTGATATCCATTGCAACACCCAGAGGAGTAAAAAATAATTTTACAAAATAGGGGAATGCCGCGTTCGGCGGACTTTGACCTACGCACGCACGCAAGCAGTAGCCGGCAGTCACGAGACTCTAATCATGTATAATGAGCACTGCATTAATCAGCGTCTCCGTAGCACACATGGGAAAGGCAGCGCTGTGCTACATAGCACTTTAAGAATGTCATCGCAGGTTCGAATCCAGCCTGAAGCACAGTCCGTCTGTTTCCGCGGTCTCACGATGTTTTACGCGACGGTGCCCTCTGCTCAGCATCTTCCCGATCGCCCGCGACATCTTATGAAGCAGAGTTTGTAACTGTTTGCGTCCTGTTTCTTGTGTTTTTTTTACTGAGGGCAATCATATGAATCATTGATATCCATTGCAACACCCAGAGGAGTAAAAAATTATTTTACAAAATAGGGGAATGCCGCGATCAGCGGACTTTGACCTACGCACGCACGCACGCAGTAGCCGGCAGTCACGAGACTCTAATCATGTATAATGAGCACTGCATTAATCAGCGTCTCCGTAGCACACATGGGAAAGGCAGCGCTGTGCTACATAGCACTTTAAGCAATGGCATCGCCGGTTCGAATCTGGCCTGAAGCACCGTCCGGCAGTTTCCGCGGACTCACGTTGTTTTACGCGACGGTGCCCTCTGCTCAGCGTCTTCCCGATCGCCCGCGACATCTTATGAAGCAGAGAACCTGAGTGTTTGTAACTGTTTGCGTCCTGTTTCTTGTGTTTTTTTACTGAGGGCAATCATATGAATCATTGATATCCATTGCAACACCCAGAGGAGTAAAAAATAATTTTACAAAATAGGGGAATGCCGCGATCAGCGGACTTTGACCTACGCACGCACGCACGCAGTAGCCGGCAGTCACGAGACTCTATTCATGTATAATGAGCACTGCATTAATCAGCGTCTCCGTAGCACACATGGGAAAGGCAGCGCTGTGCTACATAGCACTTTAAGAATGTCATCGCTGGTTCGAATCCGGCCTGAAGCACCGTCCGGCACTTTCCGCGGACTCACGTTGTTTTACGCGACGGTGCCCTCTGCTCAGCGTCTTCCCGATCGCCCGCTACATCTTATGAAGCAGAGTTTGTAACTGTTTGCGTCCTGTTCCTTGTGCTATTTTACTGAGGGCAATCATATGAATCATTGATATCCATTGCAACACCCAGAGGAGTAAAAAATAATTTTACAAAATAGGGGAATGCCGCGATCAGCGGACTTTGACCTACGCACGCACGCACGCAGTAGCCGGCAGTCACGAGACTCTAATCATGTATAATGAGCACTGCATTAATCAGCGTCTCCGTAGCACACATGGGAAAGGCAGCGCTGTGCTACATAGCACTTTAAGCAATGGCATCGCCGGTTCGAATCCGGCCTGAAGCACCGTCCGGCAGTTTCCGCGGACTCACGTTGTTTTACGCGACGGTGCCCTCTGCTCAGCGTCTTCCCGATCGCCCGCGACATCTTATGAAGCAGAGAACCTGAGTGTTTGTAACTGTTTGCGTCCTGTTTCTTGTGTTTTTTTACTGAGGGCAATCATATGAATCATTGATATCCATTGCAACACCCAGAGGAGTAAAAAATAATTTTACAAAATAGGGGAATGCCGCGATCAGCGGACTTTGACCTACGCACGCAGTAGCCGGCAGTCACGAGACTCTAATCATGTATAATGAGCACTGCATTAACCAGCGTCTCCGTAGCACACATGGGAAAGGCAGCGCTGTGCTACATAGCACTTTAAGAATGGCATCGCCGGTTCGAATCCGGCCTGAAGCACCGTCCGGCAGTTTCCGCGGACTCACGTTGTTTTACGCGACGGTGCCCTCTGCTCAGCGTCTTCCCGATCGCCCGTGACATCTTATGAAGCAGAGAACCTGAGTGTTTGTAACTGTTTGCGTCCTGTTTCTTGTGTTTTTTTACTGAGGGCAATCATATGAATCATTGATATCCATTGCAACACCCAGAGGAGTAAAAAATAATTTTACAAAATAGGGGAATGCCGCGATCAGCGGACTTTGACCTACGCACGCACGCACGCAGTAGCCGGCAGTCACGAGACTCTATTCATGTATAATGAGCACTGCATTAATCAGCGTCTCCGTAGCACACATGGGAAAGGCAGCGCTGTGCTACATAGCACTTTAAGAATGGCATCGCCGGTTCGAATCCGGCCTGAAGCACCGTCCGGCAGTTTCCGCGGACTCACGTTGTTTTACGCGACGGTGCGCTCTGCTCAGCGTCTTCCCGATCGCCCGCGACATCTTATGAAGCAGAGAACCTGAGTGTTTGTAACTGTTTGCGTCCTGTTTCTTGTGTTTTTTTACTGAGGGCAATCATATGAATCATTGATATCCATTGCAACACCCAGAGGAGTAAAAAAGATTTTTACAAAATAGGGGAATGCCGCGATCAGCGGACTTTGACCTACGCACGCAGTAGCCGGCAGTCACGAGACTCTAATCATGTATAATGAGCACTGCATTAACCAGCGTCTCCGTAGCAAATATGGGAAAGGCAGCGCTGTGCTACATAGCACCTTAAGAATGTCATCGCAGGTTCGAATCCGGCCTGAAACACCGTCTGGCCGTTTCCGCGGTCTCACGTTGTTTTACGCGACGGTGCCCTCTGCTCAGCGTCTTCCCGATCGCCGGCGACATCTTATGAAGCAGAGTTTGTAACTGTTTGCGTCCTGTTTCTTGTGCTTTTTTACTGAGGGCAATCATATGAATCATTGATATCCATTGCAACACCCAGAGGAGTAAAAAATAATTTTACAAAATAGGGGAATGCCGCGATCGGCGGACTTTGACCTACGCACGCACGCAAGCAGTAGCCGGCAGTCACGAGACTCTAATCATGTATAATGAGCACTGCATTAATCAGCGTCTCCGTAGCACACATGGGAAAGGCAGCGCTGTGCTACATAGCACTTTAAGAATGTCATCGCAGGTTCGAATCCAGCCTGAAGCACAGTCCGTCTGTTTCCGCGGTCTCACGATGTTTTACGCGACGGTGCCCTCTGCTCAGCATCTTCCCGATCGCCCGCGACATCTTATGAAGCAGAGTTTGTAACTGTTTGCGTCCTGTTTCTTGTGTTTTTTTTACTGAGGGCAATCATATGAATCATTGATATCCATTGCAACACCCAGAGGAGTAAAAAATTATTTTACAAAATAGGGGAATGCCGCGATCAGCGGACTTTGACCTACGCACGCACGCACGCAGTAGCCGGCAGTCACGAGACTCTAATCATGTATAATGAGCACTGCATTAATCAGCGTCTCCGTAGCACACATGGGAAAGGCAGCGCTGTGCTACATAGCACTTTAAGCAATGGCATCGCCGGTTCGAATCCGGCCTGAAGCACCGTCCGGCAGTTTCCGCGGACTCACGTTGTTTTACGCGACGGTGCCCTCTGCTCAGCGTCTTCCCGATCGCCCGCGACATCTTATGAAGCAGAGAACCTGAGTGTTTGTAACTGTTTGCGTCCTGTTTCTTGTGTTTTTTTACTGAGGGCAATCATATGAATCATTGATATCCATTGCAACACCCAGAGGAGTAAAAAATAATTTTACAAAATAGGGGAATGCCGCGATCAGCGGACTTTGACCTACGCACGCACGCACGCAGTAGCCGGCAGTCACGAGACTCTATTCATGTATAATGAGCACTGCATTAATCAGCGTCTCCGTAGCACACATGGGAAAGGCAGCGCTGTGCTACATAGCACTTTAAGAATGTCATCGCTGGTTCGAATCCGGCCTGAAGCACCGTCCGGCACTTTCCGCGGACTCACGTTGTTTTACGCGACGGTGCCCTCTGCTCAGCGTCTTCCCGATCGCCTGCTACATCTTATGAAGCAGAGTTTGTAACTGTTTGCGTCCTGTTCCTTGTGCTATTTTACTGAGGGCAATCATATGAATCATTGATATCCATTGCAACACCCAGAGGAGTAAAAAATTATTTTACAAAATAGGGGAATGCCGCGATCAGCGGACTTTGACCTACGCACGCACGCACGCAGTAGCCGGCAGTCACGAGACTCTAATCATGTATAATGAGCACTGCATTAATCAGCGTCTCCGTAGCACACATGGGAAAGGCAGCGCTGTGCTACATAGCACTTTAAGCAATGGCATCGCCGGTTCGAATCCGGCCTGAAGCACCGTCCGGCAGTTTCCGCGGACTCACGTTGTTTTACGCGACGGTGCCCTCTGCTCAGCGTCTTCCCGATCGCCCGCGACATCTTATGAAGCAGAGAACCTGAGTGTTTGTAACTGTTTGCGTCCTGTTTCTTGTGTTTTTTTACTGAGGGCAATCATATGAATCATTGATATCCATTGCAACACCCAGAGGAGTAAAAAATAATTTTACAAAATAGGGGAATGCCGCGATCAGCGGACTTTGACCTACGCACGCAGTAGCCGGCAGTCACGAGACTCTAATCATGTATAATGAGCACTGCATTAACCAGCGTCTCCGTAGCAAATATGGGAAAGGCAGCGCTGTGCTACATAGCACCTTAAGAATGTCATCGCAGGTTCGAATCCGGCCTGAAACACCGTCTGGCCGTTTCCGCGGTCTCACGTTGTTTTACGCGACGGTGCCCTCTGCTCAGCGTCTTCCCGATCGCCGGCGACATCTTATGAAGCAGAGTTTGTAACTGTTTGCGTCCTGTTTCTTGTGCTTTTTTACTGAGGGCAATCATATGAATCATTGATATCCATTGCAACACCCAGAGGAGTAAAAAATAATTTTACAAAATAGGGGAATGCCGCGTTCGGCGGACTTTGACCTACGCACGCACGCAAGCAGTAGCCGGCAGTCACGAGACTCTAATCATGTATAATGAGCACTGCATTAATCAGCGTCTCCGTAGCACACATGGGAAAGGCAGCGCTGTGCTACATAGCACTTTAAGAATGTCATCGCAGGTTCGAATCCAGCCTGAAGCACAGTCCGTCTGTTTCCGCGGTCTCACGATGTTTTACGCGACGGTGCCCTCTGCTCAGCATCTTCCCGATCGCCCGCGACATCTTATGAAGCAGAGTTTGTAACTGTTTGCGTCCTGTTTCTTGTGTTTTTTTTACTGAGGGCAATCATATGAATCATTGATATCCATTGCAACACCCAGAGGAGTAAAAAATTATTTTACAAAATAGGGGAATGCCGCGATCAGCGGACTTTGACCTACGCACGCACGCACGCAGTAGCCGGCAGTCACGAGACTCTAATCATGTATAATGAGCACTGCATTAATCAGCGTCTCCGTAGCACACATGGGAAAGGCAGCGCTGTGCTACATAGCACTTTAAGCAATGGCATCGCCGGTTCGAATCTGGCCTGAAGCACCGTCCGGCAGTTTCCGCGGACTCACGTTGTTTTACGCGACGGTGCCCTCTGCTCAGCGTCTTCCCGATCGCCCGCGACATCTTATGAAGCAGAGAACCTGAGTGTTTGTAACTGTTTGCGTCCTGTTTCTTGTGTTTTTTTACTGAGGGCAATCATATGAATCATTGATATCCATTGCAACACCCAGAGGAGTAAAAAATAATTTTACAAAATAGGGGAATGCCGCGATCAGCGGACTTTGACCTACGCACGCACGCACGCAGTAGCCGGCAGTCACGAGACTCTATTCATGTATAATGAGCACTGCATTAATCAGCGTCTCCGTAGCACACATGGGAAAGGCAGCGCTGTGCTACATAGCACTTTAAGAATGTCATCGCTGGTTCGAATCCGGCCTGAAGCACCGTCCGGCACTTTCCGCGGACTCACGTTGTTTTACGCGACGGTGCCCTCTGCTCAGCGTCTTCCCGATCGCCCGCTACATCTTATGAAGCAGAGTTTGTAACTGTTTGCGTCCTGTTCCTTGTGCTATTTTACTGAGGGCAATCATATGAATCATTGATATCCATTGCAACACCCAGAGGAGTAAAAAATAATTTTACAAAATAGGGGAATGCCGCGATCAGCGGACTTTGACCTACGCACGCACGCACGCAGTAGCCGGCAGTCACGAGACTCTAATCATGTATAATGAGCACTGCATTAATCAGCGTCTCCGTAGCACACATGGGAAAGGCAGCGCTGTGCTACATAGCACTTTAAGCAATGGCATCGCCGGTTCGAATCCGGCCTGAAGCACCGTCCGGCAGTTTCCGCGGACTCACGTTGTTTTACGCGACGGTGCCCTCTGCTCAGCGTCTTCCCGATCGCCCGCGACATCTTATGAAGCAGAGAACCTGAGTGTTTGTAACTGTTTGCGTCCTGTTTCTTGTGTTTTTTTACTGAGGGCAATCATATGAATCATTGATATCCATTGCAACACCCAGAGGAGTAAAAAATAATTTTACAAAATAGGGGAATGCCGCGATCAGCGGACTTTGACCTACGCACGCAGTAGCCGGCAGTCACGAGACTCTAATCATGTATAATGAGCACTGCATTAACCAGCGTCTCCGTAGCACACATGGGAAAGGCAGCGCTGTGCTACATAGCACTTTAAGAATGGCATCGCCGGTTCGAATCCGGCCTGAAGCACCGTCCGGCAGTTTCCGCGGACTCACGTTGTTTTACGCGACGGTGCCCTCTGCTCAGCGTCTTCCCGATCGATCGCCCGTGACATCTTATGAAGCAGAGAACCTGAGTGTTTGTAACTGTTTGCGTCCTGTTTCTTGTGTTTTTTTACTGAGGGCAATCATATGAATCATTGATATCCATTGCAACACCCAGAGGAGTAAAAAATAATTTTACAAAATAGGGGAATGCCGCGATCAGCGGACTTTGACCTACGCACGCACGCACGCAGTAGCCGGCAGTCACGAGACTCTATTCATGTATAATGAGCACTGCATTAATCAGCGTCTCCGTAGCACACATGGGAAAGGCAGCGCTGTGCTACATAGCACTTTAAGAATGGCATCGCCGGTTCGAATCCGGCCTGAAGCACCGTCCGGCAGTTTCCGCGGACTCACGTTGTTTTACGCGACGGTGCGCTCTGCTCAGCGTCTTCCCGATCGCCCGCGACATCTTATGAAGCAGAGAACCTGAGTGTTTGTAACTGTTTGCGTCCTGTTTCTTGTGTTTTTTTACTGAGGGCAATCATATGAATCATTGATATCCATTGCAACACCCAGAGGAGTAAAAAAGATTTTTACAAAATAGGGGAATGCCGCGATCAGCGGACTTTGACCTACGCACGCAGTAGCCGGCAGTCACGAGACTCTAATCATGTATAATGAGCACTGCATTAACCAGCGTCTCCGTAGCAAATATGGGAAAGGCAGCGCTGTGCTACATAGCACCTTAAGAATGTCATCGCAGGTTCGAATCCGGCCTGAAACACCGTCTGGCCGTTTCCGCGGTCTCACGTTGTTTTACGCGACGGTGCCCTCTGCTCAGCGTCTTCCCGATCGCCGGCGACATCTTATGAAGCAGAGTTTGTAACTGTTTGCGTCCTGTTTCTTGTGCTTTTTTACTGAGGGCAATCATATGAATCATTGATATCCATTGCAACACCCAGAGGAGTAAAAAATAATTTTACAAAATAGGGGAATGCCGCGATCGGCGGACTTTGACCTACGCACGCACGCAAGCAGTAGCCGGCAGTCACGAGACTCTAATCATGTATAATGAGCACTGCATTAATCAGCGTCTCCGTAGCACACATGGGAAAGGCAGCGCTGTGCTACATAGCACTTTAAGAATGTCATCGCAGGTTCGAATCCAGCCTGAAGCACAGTCCGTCTGTTTCCGCGGTCTCACGATGTTTTACGCGACGGTGCCCTCTGCTCAGCATCTTCCCGATCGCCCGCGACATCTTATGAAGCAGAGTTTGTAACTGTTTGCGTCCTGTTTCTTGTGTTTTTTTTACTGAGGGCAATCATATGAATCATTGATATCCATTGCAACACCCAGAGGAGTAAAAAATTATTTTACAAAATAGGGGAATGCCGCGATCAGCGGACTTTGACCTACGCACGCACGCACGCAGTAGCCGGCAGTCACGAGACTCTAATCATGTATAATGAGCACTGCATTAATCAGCGTCTCCGTAGCACACATGGGAAAGGCAGCGCTGTGCTACATAGCACTTTAAGCAATGGCATCGCCGGTTCGAATCCGGCCTGAAGCACCGTCCGGCAGTTTCCGCGGACTCACGTTGTTTTACGCGACGGTGCCCTCTGCTCAGCGTCTTCCCGATCGCCCGCGACATCTTATGAAGCAGAGAACCTGAGTGTTTGTAACTGTTTGCGTCCTGTTTCTTGTGTTTTTTTACTGAGGGCAATCATATGAATCATTGATATCCATTGCAACACCCAGAGGAGTAAAAAATAATTTTACAAAATAGGGGAATGCCGCGATCAGCGGACTTTGACCTACGCACGCACGCACGCAGTAGCCGGCAGTCACGAGACTCTATTCATGTATAATGAGCACTGCATTAATCAGCGTCTCCGTAGCACACATGGGAAAGGCAGCGCTGTGCTACATAGCACTTTAAGAATGTCATCGCTGGTTCGAATCCGGCCTGAAGCACCGTCCGGCACTTTCCGCGGACTCACGTTGTTTTACGCGACGGTGCCCTCTGCTCAGCGTCTTCCCGATCGCCTGCTACATCTTATGAAGCAGAGTTTGTAACTGTTTGCGTCCTGTTCCTTGTGCTATTTTACTGAGGGCAATCATATGAATCATTGATATCCATTGCAACACCCAGAGGAGTAAAAAATTATTTTACAAAATAGGGGAATGCCGCGATCAGCGGACTTTGACCTACGCACGCACGCACGCAGTAGCCGGCAGTCACGAGACTCTAATCATGTATAATGAGCACTGCATTAATCAGCGTCTCCGTAGCACACATGGGAAAGGCAGCGCTGTGCTACATAGCACTTTAAGCAATGGCATCGCCGGTTCGAATCCGGCCTGAAGCACCGTCCGGCAGTTTCCGCGGACTCACGTTGTTTTACGCGACGGTGCCCTCTGCTCAGCGTCTTCCCGATCGCCCGCGACATCTTATGAAGCAGAGAACCTGAGTGTTTGTAACTGTTTGCGTCCTGTTTCTTGTGTTTTTTTACTGAGGGCAATCATATGAATCATTGATATCCATTGCAACACCCAGAGGAGTAAAAAAGATTTTTACAAAATAGGGGAATGCCGCGATCAGCGGACTTTGACCTACGCACGCAGTAGCCGGCAGTCACGAGACTCTAATCATGTATAATGAGCACTGCATTAACCAGCGTCTCCGTAGCAAATATGGGAAAGGCAGCGCTGTGCTACATAGCACCTTAAGAATGTCATCGCAGGTTCGAATCCGGCCTGAAACACCGTCTGGCCGTTTCCGCGGTCTCACGTTGTTTTACGCGACGGTGCCCTCTGCTCAGCGTCTTCCCGATCGCCGGCGACATCTTATGAAGCAGAGTTTGTAACTGTTTGCGTCCTGTTTCTTGTGCTTTTTTACTGAGGGCAATCATATGAATCATTGATATCCATTGCAACACCCAGAGGAGTAAAAAATAATTTTACAAAATAGGGGAATGCCGCGTTCGGCGGACTTTGACCTACGCACGCACGCAAGCAGTAGCCGGCAGTCACGAGACTCTAATCATGTATAATGAGCACTGCATTAATCAGCGTCTCCGTAGCACACATGGGAAAGGCAGCGCTGTGCTACATAGCACTTTAAGAATGTCATCGCAGGTTCGAATCCAGCCTGAAGCACAGTCCGTCTGTTTCCGCGGTCTCACGATGTTTTACGCGACGGTGCCCTCTGCTCAGCATCTTCCCGATCGCCCGCGACATCTTATGAAGCAGAGTTTGTAACTGTTTGCGTCCTGTTTCTTGTGTTTTTTTTACTGAGGGCAATCATATGAAT
This sequence comes from Alosa pseudoharengus, assembly GCF_046254945.1. NCBI lineage: Eukaryota > Metazoa > Chordata > Actinopteri > Clupeiformes > Clupeidae > Alosa > Alosa pseudoharengus. The sequence continues at coordinate 58,964,132 of NW_027468564.1, forward strand.
CATTGATATCCATTGCAACACCCAGAGGAGTAAAAAATTATTTTACAAAATAGGGGAATGCCGCGATCAGCGGACTTTGACCTACGCACGCACGCACGCAGTAGCCGGCAGTCACGAGACTCTAATCATGTATAATGAGCACTGCATTAATCAGCGTCTCCGTAGCACACATGGGAAAGGCAGCGCTGTGCTACATAGCACTTTAAGCAATGGCATCGCCGGTTCGAATCCGGCCTGAAGCACCGTCCGGCAGTTTCCGCGGACTCACGTTGTTTTACGCGACGGTGCCCTCTGCTCAGCGTCTTCCCGATCGCCCGCGACATCTTATGAAGCAGAGAACCTGAGTGTTTGTAACTGTTTGCGTCCTGTTTCTTGTGTTTTTTTACTGAGGGCAATCATATGAATCATTGATATCCATTGCAACACCCAGAGGAGTAAAAAATAATTTTACAAAATAGGGGAATGCCGCGATCAGCGGACTTTGACCTACGCACGCACGCACGCAGTAGCCGGCAGTCACGAGACTCTATTCATGTATAATGAGCACTGCATTAATCAGCGTCTCCGTAGCACACATGGGAAAGGCAGCGCTGTGCTACATAGCACTTTAAGAATGTCATCGCTGGTTCGAATCCGGCCTGAAGCACCGTCCGGCACTTTCCGCGGACTCACGTTGTTTTACGCGACGGTGCCCTCTGCTCAGCGTCTTCCCGATCGCCCGCTACATCTTATGAAGCAGAGTTTGTAACTGTTTGCGTCCTGTTCCTTGTGCTATTTTACTGAGGGCAATCATATGAATCATTGATATCCATTGCAACACCCAGAGGAGTAAAAAATTATTTTACAAAATAGGGGAATGCCGCGATCAGCGGACTTTGACCTACGCACGCACGCACGCAGTAGCCGGCAGTCACGAGACTCTAATCATGTATAATGAGCACTGCATTAATCAGCGTCTCCGTAGCACACATGGGAAAGGCAGCGCTGTGCTACATAGCACTTTAAGCAATGGCATCGCCGGTTCGAATCCGGCCTGAAGCACCGTCCGGCAGTTTCCGCGGACTCACGTTGTTTTACGCGACGGTGCCCTCTGCTCAGCGTCTTCCCGATCGCCCGCGACATCTTATGAAGCAGAGAACCTGAGTGTTTGTAACTGTTTGCGTCCTGTTTCTTGTGTTTTTTTACTGAGGGCAATCATATGAATCATTGATATCCATTGCAACACCCAGAGGAGTAAAAAATAATTTTACAAAATAGGGGAATGCCGCGATCAGCGGACTTTGACCTACGCACGCACGCACGCAGTAGCCGGCAGTCACGAGACTCTATTCATGTATAATGAGCACTGCATTAATCAGCGTCTCCGTAGCACACATGGGAAAGGCAGCGCTGTGCTACATAGCACTTTAAGAATGTCATCGCTGGTTCGAATCCGGCCTGAAGCACCGTCCGGCACTTTCCGCGGACTCACGTTGTTTTACGCGACGGTGCCCTCTGCTCAGCGTCTTCCCGATCGCCCGCTACATCTTATGAAGCAGAGTTTGTAACTGTTTGCGTCCTGTTCCTTGTGCTATTTTACTGAGGGCAATCATATGAATCATTGATATCCATTGCAACACCCAGAGGAGTAAAAAATTATTTTACAAAATAGGGGAATGCCGCGATCAGCGGACTTTGACCTACGCACGCACGCACGCAGTAGCCGGCAGTCACGAGACTCTAATCATGTATAATGAGCACTGCATTAATCAGCATCTCCGTAGCACACATGGGAAAGGCAGCGCTGTGCTACATAGCACTTTAAGAATGGCATCGCCGGTTCGAATCCGGCCTGAAGCACCGTCCGGCAGTTTCCGCGGACTCACGTTGTTTTACGCGACGGTGCCCTCTGCTCAGCGTCTTCCCGATCGCCCGTGACATCTTATGAAGCAGAGAACCTGAGTGTTTGTAACTGTTTGCGTCCTGTTTCTTGTGTTTTTTTACTGAGGGCAATCATATGAATCATTGATATCCATTGCAACACCCAGAGGAGTAAAAAATAATTTTACAAAATAGGGGAATGCCGCGATCAGCGGACTTTGACCTACGCACGCACGCACGCAGTAGCCGGCAGTCACGAGACTCTATTCATGTATAATGAGCACTGCATTAATCAGCGTCTCCGTAGCACACATGGGAAAGGCAGCGCTGTGCTACATAGCACTTTAAGAATGGCATCGCCGGTTCGAATCCGGCCTGAAGCACCGTCCGGCAGTTTCCGCGGACTCACGTTGTTTTACGCGACGGTGCGCTCTGCTCAGCGTCTTCCCGATCGCCCGCGACATCTTATGAAGCAGAGAACCTGAGTGTTTGTAACTGTTTGCGTCCTGTTTCTTGTGTTTTTTTACTGAGGGCAATCATATGAATCATTGATATCCATTGCAACACCCAGAGGAGTAAAAAAGATTTTTACAAAATAGGGGAATGCCGCGATCAGCGGACTTTGACCTACGCACGCAGTAGCCGGCAGTCACGAGACTCTAATCATGTATAATGAGCACTGCATTAACCAGCGTCTCCGTAGCAAATATGGGAAAGGCAGCGCTGTGCTACATAGCACCTTAAGAATGTCATCGCAGGTTCGAATCCGGCCTGAAACACCGTCTGGCCGTTTCCGCGGTCTCACGTTGTTTTACGCGACGGTGCCCTCTGCTCAGCGTCTTCCCGATCGCCGGCGACATCTTATGAAGCAGAGTTTGTAACTGTTTGCGTCCTGTTTCTTGTGCTTTTTTACTGAGGGCAATCATATGAATCATTGATATCCATTGCAACACCCAGAGGAGTAAAAAATAATTTTACAAAATAGGGGAATGCCGCGATCGGCGGACTTTGACCTACGCACGCACGCAAGCAGTAGCCGGCAGTCACGAGACTCTAATCATGTATAATGAGCACTGCATTAATCAGCGTCTCCGTAGCACACATGGGAAAGGCAGCGCTGTGCTACATAGCACTTTAAGAATGTCATCGCAGGTTCGAATCCAGCCTGAAGCACAGTCCGTCTGTTTCCGCGGTCTCACGATGTTTTACGCGACGGTGCCCTCTGCTCAGCATCTTCCCGATCGCCCGCGACATCTTATGAAGCAGAGTTTGTAACTGTTTGCGTCCTGTTTCTTGTGTTTTTTTTACTGAGGGCAATCATATGAATCATTGATATCCATTGCAACACCCAGAGGAGTAAAAAATTATTTTACAAAATAGGGGAATGCCGCGATCAGCGGACTTTGACCTACGCACGCACGCACGCAGTAGCCGGCAGTCACGAGACTCTAATCATGTATAATGAGCACTGCATTAATCAGCGTCTCCGTAGCACACATGGGAAAGGCAGCGCTGTGCTACATAGCACTTTAAGCAATGGCATCGCCGGTTCGAATCCGGCCTGAAGCACCGTCCGGCAGTTTCCGCGGACTCACGTTGTTTTACGCGACGGTGCCCTCTGCTCAGCGTCTTCCCGATCGCCCGCGACATCTTATGAAGCAGAGAACCTGAGTGTTTGTAACTGTTTGCGTCCTGTTTCTTGTGTTTTTTTACTGAGGGCAATCATATGAATCATTGATATCCATTGCAACACCCAGAGGAGTAAAAAATAATTTTACAAAATAGGGGAATGCCGCGATCAGCGGACTTTGACCTACGCACGCACGCACGCAGTAGCCGGCAGTCACGAGACTCTATTCATGTATAATGAGCACTGCATTAATCAGCGTCTCCGTAGCACACATGGGAAAGGCAGCGCTGTGCTACATAGCACTTTAAGAATGTCATCGCTGGTTCGAATCCGGCCTGAAGCACCGTCCGGCACTTTCCGCGGACTCACGTTGTTTTACGCGACGGTGCCCTCTGCTCAGCGTCTTCCCGATCGCCTGCTACATCTTATGAAGCAGAGTTTGTAACTGTTTGCGTCCTGTTCCTTGTGCTATTTTACTGAGGGCAATCATATGAATCATTGATATCCATTGCAACACCCAGAGGAGTAAAAAATTATTTTACAAAATAGGGGAATGCCGCGATCAGCGGACTTTGACCTACGCACGCACGCACGCAGTAGCCGGCAGTCACGAGACTCTAATCATGTATAATGAGCACTGCATTAATCAGCGTCTCCGTAGCACACATGGGAAAGGCAGCGCTGTGCTACATAGCACTTTAAGCAATGGCATCGCCGGTTCGAATCCGGCCTGAAGCACCGTCCGGCAGTTTCCGCGGACTCACGTTGTTTTACGCGACGGTGCCCTCTGCTCAGCGTCTTCCCGATCGCCCGCGACATCTTATGAAGCAGAGAACCTGAGTGTTTGTAACTGTTTGCGTCCTGTTTCTTGTGTTTTTTTACTGAGGGCAATCATATGAATCATTGATATCCATTGCAACACCCAGAGGAGTAAAAAAGATTTTTACAAAATAGGGGAATGCCGCGATCAGCGGACTTTGACCTACGCACGCAGTAGCCGGCAGTCACGAGACTCTAATCATGTATAATGAGCACTGCATTAACCAGCGTCTCCGTAGCAAATATGGGAAAGGCAGCGCTGTGCTACATAGCACCTTAAGAATGTCATCGCAGGTTCGAATCCGGCCTGAAACACCGTCTGGCCGTTTCCGCGGTCTCACGTTGTTTTACGCGACGGTGCCCTCTGCTCAGCGTCTTCCCGATCGCCGGCGACATCTTATGAAGCAGAGTTTGTAACTGTTTGCGTCCTGTTTCTTGTGCTTTTTTACTGAGGGCAATCATATGAATCATTGATATCCATTGCAACACCCAGAGGAGTAAAAAATAATTTTACAAAATAGGGGAATGCCGCGTTCGGCGGACTTTGACCTACGCACGCACGCAAGCAGTAGCCGGCAGTCACGAGACTCTAATCATGTATAATGAGCACTGCATTAATCAGCGTCTCCGTAGCACACATGGGAAAGGCAGCGCTGTGCTACATAGCACTTTAAGAATGTCATCGCAGGTTCGAATCCAGCCTGAAGCACAGTCCGTCTGTTTCCGCGGTCTCACGATGTTTTACGCGACGGTGCCCTCTGCTCAGCATCTTCCCGATCGCCCGCGACATCTTATGAAGCAGAGTTTGTAACTGTTTGCGTCCTGTTTCTTGTGTTTTTTTTACTGAGGGCAATCATATGAATCATTGATATCCATTGCAACACCCAGAGGAGTAAAAAATTATTTTACAAAATAGGGGAATGCCGCGATCAGCGGACTTTGACCTACGCACGCACGCACGCAGTAGCCGGCAGTCACGAGACTCTAATCATGTATAATGAGCACTGCATTAATCAGCGTCTCCGTAGCACACATGGGAAAGGCAGCGCTGTGCTACATAGCACTTTAAGCAATGGCATCGCCGGTTCGAATCCGGCCTGAAGCACCGTCCGGCAGTTTCCGCGGACTCACGTTGTTTTACGCGACGGTGCCCTCTGCTCAGCGTCTTCCCGATCGCCCGCGACATCTTATGAAGCAGAGAACCTGAGTGTTTGTAACTGTTTGCGTCCTGTTTCTTGTGTTTTTTTACTGAGGGCAATCATATGAATCATTGATATCCATTGCAACACCCAGAGGAGTAAAAAATAATTTTACAAAATAGGGGAATGCCGCGATCAGCGGACTTTGACCTACGCACGCACGCACGCAGTAGCCGGCAGTCACGAGACTCTATTCATGTATAATGAGCACTGCATTAATCAGCGTCTCCGTAGCACACATGGGAAAGGCAGCGCTGTGCTACATAGCACTTTAAGAATGTCATCGCTGGTTCGAATCCGGCCTGAAGCACCGTCCGGCACTTTCCGCGGACTCACGTTGTTTTACGCGACGGTGCCCTCTGCTCAGCGTCTTCCCGATCGCCCGCTACATCTTATGAAGCAGAGTTTGTAACTGTTTGCGTCCTGTTCCTTGTGCTATTTTACTGAGGGCAATCATATGAATCATTGATATCCATTGCAACACCCAGAGGAGTAAAAAATTATTTTACAAAATAGGGGAATGCCGCGATCAGCGGACTTTGACCTACGCACGCACGCACGCAGTAGCCGGCAGTCACGAGACTCTAATCATGTATAATGAGCACTGCATTAATCAGCGTCTCCGTAGCACACATGGGAAAGGCAGCGCTGTGCTACATAGCACTTTAAGCAATGGCATCGCCGGTTCGAATCCGGCCTGAAGCACCGTCCGGCAGTTTCCGCGGACTCACGTTGTTTTACGCGACGGTGCCCTCTGCTCAGCGTCTTCCCGATCGCCCGCGACATCTTATGAAGCAGAGAACCTGAGTGTTTGTAACTGTTTGCGTCCTGTTTCTTGTGTTTTTTTACTGAGGGCAATCATATGAATCATTGATATCCATTGCAACACCCAGAGGAGTAAAAAATAATTTTACAAAATAGGGGAATGCCGCGATCAGCGGACTTTGACCTACGCACGCACGCACGCAGTAGCCGGCAGTCACGAGACTCTATTCATGTATAATGAGCACTGCATTAATCAGCGTCTCCGTAGCACACATGGGAAAGGCAGCGCTGTGCTACATAGCACTTTAAGAATGTCATCGCTGGTTCGAATCCGGCCTGAAGCACCGTCCGGCACTTTCCGCGGACTCACGTTGTTTTACGCGACGGTGCCCTCTGCTCAGCGTCTTCCCGATCGCCCGCTACATCTTATGAAGCAGAGTTTGTAACTGTTTGCGTCCTGTTCCTTGTGCTATTTTACTGAGGGCAATCATATGAATCATTGATATCCATTGCAACACCCAGAGGAGTAAAAAATTATTTTACAAAATAGGGGAATGCCGCGATCAGCGGACTTTGACCTACGCACGCACGCACGCAGTAGCCGGCAGTCACGAGACTCTAATCATGTATAATGAGCACTGCATTAATCAGCATCTCCGTAGCACACATGGGAAAGGCAGCGCTGTGCTACATAGCACTTTAAGAATGGCATCGCCGGTTCGAATCCGGCCTGAAGCACCGTCCGGCAGTTTCCGCGGACTCACGTTGTTTTACGCGACGGTGCCCTCTGCTCAGCGTCTTCCCGATCGCCCGTGACATCTTATGAAGCAGAGAACCTGAGTGTTTGTAACTGTTTGCGTCCTGTTTCTTGTGTTTTTTTACTGAGGGCAATCATATGAATCATTGATATCCATTGCAACACCCAGAGGAGTAAAAAATAATTTTACAAAATAGGGGAATGCCGCGATCAGCGGACTTTGACCTACGCACGCACGCACGCAGTAGCCGGCAGTCACGAGACTCTATTCATGTATAATGAGCACTGCATTAATCAGCGTCTCCGTAGCACACATGGGAAAGGCAGCGCTGTGCTACATAGCACTTTAAGAATGGCATCGCCGGTTCGAATCCGGCCTGAAGCACCGTCCGGCAGTTTCCGCGGACTCACGTTGTTTTACGCGACGGTGCGCTCTGCTCAGCGTCTTCCCGATCGCCCGCGACATCTTATGAAGCAGAGAACCTGAGTGTTTGTAACTGTTTGCGTCCTGTTTCTTGTGTTTTTTTACTGAGGGCAATCATATGAATCATTGATATCCATTGCAACACCCAGAGGAGTAAAAAAGATTTTTACAAAATAGGGGAATGCCGCGATCAGCGGACTTTGACCTACGCACGCAGTAGCCGGCAGTCACGAGACTCTAATCATGTATAATGAGCACTGCATTAACCAGCGTCTCCGTAGCAAATATGGGAAAGGCAGCGCTGTGCTACATAGCACCTTAAGAATGTCATCGCAGGTTCGAATCCGGCCTGAAACACCGTCTGGCCGTTTCCGCGGTCTCACGTTGTTTTACGCGACGGTGCCCTCTGCTCAGCGTCTTCCCGATCGCCGGCGACATCTTATGAAGCAGAGTTTGTAACTGTTTGCGTCCTGTTTCTTGTGCTTTTTTACTGAGGGCAATCATATGAATCATTGATATCCATTGCAACACCCAGAGGAGTAAAAAATAATTTTACAAAATAGGGGAATGCCGCGATCGGCGGACTTTGACCTACGCACGCACGCAAGCAGTAGCCGGCAGTCACGAGACTCTAATCATGTATAATGAGCACTGCATTAATCAGCGTCTCCGTAGCACACATGGGAAAGGCAGCGCTGTGCTACATAGCACTTTAAGAATGTCATCGCAGGTTCGAATCCAGCCTGAAGCACAGTCCGTCTGTTTCCGCGGTCTCACGATGTTTTACGCGACGGTGCCCTCTGCTCAGCATCTTCCCGATCGCCCGCGACATCTTATGAAGCAGAGTTTGTAACTGTTTGCGTCCTGTTTCTTGTGTTTTTTTTACTGAGGGCAATCATATGAATCATTGATATCCATTGCAACACCCAGAGGAGTAAAAAATTATTTTACAAAATAGGGGAATGCCGCGATCAGCGGACTTTGACCTACGCACGCACGCACGCAGTAGCCGGCAGTCACGAGACTCTAATCATGTATAATGAGCACTGCATTAATCAGCGTCTCCGTAGCACACATGGGAAAGGCAGCGCTGTGCTACATAGCACTTTAAGCAATGGCATCGCCGGTTCGAATCCGGCCTGAAGCACCGTCCGGCAGTTTCCGCGGACTCACGTTGTTTTACGCGACGGTGCCCTCTGCTCAGCGTCTTCCCGATCGCCCGCGACATCTTATGAAGCAGAGAACCTGAGTGTTTGTAACTGTTTGCGTCCTGTTTCTTGTGTTTTTTTACTGAGGGCAATCATATGAATCATTGATATCCATTGCAACACCCAGAGGAGTAAAAAATAATTTTACAAAATAGGGGAATGCCGCGATCAGCGGACTTTGACCTACGCACGCACGCACGCAGTAGCCGGCAGTCACGAGACTCTATTCATGTATAATGAGCACTGCATTAATCAGCGTCTCCGTAGCACACATGGGAAAGGCAGCGCTGTGCTACATAGCACTTTAAGAATGTCATCGCTGGTTCGAATCCGGCCTGAAGCACCGTCCGGCACTTTCCGCGGACTCACGTTGTTTTACGCGACGGTGCCCTCTGCTCAGCGTCTTCCCGATCGCCTGCTACATCTTATGAAGCAGAGTTTGTAACTGTTTGCGTCCTGTTCCTTGTGCTATTTTACTGAGGGCAATCATATGAATCATTGATATCCATTGCAACACCCAGAGGAGTAAAAAATTATTTTACAAAATAGGGGAATGCCGCGATCAGCGGACTTTGACCTACGCACGCACGCACGCAGTAGCCGGCAGTCACGAGACTCTAATCATGTATAATGAGCACTGCATTAATCAGCGTCTCCGTAGCACACATGGGAAAGGCAGCGCTGTGCTACATAGCACTTTAAGCAATGGCATCGCCGGTTCGAATCCGGCCTGAAGCACCGTCCGGCAGTTTCCGCGGACTCACGTTGTTTTACGCGACGGTGCCCTCTGCTCAGCGTCTTCCCGATCGCCCGCGACATCTTATGAAGCAGAGAACCTGAGTGTTTGTAACTGTTTGCGTCCTGTTTCTTGTGTTTTTTTACTGAGGGCAATCATATGAATCATTGATATCCATTGCAACACCCAGAGGAGTAAAAAAGATTTTTACAAAATAGGGGAATGCCGCGATCAGCGGACTTTGACCTACGCACGCAGTAGCCGGCAGTCACGAGACTCTAATCATGTATAATGAGCACTGCATTAACCAGCGTCTCCGTAGCAAATATGGGAAAGGCAGCGCTGTGCTACATAGCACCTTAAGAATGTCATCGCAGGTTCGAATCCGGCCTGAAACACCGTCTGGCCGTTTCCGCGGTCTCACGTTGTTTTACGCGACGGTGCCCTCTGCTCAGCGTCTTCCCGATCGCCGGCGACATCTTATGAAGCAGAGTTTGTAACTGTTTGCGTCCTGTTTCTTGTGCTTTTTTACTGAGGGCAATCATATGAATCATTGATATCCATTGCAACACCCAGAGGAGTAAAAAATAATTTTACAAAATAGGGGAATGCCGCGTTCGGCGGACTTTGACCTACGCACGCACGCAAGCAGTAGCCGGCAGTCACGAGACTCTAATCATGTATAATGAGCACTGCATTAATCAGCGTCTCCGTAGCACACATGGGAAAGGCAGCGCTGTGCTACATAGCACTTTAAGAATGTCATCGCAGGTTCGAATCCAGCCTGAAGCACAGTCCGTCTGTTTCCGCGGTCTCACGATGTTTTACGCGACGGTGCCCTCTGCTCAGCATCTTCCCGATCGCCCGCGACATCTTATGAAGCAGAGTTTGTAACTGTTTGCGTCCTGTTTCTTGTGTTTTTTTTACTGAGGGCAATCATATGAATCATTGATATCCATTGCAACACCCAGAGGAGTAAAAAATTATTTTACAAAATAGGGGAATGCCGCGATCAGCGGACTTTGACCTACGCACGCACGCACGCAGTAGCCGGCAGTCACGAGACTCTAATCATGTATAATGAGCACTGCATTAATCAGCGTCTCCGTAGCACACATGGGAAAGGCAGCGCTGTGCTACATAGCACTTTAAGCAATGGCATCGCCGGTTCGAATCCGGCCTGAAGCACCGTCCGGCAGTTTCCGCGGACTCACGTTGTTTTACGCGACGGTGCCCTCTGCTCAGCGTCTTCCCGATCGCCCGCGACATCTTATGAAGCAGAGAACCTGAGTGTTTGTAACTGTTTGCGTCCTGTTTCTTGTGTTTTTTTACTGAGGGCAATCATATGAATCATTGATATCCATTGCAACACCCAGAGGAGTAAAAAATAATTTTACAAAATAGGGGAATGCCGCGATCAGCGGACTTTGACCTACGCACGCACGCACGCAGTAGCCGGCAGTCACGAGACTCTATTCATGTATAATGAGCACTGCATTAATCAGCGTCTCCGTAGCACACATGGGAAAGGCAGCGCTGTGCTACATAGCACTTTAAGAATGTCATCGCTGGTTCGAATCCGGCCTGAAGCACCGTCCGGCACTTTCCGCGGACTCACGTTGTTTTACGCGACGGTGCCCTCTGCTCAGCGTCTTCCCGATCGCCCGCTACATCTTATGAAGCAGAGTTTGTAACTGTTTGCGTCCTGTTCCTTGTGCTATTTTACTGAGGGCAATCATATGAATCATTGATATCCATTGCAACACCCAGAGGAGTAAAAAATTATTTTACAAAATAGGGGAATGCCGCGATCAGCGGACTTTGACCTACGCACGCACGCACGCAGTAGCCGGCAGTCACGAGACTCTAATCATGTATAATGAGCACTGCATTAATCAGCGTCTCCGTAGCACACATGGGAAAGGCAGCGCTGTGCTACATAGCACTTTAAGCAATGGCATCGCCGGTTCGAATCCGGCCTGAAGCACCGTCCGGCAGTTTCCGCGGACTCACGTTGTTTTACGCGACGGTGCCCTCTGCTCAGCGTCTTCCCGATCGCCCGCGACATCTTATGAAGCAGAGAACCTGAGTGTTTGTAACTGTTTGCGTCCTGTTTCTTGTGTTTTTTTACTGAGGGCAATCATATGAATCATTGATATCCATTGCAACACCCAGAGGAGTAAAAAATAATTTTACAAAATAGGGGAATGCCGCGATCAGCGGACTTTGACCTACGCACGCACGCACGCAGTAGCCGGCAGTCACGAGACTCTATTCATGTATAATGAGCACTGCATTAATCAGCGTCTCCGTAGCACACATGGGAAAGGCAGCGCTGTGCTACATAGCACTTTAAGAATGTCATCGCTGGTTCGAATCCGGCCTGAAGCACCGTCCGGCACTTTCCGCGGACTCACGTTGTTTTACGCGACGGTGCCCTCTGCTCAGCGTCTTCCCGATCGCCCGCTACATCTTATGAAGCAGAGTTTGTAACTGTTTGCGTCCTGTTCCTTGTGCTATTTTACTGAGGGCAATCATATGAATCATTGATATCCATTGCAACACCCAGAGGAGTAAAAAATTATTTTACAAAATAGGGGAATGCCGCGATCAGCGGACTTTGACCTACGCACGCACGCACGCAGTAGCCGGCAGTCACGAGACTCTAATCATGTATAATGAGCACTGCATTAATCAGCGTCTCCGTAGCACACATGGGAAAGGCAGCGCTGTGCTACATAGCACTTTAAGCAATGGCATCGCCGGTTCGAATCCGGCCTGAAGCACCGTCCGGCAGTTTCCGCGGACTCACGTTGTTTTACGCGACGGTGCCCTCTGCTCAGCGTCTTCCCGATCGCCCGCGACATCTTATGAAGC